>NC_141555.1:69224267-69539892 GCF_021556685.1 Rattus norvegicus
TTCTTTTATTTTCATATTTCATTAGTCCGGGACTACTTCATGACTTTATAAATCTTACCAATATAACTTCCGCTGTGCTTGTTAGCTCTGAAAACCCCTCCTGGTCACCCAACAATGGGCTTTACCTTGTCAATTATTTCAGGGGACTTGTGGGTGAGACCCTTTTTGTGAAGCATAAGAGACAAGAAGAGAACAGAAGTCCCACCTAGACAAAAGATAGCAGGGACAACATTCTTTGGCTTGTGGACAAATCGTCCATCCCTGCCTCTTTTGTCACATAGTGACCTCCTCTGCTTCCCATTCTTCTCATGGGCTCAGAAGTCCACAGCAATGGAGTGGGAGCCAACTCCAGTCCATATGGGATCAACTTCACTCAGGTACAATGGGTAAGGCCCTGCCTTCCAATCAATGACACACACAGACATTTGCATGTAAAGATGTCAACTCATCATTCTGAAAGGAGACAACAGGATCTTCAACAACTCTTCACCCAGCGTAAAGCCAGAACGGTACCCTTGGCTCTCAAGACTGTTTCTAGTTAGCCGAATGTTGCGTGTCCAAAGTCTCGCCAGCAAGAACACGCGCAGACATCAGGATCCTTCTGCAGCAAAGTGTTTATTACATCTTGACGAGGAGAGAGCGAACCCCAGAATGGAGCTGCTTATATACACCCTAATGTGGCGTGTCCACGCCTGATTAGTTGCTTACCCATGATCTCATAGTCACGCCCTGGAGTGGGCAAAGATCTGGCACGAAGGCACTCTTGCACATGCGCACACAGTTAACTTCCTGAAAGGAAGTCGACTGGTGCGGCGAAGGCTGGCGCCATCTTGTAATGGCGAAGGCTATCCTGGCCTTCCACGTGGGGCGCAGTGGAAGCCAGCGCCATCTAGTGGTGGCGAATGTTATTGCGGCCCTCTACATCTCACCCTTATAATTTATATAATTTTATAGCAGTCATGATCACCCTATTGCGTGCAATGAGGAAACCTCAGCAATGTGCGTGGGCTGATCAAAGGATCACTGAGTCTCTCTCATCCCAGTGCAATGGATCCACAGATCCATGGGGTGTAAGAGCAGAGAACTCATATACAGAGAGAGTCCCTCTCCTCCCAGTGCAATGGATGCACAGATCCATGGGGTGCAGGAGCAGAGAACTCAGATACAAAGAGAGTCCTGTGCAAGATAACCAAATTCCAGGGGAGGACCCTAGTACAATGCCCACAAGTGCTTGAGTGATAACGGCCTTGTCACGTTTCTGTTGAGATCTGAGTTTGCAAACCAACCAAGTATGAGCACTGATCCCCAGCATAGGGCTGCACCAGACAGAGCCACTCCCGATAAGTAGTGGGGACCTCATTTGGTCCTCCTCAACTGTTACCACCAAGGGCCGTAGTCAAGCCGCTCCTATAATAAAATTTAGAATTCCCAATTGTTAGCAACTTCTCCAGAAAGTTCACCCACTGTGCTTGTCTAACAATAGATTGGGGGAGGATAACTCCAGACACTGCAGACACAATGTCTGCAGCAGTAATGGCTGCTACAATAGCAGCAAAAGTGTCAAGGTCTTTTCCAGGACAGTTCAGGATCAGTCATTTTTCTCTCGAACAACCACCAGACAATGGAACCATTTCTGAGATCTGAATAACAGAATTCCATAGTCCACTGTAGCTTTACGCAGGTAGCATTCCTGTAAAGCTACAGACTGCAAGATGACAACACCAGTTAAGGCAGCAAGAGTCACCAGGGGAATGAGGTGGGCAGCAATGGCTGGAGTCCAGTCTTCCACAGAAAGCAGCAGTGCACAGAGGGTTAGAGAGCAGGCCACAGTGGGACGGGACACACGCAGCGGTAACACTTACTGCAGCAATGCCAAAATCTCTGTGATGACAAAAGATGAGGGGGAATCTTCCATCTTCCTCTCAGGGCAGGAATGACTCCAGGGACCCGAACCACGAGAGCTGAATCTTCATGCTCCCAGTATCAGCAAGCCTCTGCAACCACCTCTGGCAGCTGGCATACTCTTGTAGCATCTTGTAGAAAAAACACAAACATTCCCTCTTCCCCATATAAAATATCTGGACAGGATAATGTCAATAAGTGGATCTCTCTATTTCACCTAGGCAGAAGTATGCCTAGTTGTAGGGTGCCATAAACTTTGGCATCCAAAATTTTAAAATTGAAATAAAAGGAGCATTATTTAGCATACAGGGATAACTCCCCCTTTTTATTTATTAAGATATAGTAAAGATATTATTTATTAAGGTAAGTCCTTGAGGATTAAATTGAGGACACTGAGCATTTGTATTTATAAATTGACTTGTATACCAAATTATTGTCTCCAGCATAATTGTATTGGATATATAAAAAATGAGATTTTTTTCTCTAATTGTTCTTATGTAAGGACTATAATCTGTCTGGTATCTAGTCCTTCCATGCTAAAGAGCCCAGGCAATCCTGTTTTAGTTCTTAAATGTCCTATAAAGGAACAGTATTTAGTGCTCTTAACCACTAAGCCATTTCTCTAGCACCTCACAAACTTTATTTACCTAAATATAAGCATTAATTAGAAATGTCAAATCTTGTAAATATTGTCCATATTCAGTCTTACTAGAAATCCCTGAGCTGTCAGGGTGAGGCTGGGCTTTGAAAGTAAGCAAGTGGAGTCTTCCTCTTTTTGTGAGGGTGTGTTATCAACTCCATTACCATTTTCAAGGAGCTGGGTCTATGGTTTTGTTTAGTTGTCTGAGCCAGAGCATTGAAAGGACAGTGAATTGTCAAACAATTCACACTGAAATCATCACTCACTGATTTTATGTAGAAAACCTGCCTCTAATAAAGCATTAAGTAATTGTAAAATTTGAGGGCTAATAGTATCTAAAAAGATAAAACCTTTTAATCAATTGTAAACCACAAGCCACACATTGGCTATCAGTATATGAATTGCAAGCTTGATTTTTTAACATTTAAAAACAGTGGCTACAGCATGTAATTTTGTTTACAGGAAATACAAAAGCATGCAAAGAGTAAAATTATCAATTTTGTCTGAAAAATTTGTATATGTAATAGGTCAAATATCAGTATTTTGTAATAACCAATTAACTGTTGTTTGGAATAAGATATGTTTTACCAGGTTTCTTTTCAAAATACTTCCATGACTCCAGTCCACAACTCTGTATTAACACAGCTGAAGCTTTATCTCCAATGTGCATAAGAAAGACCTAACTCCTCTGGTAAGGTGAGGTACTTAGCCAATTAACATATCCTTAGAAGCTTCAAATTAGCTTCAAATATTCTTTTCTGGAGTATTGCCACAGCTACTCCCCAAATATTAAAGCTCATTTTGAGAGCAAATGTTTGTAGTAAAAATTTCCATATACATTGAAAGATTTAAGCTCTACCTTCTTACACTGAAGAAGCAACAAAATTACCTAATATGAGGCTGTTAGCAATCCTCTAAATCTATCCTGAAATGGCAGTAAGTAAATGGAGTAAGTAAAATGGCTGTAATGTTCTCACAAGTTACAAAACCTCATCAATCCTTCGTAAATCTTGTAACAATCTCTACCTGTATGATTTTTCCTTAATTAAAAATAAGTTTGAGTTAGTCAATGTAACACTGGCAATCCTAATCATAATCTTTAAGTTCTCTTTGTAACACCAGAACACAGCCACGAGGTCACCTGAGTTCTGAGTAGTGACTAGGCAGCTGTCCTTAGGGCAGTGGTAATTAGCATAAAAATACCGATAGCTTTAGGGTAAACCACAACTTTGGAAAGGAAAACTCACTAGGCAACTGTTCTTGGGGCAGTGGAATTAGCATTAAAATACAGATAGAAAGTTTGACTGCCAATTCTTATATATGAACGCAAGATGGTGTGGTCTCCAATACCTCTACAAAGAGACAATGTCCTAAATTCTTTTAGAAGCCTGGTTCCTAGAATAAGAATTCTATAAAAACATTACCTCAATTTAGACCTGTCTCCCTAGGTTGGCCCATGTCACACACTATCTAGAATGACTCCATCCAGATTACCAGCTTTATGTCAACTTTTTGTTACCAATATTATACCCTTATAACCATATCTAATAACTTGAAAGCCAATAGTCCATAACCAATGCAAATAGAGCATATTTATACATTTAAAACCAATGAGAAACAAAATTGAAGTGGCTACACCTATCTTTATATTTAGCCCAAACACCATTTTTACCTTTTTGCTATGATTTTAAGAGAAGCACCTTGTCACCTGTTGAGTCAAGTAATAAGTCAGGGATTTTTCTAAGAGAAACAGCTATCAACTCTTGTATGAAGAAGCTGAGAAGCTTTGGCGCTTTTAAGATCAGCTCGTGTAGATGCTTAGCCTCTGGGCATCTTCTCCAGCTAATATAGACACCTGGCTCCAGGCACAGGGCTCTAAAAACCTGATTGTAACTGTTTTTTTTTTTCATATGTACCTTTTTGAAATGAGTTAAAACCAAGTCAAGGTGTGCACGACCAGCAGATAAAGTTTTTACCATTTTTTCTTTTGAACATGAAACATAAAACATTTAAACAACGAGAAATAAAAACCACAGACATACACTGAGAGACATGGGACATCCTGGTGCACCAGAGACAAACAATAGACAAATAGGGAAAAAAACCAGATGGTGTTCACGGTGATTAAGAGTGGAGTCGATATGAGCGATGGATTGTCTCAATTCCTGGACTAGTCCACCAAAGTTTTGAAACCCAATTCCTGTAAGATACTGAGATATATTATCTGAGCAGAACGACTGATATTTGCCAATGGTATGGAAGTGAAACACAGCCCTGAATATAATTACTCACAACCCAATTACATTAACTCCATCAGGGTGTGCACGGGCACTGAGATGTCCTTTTGTTTCATTCTCCTGAATAAATTTTCAGGCGGTCTACCTCTATCAAGTCTAATTAGTATGACTCTGCAAAGCTTATAGAGCCTGATCACAGTGTTTACCAGCAGAAAGACAAAATTTTTCTCCCAAAATACTGTGTTCCTTTTATCTACTTTTCTTTTTGTTTTTTCTTTAGATACCTTTTCTCCCTCTGACATACTTTCTTGTTGTTCTGAAAGGACCCTCTGACCTGTCCTAACGGCTGTAACGGCTTCCCACACAAAGAAAAAAATAAACAAAATTATCAGCCTTGTCCACGAAGGATCCATAACTTTCGGTTTCTTCACAGTGGCTCTCCACCTAGGCCCATATCTTTCTCTTTCATAGCGAGCTGCCTCATCTTCTGAATCCTCTTCCTCAGAGGGGCTAAGCTCGTCTGTTTCTGAACTATCAAGCCCCAAAGCCTCTAACTCCTTTACCAGATAAAGGCTTTTCCTTTTCGAGGCTTTCTCCTCCATTCCCTGTTTCTCTCCCAGGGCGTCCTTTCCCCTATCTTTCGCTTCCTCAGATCTAAAGTCCTTGGAAGGGCCTTTTTTCTCATGTGCACCTTTTCTCTTTGAGCTCTTTAATCTTTCATCCCACTCTGTTTATGACATGCTGTATCAAGACCAAACATGCCTCTCAGAGCTTACCTCTCGACCTGAAGTTCTGGACCCTTTCCTCGAGCGGAGGCTCTCCTTGGTGCCGGCAATGGTGTGGCATTTGTCCCGGGTTTCGGCACCAAATATCGCGCGCCTAACGTCTCGCCAGCAAGAACACACGCAGACACCAGGATCCTTCTGCAGCAAAGTGTTTATTACATCTTGAAGAGGAGAGAGCAAGCCCCAGAATGGCACTGCTTATATACACCCTAATATGGCGTGTCCACGCCTGATTAGTTGCTTACCCATGATCTCATAGGCACGCCCTGGAGTGGGCAAAGACCTGGCACAAAGGCACTCTTGCACATGCGCACACAGTTAACTTCCTGAAAGGAAGTCGGCTGGCGCAGCGAAGGCTGGCGCTATCTTGTAATGGTGGAGGCTATCCTTGAAGGGAAGTAATATGGTCATAGGGAAGAGAAAGAGTACTGCCAAAACTTGGGTGCCTGAGAGGGTGACCTGGATGAGAAGGATGAGGATCCTGCACCGGCTTCTCAGGAGATACTGAGAATCTAAAAAGATTGACCACCATATGTATCACAGCCTGTACCTGAAAGTCAAAAGGAATGCATTATAAAACCAATGGATTCTTATGGAGCAGATCCACAAACCGAAGGCAGACGGGGACCTCAAAAAGGTACTGGCTGACCAGGCTGAGGCTCGCAGGTCTAAGACCAAGGAAGCACAAAAACGGGTGGAAGGAGAGCCTCCAGGCCAAGAAGGAGGAGATCATCAAGGCTCTGTCCAAAGAAGAAGAGACCAAGAAAAAAATTTTCCTTCACATCTGTGCATAGTGACCTCACTGTGGCCTCACTTGATCAGTCATTAAAATAAAACAAGACTTAAAATAAAAAAGAGTTACCTTGGCTATGGTGTCTGTTCACAGCAATGGAAATCTAACTAAGACAATTTGTATTCATTCTGCTATTTCTGTTTCTCTGGAATCCTTAATACAATAGTGCTCTACAGAGAGGAACAAGTACCCACTAGAAAACATAAATTCCAGTTTACATTTCTGGTGAATATGAAGTTGTTGTGGTTTGAAAAAAAAAAAACAATACGAACTTTTTGGTTTTTGTTTGTTTGTTTTGGGCTGTTGTTGTTGCTGCTGCTGTTGTTGTCATTGTTATTGTTGTTGTTATAGTTGTTGTTGTTTCTAAAGAAGAAATACATTAAGCCTCTTTATTCCTGACTGGCTGGCAAAAACCCAAGCCCACATCAGCTAAAGTGATTAAGGCATTATGAATGTGTGTAAACAAAAACATAAAGTTATTCCTGTCAAGTTCATATGACAGAAACATCAGCCATGTGGGCAAGCCTACAGCCTCAACGATTTAAAGCAGACAAATTCGGACACACTGTCAACAGCCTGTTGGTCCAAAAGAGACGAGGGCCTGAGTGTTGTGTTGTTATTTTCTTTTATGAATTTTTGCAACCACCCTGCTCATTAATCGTGTTTATAATGTTAACTTTTGCACTTTTTTCTTGGCTCATCAAATATTTCCCTAATGAACTGTCAGCTCACACCCTCCCCCATCTCCATTGTAATAACTTTCAAATTAAGTTCCTCTGGACCACAGGGGTTTTTAGAACTCGATGATGACAGAAACACAGGAAAAAGAACCTCTTTCATTGTATTTGAGGAAAGACATATTCATTCACCTGCCGTCTTCCCCCAGTGCTGACTGTTCCCAAGCTCAGTGCTGAGGCCTCTGACTCATGGGCACCATCAGAGCCTTGAGATGAGCACTTCCAAACCAGGAGGCATTATACTGACATGACTATACGGTGCTCCCTCACCTACAGCCACCGGGTTCCAAACTCCTGCTGTCCCTCCTCCCCTTAAAAGAGAGCTGTTGGGATCCATGCTCAGCATCACCATACCCATAATCCAAAGCTCATACCTCTTAAAAATCAGATGTGTTTATATTATCGAATGTGTGAATGTTCTGTCTACACGGAACTGTGTGCACCAAGTTCCTGCCTGATGTCTGAAGAGTCCAAGAGAGGTCATAAGATCTCCTGAAACTGGCTAACAGTTCAACTGTGAGCCATCATATGGATGCTGGGAATAGAACCTGGGTCCTCTGCAAGATTAACAAGTGTTCTTCATGGCTGAGCCGTCTCTCTAAGCCCCAGAATCTGTGCCCTGTCCCTGGAGATGCTTTGCTACTCTACAAAATCACATGAGAGACTTGGTGCCCATTCTCAAGAATAGACTTCACCCTATCAATGAAGAGGATGCCATGGCCGGTGGTTTTGTAGACACTAGGAGACTCTGAGAGAAAGTGCCTTGTATAGGGGAGTCCTGTGAGAACCAAGACTTGGGGGGCACCCTGGCCTGGATTGAGATTTGGTTGGGCAATTGCAGAACATAAAATAGTGATGGTGCCAAGGACATTTGAGCAATCCCATGAACTATCCAGTCTGGGGTCTTAGTTAGGTTTCCACTGTTGAGAAGAGACACCATGATGAAGGACAACATGTAATCGGGGCTGGCTTACAGGTTTAGAGGGTCAGTCCATTATCATCAAGGCAGAGGGCATGGCAGTGTGCAGACAGACATGGTGCTGGAGACGGAACTGAGAGTTCTACATCTTCATCTAAAAGAATCCAGAAGCAGAGTGTCTCCCACATGGCTGGGAGAATGATTTCAAGAACTCAAAACGACAGGGACACACATCCTCAAAGAAGGCCAACCTCCTAATATTGCCATTTCCTGGGCAGTAGTGCATATTCAAACTACCACAGGGACTATTCAAATATACGATAATTGCAATTGTCAAGATGGAGGGACCCTGTCTGCTCCCTCTCCCGCCACCCCAGAGCTGGTGGGAGGGACTGGAGGAAAATTTTCATTGTGTACCCTAGAAGAGACCTAAATCCTACCGAAGTTTTTCTCTGTGCACAGTGGATGTCATGTCTTAGATATCCTGATGGTCACTTTTGCTTTGGGATCAATGGTTGGGGGTGGAGATTTGCAGCAGTGTCTCTGATGATGTCTTAAAGAGTCAGATATACCGAAAGTGAATCTCTCTCTGCCCTGCCCTTTGCTGTGTGGACCTGAACAAAGACATATCTGAACTTCAGTTCCTTCTAGCCTGGAGACAGGATGAGTACCTCTTAACTGTAAGATTGGGACAAAGACTGTATACCATCCTATACCTGCAGTTGGCTCAGAGAGCACTTGTAGAGACACGAGCCTGCAGTCACCCACGCACAGCTCCAGTGTGGATTTTTCTGCTCAGGAAAAGAAATGCTGACTTTTCATTGATCCACCTAATGGCTTTGTGTGGCTAATCAGCCTGAACTCCATCCTATTGTTTGTCTGCAGTTAGATCTAACTGTTGATCTTATTACCCAGGTCTAGAATTAGACTCTCACCTGGAGCTGGGAGAACTGCTTCCACCATCTACTCCTTCTAATGGAAACCCAGAAACCTCCAAGATGTCTTGAGCTAAAATGGCAGGTAGCAAAGGAAATCTTATTTTCCCCCCAAGCCCTAACTAATTATGGGATGTCATCACAGCCCGATTAGTATTTATCAAACAATGTGCTGATTCCTGATCCAGCCAAAAGCTTAACTGCCATTTAAATGGAGCACGGTATTTAAATCTTTATTTCATTACCTGCTGGTAATAATCTTACAATTATAAATCCAAAGTATCACACGGAATACATTTGCATTCGTAAAAGAGTATGTCCTCATTGTTGTTCCATGGCACACATGGCTGTTGATTTGACTTTCAAAACAGAGCTGAATATCATTTGATGGAGAAAGAGATAACAGGATTTTTCCCTGCACCGAAGCCTGCTTGGAGAGGGAGAGAAACACATCCACACCATAAAAGGGCATCTGGGCAAGCACAAGTGCCAAGCCTGTCACATGTGAGATATGAGCCACCTCTGTGTGGTTTACTGATGCTCTCACATTTCTGCTACAAGTCAGTCGATACAACAAAAGCCACTTCAGAATTCCCAGACATTCAACACTAATTGTCACAGAAGGGGCAGTGGAGACTTTCAGGTTCAGCAGAACTCTCAGGCTGCCATGGCCTCAGTGCCTATATTCTGGCTTTTATATGTCTAGGGCAATGTTCTCCCAGAGGAATAGAGGGTATGCCGGCTCATCAGCACACGTGTGTGCACATGCGCAGAAAAGAATCATCTCGGCAGCTGGGAGTCCTGCACCAGTGGAAGGGGAAGTCTCTGATCCTGCCAAGACTGAACTCCCCAGGGAATGGGATTGTAGGGCAAGGGCAGAATGTGGGGATGGATCAGGAGATAAACACCCCTATAGAAGGGGAGTGGGAGGTGCTAGGGAGATGTTAGCCTGGAAAAAAAGCAAAGGGAATAACATTTGAAATGTAAATAAGAAATACCCAATTTAATAAAGATGGAATAAAAAAAGACACTCCTTCTGGAAGAGGAGAATGTATGATTTCTTTTCAGGATCTGAGGGAAGACTTTGGACACCTGGGCAAATGTGGAATGACCTATAGGTCCTTGGAAACATTTGGATAGTTTCAGAAACTCCTGCAAGAGTGAAAGATCCAAGATCTCTATGGCAAGAGAGGAAGGTTTATGTGAACCTGGAATGTGTGGGGAAATTACTGTCCAAGTTTGACAGTAGAAGAGTCAGCAGGAGGTGGGCCAGGCACAGTGTGATATTCTTTTAATCTTTCACTGTTCTCTCCAGTACTTGGTTATGTAGATGTTGCAGGCACTCTGCCTACAAACTCATCAAAGTCCACATGTTCTTCAAACCCAGTAGACATAATATGGCTTTTTTTCACCTTCCCAAGAATGGGCACTAAAGATGAGGACACTCTTTTTCTAGTAGCAGGATGTAAGCAGATGTTCTGGTATCCCAGGTCCTCAGAATTGAGTTGCATTAAAAAAATTGAAACAATTGTTCCCACCACACCTGGTATTTACAATATGTGTCAAAGAATCCAGACTCACCCAGAGTTAAATACTTCTTTGGTTGTATTAATGTGAAGTCCGTGGAATCTTATATTTCCAATTACTCCTTCTCATCGGCTCTAGCTTGCTGTCTATTTTATATTTACTTCAGATGTGAACATATATTGCTATTATTTCATGTTACAGTGCAATCATGACTGAAAATGTTACTTTTAGTCCTGTTTAAATTACTCTGTTACTCATACACTGATTTCTGTATATGGATATGAATTTCTGACTCATTATTTCATCTCCTTTAATGATTCTTCGATAACATTCTTTCTCAAAGTCTACTTTTTAATTTATAATTATCTCTGTGTATGTCCGTGTGTGTGTGTGTGTGTGTGTCTCTGTGTGTGTGTGTGTGTGTGTGTGTATGTGTATACACATATGAACACGATGTCCAAGAAAGCCAGTAGGGGGCGGTAGATACCCTGGAGCTGAAATAACAAGTGGTTTTGTGTCACAGGACTCGGGAACCTGAATCCAAACTCAGATCTTTTGTAAAAGCAGTTTGCATTCTTAAGTACTATGTCGTCTTTGTGGCACCCTTTTAACATTTCTTCAATTAGTCCAGTTGGTTAGCAATTCCATTAGATGTTGTCTGGGAAAAAACAAAACGTTTTAAAAGTTTTTTTTTTTTTTTATTAACCTGAGTATTTCTTATATACATTTTGAATGTTATTCCCTTTCCCGGTTTCCGGGCAAACATCCCCCTCCCCCCTCCCCTTCCTTATGGGAGTTCCCCTCCAAACCATCCCCCCATTGCCGCCCTCCCCCCATAGACTAGTTCACTGGGGGTTCAGTCTTAGCAGGACCCAGGGCTTCCCCTTCCACTGGTGCTCTTACTAGGATATTCATTGCTACATATGGGGTCAGAGTCCAGGGTCAGTCCATGTATAGTCTTTAGGTAGTGGCTTAGTCCCTGGAAGCTCTGGTTGCTTGGCATTGTTGTACTTTTGGGGTCTCGAGCTCCTTCAAGCTCTTCCAGTTCTTTCTCTGATTCCTTCAACAGGGGACCTATTCTCAGTTCAGTGGTTTGCTGCTGGCATTCGCCTCTGTATTTGCTGTATTCTGGCTGTGTCTCTCAGGAGCGATCTACATCCGGCTCCTGTCGGTCTGCACTTCTTTGCTTCATCCATCTTGTCTAATTGGGTGGATGTATATGTATGGGCCACATGTGGGGCAGGCTCTGAATGGGTGTTCCTTCAGTCTCTGTTTTAATCTTTGCCTCTCCCTTCCTTGCCAAAGGTATTCTTTTTCCTCATTTAAAGAAGGAGTGAAGCATTCACATTTTGATCATCCGTCTTGAGTTTCGTTTGTTCTAGGGATCTAGGGTAATTCAAGCATTTGGGCTAATAGCCACTTATCAATGAGTGCATACCATGTATGTCTTTCTGTGATTGGGTTAGCTCACTCAGGATGATATTTTCCAGTTCCAACCATTTGCCTACGAATTTCATAAACTCGTTGTTTTTGATAGCTGAGTAATATTCCATTGTGTAGATGTACCACCTTTTCTGTATCCATTCCTCTGTTGAAGGGCATCTGGGTTCTTTCCATTTTCTGGCTATTATAAATAAGGCTGCGATGAACATAGTGGAGCACGTGTCTCTTTTATATGTTGAGGCATCTTTTGGGTATATGCCCAAGAGAGGTATAGCTGGATCCTCAGGCAGTTCAATGTCCAATTTTCTGAGGAACCTCCAGACTGATTTCCAGAATGGTTTTACCAGTCTGCAATCCCACCAACAATGGAGGAGTGTTCCTCTTTCTCCACGTCCTCGCCAGCATCTGCTGTCACCTGAGTTTTTGATCTTAGCCATTCTCACTGGTGTGAGGTGAAATCTCAGGGTTGTTTTGATTTGCATTTCCCTTATGACTAAAGATGTTGAACATTTCTTTAGGTGTTTCTCAGCCATTCGGCATTCCTCAGCTGTGAATTCTTTGTTTAGCTCTGAACCCCATTTTTTAATAGGGTTATTTGTTTCCCTGCGGTCTAACTTCTTGAGTTCTTTGTATATTTTGGATATAAGTTTTATCTTTAATAGACACTTTTTTTCTTCTGAGCACAGAATTGGAACTTTAGAGTTATTTATTTCAGAAGTGAACTTGTGCCATCCTGCCGGTTTTGCAGTGGGCGTGATTTCCAGTCTAACCACAATTGTACCTTCTGTTTTGATTCTCTGTTCTTTTCCTTGTTTTATTTTTTTTTCTTTCAAGCTTTTCCTCTACCAAGTCCTTTATTATATAAATATATGATCATATTAATTATGTATCTCTCCCAGGTCAGCTTTTAACTCTCATGAGGACTGAAGGCTGTGTTTGGCTGTACTCTATGTTCACCACCTAGGATAGCTCCCGGGTCTAAGCAACATTAAGTGTTTGTTAAACAAAGGGCCTTTTTATTCTTATTTTACAGATGAGATGCCTCAGGCCGAGAAAGATTATGGTAGCAGAACACACTGGGATTCCTAATGTTGTTTCTGAGAGACTTAATGAGTTGAAGACAGAACAGGAGAGCCTAGGTTTCTTAGGGCTGTTCATACAAGCTCTTAGCCACAGAGGATGAAAGGTAACACATTCAGTATGGCGAGAACAGCTCAGATTTGGTTACTACAACTCAGTGTGGATCTGCTCACATCAGCCCCTTCCTGGATGTGTGGCTTGCCTGGAAGTGTGTTAAGATAATTGTACATTGAATCCTGTTCTGACATGCAAGCATAAATGTAGAGGACAAATAATCTTTCTATGATTATAGGTATAAAATTTTATTTTTCTTGTGTTTATTATATTTTATTGTATTTATTGTATTTTGTTGCACTTTATGTTTGAGACAAGATCTTACAAAGTAGCTTTTGCTGGCCTTGAACTTGTTTTGTAGACCAGGCTGATTAGAAGAGAATCTTTAAAAAACATTCTTAGGAGCAAGTAAAAGCTAGCCTGGTTATTGCCCTGCAATGTTGGACTTTGCCCTGGAGACCCGTGTTAATACAGTAATGTGTGGAAAATACTGATTAACTGTTATTGATCCTCCTCTATGTCTCTGCCTGGAAGGAGCCAAAAGAAAGCTCACAGCCACCATACAGCCAGGCAGAAGCAAGGACTGAACTTGCAATCTTGAAAGAAGAGAGTAGGGACAGGAGCTTGTATCCTGAATACATGTGTATCTTCCAGGAAGCAAAAACTGGCCTATAATGATAAAGGCATCATCATGGTTTGAATATGCTTTAGTAATGCTTGTCCCAAGCCTGACAATCTAAGTTTGATACCCAGGACCCACATGGTGGAAGGAGAGAGCTGACCCACACCTGTTGTCCTTTGACTTCTGTGTGTGTGTGGGAGGGGGGCGCTTACAGATTAAAAATGGACAATTTCCTAGACAGATACCAGGCACTGAAGTTAAATCAGGAACAGATAAACCAGTTAAATAACCCCGTAACTCCTAAGGAAATATAAGATCATTAAAGGTCTCCCAACAAAGAAGAGCCCAGGTCCAGACAGGTTTAGTGAAGAATACTATCAGAACTCCATCGAAGAACTCATACCAATACTATCCAAACTATTCCACAAAATTGAAAGAGATGGAGCAGAACCAAATTCCTTCTATGAAGCCACAAATACTCTTATACATAAACCACACAAAGCCCCAAAAATAAACCAAACTTCAGACCAATTTCCCTTATGAATATCGACGCAAAAATACTCAATAAAATTCTGGCAAACCAAATCCAAGAGCACATCAAAACAATCATCCAACTTGATCAAGTAGGCTTCATCCCAGGCATGCAGGGATGGTTTAATATATGGAAAACCATCAATGTGATCCATTATATAAACAAACTGAAAGAACAAATCCACATGATCATTTCATTAGACACTGAGAAAGCATTTGACAAAATTCAACACCCTTTCATGATAAAAGTCCTGGAAAGAATAGGAATTCAAGGCCCATACATAAACATATTAAAAGACATACACAGCAAACCAGTTGCTAACATTAAACTAAATGGAGAAAACTTGAAGCAATCCCACTAAAATCATGGACTAAACTAGGCTGCCCACTCTCTCCCTACTTATTCAATATAGTTCTTGAAGTTCTAGCCAGAGCAATCAGACAACAAAAGGAGGTCAAAGGGATACAGATCGGAAAAGAAGAAGTCAAAAAATCACTATTTGCAGATTATATGATAGTATATTTAAGTGATCCCAAAAGTTCCACCAGAGACCTACGTCAGCATATTGGCTGGGTATAATATAAACTCAAATAAATCAGTAGCCTTCCTCGACACAAAAGAGAAACAAGACAAGAAAGAAATTAGGGAAACGACATCCTTCATAATAGACCCAAACAATATAAAGTAACTCGGTGTGACTTTAACCAAGCAAATAAAAGATCTGTACAATAAGAACTTCAAGATTCTGAAGAAAGAAATTGATGAAGACTTCAGAAGATGGAAAGATCTCCCATACTCATGGATTGCCAGGAATAATATAGTAAAAATTGCCATTTTAACAAAAGCAATCTACAGATTCAATGAAGTCCCCATCAAAATACCAATCCAATTCTTCAAAGAGTTAGACAGAATACTTTGCAAATTCATCTAGAATAACAAAAACCCAGGATAGTTAAAGTATTCTCAAAAAAAAAAAAAAGAACTTCAGGGGAAATCACTATCCCTGAACACAAGCAATATTACAGAGCAATAGTGATAAAAACTGCATGGTATTGGTACAGAGACAGACATATAGACCAATGGAACAGAATTGAAGACACAGAAATGAACCCACACACCTATGGGCACCTGATTTTGACAAAGGAGCCAAAACCATTCAATGAAAAAAAGATAGTATTTTCAGCAAATGATGCTGGTTCAACTGGAGGTCAACATGTAGAAGACTGCAAATTGATCCCTGATTATCACCCTGTACAAAGCTTACGTCCAAGTGGATCAAAAACCTCCACATCAGACCAGATACACTCAAACTAATAGAAGAAATACTAGGGCAGCATCTCAAACACTTGGGCACTGGAAAAAAAATTTCCTGAAGAAAACCCCAATGGCTTATGCTCTAAGATCAAGAGGTGACAAATGGGATAACATAAAACTACAAAGCTTCTGTAAGGCAAAGGACACTGTGGCTAGGAGAAAATGGCAACCAACAGATTAGGAAAAGGTCTTTTTTCAATCCTACAACAGATATAGGGCTTATATCCAAAATATACAAAGAACTCAAGAAGTTAGACCGAAGGGAGACAAATAACCCTATTAAAAATGGTGTTCAGTACTAAACAAAGAATTCACAGCTGAGGAATGCCGTATGTCTGAGAAACACCTAAAGAAATGTTCAACATCTTTAATCATAAGGGAAATGCAAATCGAAACAACCCTGAGATTTAACCTCACACCAGTGAGAATGGCTAAGATCAAAAACTCAGGTGACAAGAAATGCTGGCGAGGATGTGGAGAAGGAGGAACACTCCTCCATTGTTGGTGGGATTGCAGACTGGTAAAACTCTTCTGGAAAGCAGTCCTGAGGTTCCTCAGAAAATTGGACATTGAACTACCTGAAGATCCAGCTATACCTCTCTTGGAATTATACAAACAAGATGCCCCACCATATAAATAAGACACGTTCTCCACAATGTTCATCTCAGCCCTATTTATAATAGCCAGAAACTGGAAAGAACCTAGATGCCCTTCAAAAGAGGACTGGATACAGAAAATGTGGTACATCTACCCAATGGAATTTTACACTGCTATCAAAAACAATGCCTTTATGAAATTCATAGACAAATGGTTGTTACTAGAAAATATCATCCTGAGGTAGGTAACACAAATACAGAAAAACACACATGGTATGCACTCATTGATAAGTAGGTATTAGCCCAAATGCTTGAATTAACCTAGATACATAGAACACATGAAACTCAAGATGGAAAATCAAAATGTGAATGCTTCACTCCTTCTTTAAAAGGGGGAAAAAGAATACCCTTGTCAGGGAATAGAGAAGCAAAGATTAAAACAGAGACAGAAGGAAAACCCATTCAGAATCTGCCCTACATGTGGCCCATACATATACAGCCACCCAATTAGAGAAGATGGATGAAGCAAAGAAGTGCAGGCCTACAGGACCCGGATGTAGATATCTCCTGAGATACACAGCCTGAATACAGCAAATACAAAGGCGAATGCCAGCAGCAAACCACTGATCTGAGAATAGGACACCCTTTGAAGAAATCAGAGAAAGAACTGGAAGAGCTTGGAGGGGCTCGAGACCCCTTATGAACAAAAATGACAAGCAACTAGAGCTTCCACGGACTAAGCTACTACCTAAAGACTATACATGGACTGACCCTGGACTCTGACCTCATAGGTAGCAATGAATATCCTAGTAAGATCACAGGTGGAAGGGGAAGCCCTTGATCCTGCTAAGACTGAACCCCAGTGAACGTGAATGTTGGGAGGCAGGCGTTAATGGGGGAAGATGTTGAGGGAAACACCCATATAAAAGGGGAGGGGTAGGGGGTAGGGGGATGATGGCTGGGATACTGGGAAAGAGTATAACAATTGAAATGCAAATGAGAAATACTCAAGTTAATAAAGAAAAAAAGGAAAAAGAATATCTAACAGATTTATGCATACCATTCATTCTGCACTTGAGGATTAGTGAATATCAGTGGGATCAGGTTATGGGGTGTTTTGTTTCTGATGAATGTGTCTGCAAATGTGTTAAAAAATAGGCTTTGACATGTCCTTATTTAAATTAAAATAAATTAGTAGTCTATTAAGAGGTGTTATGACAGAGCTTGACAGTAATAAAGAGGGTCTAACTTCAGCACTGAGCCAAAGGGATACAGGAGAGGATAATGGAAAGTGAGGGGTACTCAAAAAAAAATGGAGCGAATTGATTTTGTCAGTTGTCAGGTGGTTTTTGAAATTACATTGGCAGAACAATGGAATAGAGATTGGGTATTGAAGGAGACACTTTAATGAATCAACATACCAAAGTTTTGGAAATAATTCATCTCAAGTATATATTGAAGATGGAGAAATAGGTCACACCTACAATAGTCTTAATGTACTTCTAGAAATCTTGAAATCAAAAAGTTGGAGATCATCTAGAATATTTCCCCAAACTGAACAATGATGATTTGCATCCCTACTCTCTTCTTACAAAGAAAATATTTATGGAATGGGTTTTGAGAAGGCTTCATTTCCCGAAAAAGGAGATGAGGTGCAGGCCTAGGCTAAGATGAGGTTTGGTTGCATGTGTTCCATTCCACATTCAGAGATAGTTACTGTGTTTCTATGACTCTTCAAATGTGGGCTTGATTAGACTAGGTACACTGTTAATTGAGGACAATTTCTCATCTGTGACATAGGTGAGGTACATTGATAATTGTGGATATTATCTCATCTGTGACATAGACTAGGTTATCTGATAATTGAGGACACTTTCTGATCTGTGATGTACACTAGGTACACTGATAATTGAAGGACACTTTCTGATCTGTGACATAGACTATGTACACTGATAATTTGAGGACATTTTCTCATCTGTGACATAGACGAGGTACAATGATAATTGAAGGACATTTTCTCATCTGTGACATAGACTAGGGAAACTGATAATTGGAGGAAAAATTTTTGATCTGTGACATACTGTTCTGCTGTCTCTGGCCAGAGTATGTCCTGTGCAATGGGAACCTCTCTCACTTATTTTTCTTCATTTCAGGAAGCCAGTTGCCCTATGATGTTTAGACATAGCACCTCTTCTGATGTGTGATGTGCAGTGATCCATTTCCAAAGAGTGTCACTGTGACTTGGGTTGACAAGCAATTACCTTCTGCTACAGTAAACCATTCCTCATCTAGCATGCCGCCTCGACTCTTCCAACGCACTTCCAAGTTTGGAATTTATTTTTATACGAATGGCCAGCACTGTAACTACATTTAGGACTTTCTTTATTCTGTCATTAGACTCAGGACAAGATTTTAGATTTATAAGGTATGTTTCAGTCTAGGTCTCAGAAAGTTTTTTTGTCAACTATAACATCAGGAACTACCAAATCTACCCCTAAATCATGCAAGGGGTTAAGGAACCCAATGAGCCTTTTATTATTTTGATAATTCCTACAAAGAATTTCTGTTCCATCTAACTGACACAGATATGAATTGCACTGTTATTGTGTTGCCTCAGTGTCCCATACTGCATTGCCCCTGGACAGAGGGTTCACATTAGTCCAGTTCTATAGCAATTCACAATGTTGCATTTCCAAATACAAAAGAATCCCCATTCCCTCTCCATGAGTTTCTCACTATCAAACATTCTGTTCTATTCTTCAAATATAAATTTATTATGGGCCACATATTTACTGTAGTCATCTTGAACATTTCAGCATCTTAAAATATAACATTTATAGCAAAGAAACAGAAGGGCAGGGGATGTTAACGTTTGGTAACAAAAACACAACAAACTTAAAAATATACATAATGAAAAATGGGACATAACTATTTCTGACCATGCAACTTAGCTCACATATTTCCTGAAATGATAACCATTATTTTTATATCAAATATTTAATTTTATTTATTTCTCAATACTTTATGCCATGTTTTAATTTCTGATTATGTGGAATCAGAGAAAGAATGTATTATTCTTTAAACCCAAGGAAATAAAATAACTTAACTTCTGATACATAACCCTGAATATTCTACATTTTCATGAGGAATAAAATAGCATATATGTAAAATTATTGTGTCTGTATGTAGATTAGAAAATAAGTCTGTTATAAATATAAAGTTGGGACCAGAACTTACCTTACTGTGAAAGGCAAACCAAGCTTGAGTATCTCCTCTTAACAAAGATGCATCATCATCCTTTCTCATGTGTAGGTCTGATTTCTAGACACCATTGCTAGATTTTTCATGTAGGGACATGTAAAAAAGTGAAATTAGTGTCTCAAGTTATTATCTTATTTTATTAACAACTATGTAGTCATCCTGGAAAAATATACTGATACACTTAATTTCACATCATTTCTTTAGTGGTAAAGATATTTGCTTTTAAATGAAATGTTGGATGGGAATTCAAAATGGATTTAACATAAATGTAACTTCTGTGCAAGTGTCATGACATCATTGTTCCATGACTCGATGCTGGAAAGTTGGAATCTAGTTATCCACCTGTCAAGTGTGACATATACATGTGCAGACATATATGCAAATAAACATAGAGATGCACACACATTCATACATGAAGGCACACACACTACAAAAAACATAAACTTTCAAAGGTGGTTTTGTTTGGTTTTCTTTTCTTTGCTTTGCTTTCATTTACCAGTAATGACTCATGTCTTTAATTATACAATAAAATCTGAGAAGGGGCTGACAAGTTGGAGGCCAGAGCTTCATATGTGAGAGCTACAGAGCAGCTAGCTAACATAAAAAACATGAGAACTTTTCTCAAAATCCTAAGAGCTTGAAATACAGATCAGTGCCTGCCTGGCACACAGTAGGTTATGGCTTAGATCTTCACAACTGAATTTTTTCATTCAAAATTCAGTTACTTCTCTGTTGAACGATTTTCAAATAACCAAATTGTGATTAATATTTAGAATTCGTTTTGTTTTCAAATGTAAATATCCTAAACTCTAACCTTTATCTCTGACTTTCTAAACCAGAAAAAGCATAGGAACATTCAATATATGGCCTCATATGTTGTATATTTTCAATATAAATGGTTTTTTTTATAGCAATATAGTTTTTCTTGGATTTACTGATTACCGCCTTGGAATATTAGGGGATACAGACTTAGAACCTTTGTGTCAGACCTTCACTGGTTCTTTCACACAATTTATCATTCCTCTTTCAGGTGACATAAAGAGGTGTTGCTGAGCTGTGGCTAAGACTGAGTGTGGATTACATTAGTGTCGACTTCCTTCTCCAATGTGAAGCCATACATGTTCCTTAAACATATTCTTGAAAGATAGTTTCCATAATTCATGGAGTTTTCATTAGATAGCTATATTCTTTCATTTTTGGAGGATGTTTTTGAAGACTATTCTGGCATTTATGTCAATTGCTATCCCTCTTTCGTGGGAAATTTCTGTTTCTTTTCTGGATGCTTCTAGGAACTGTGTTTTTGCTGTTTGCCGGGTTCAGTTTGATCACCTGAGTTCAGAGTTCTTTTTATTTATCATGAATGACATGTGTTTGGTTGAGTATTATATTGTTCTCATTCTACAGTTCCTTCATTGTTATGCCTGCATACTTTTCTCTTCTTAATTTGACTTTTCTAACTTTTAGTCTTCAGTAGATCCATGCCTCTTCCACCTGCATGGAGCCTGGGTATTGTTCATCACTGTTTCTCGTGTATGAGCTGTTCTATAGACTTATTAGTTTTCAGTCTAAGAGTATAGATTCTATTTTTTAGTATTTATGAAATTTGCAGAGTTCATAACTTCTAGAATATCATGTTATCCTTACCTTTTAATTTTTTAGTTTTTCTGTAATGATTAAAATAAACAATTTATAGAGAAAAACAGGTATAAGAAAAATGTATATTGTGAACATATTTCTGCAAGATGTCTCATGTATTGATGAAGCTGATATAACGAGATTTGCATGCTCTCTGTGACTGCTCCCACATCTCCCTTCTCCTTTCCCCACAGTGATAGTATTTACTCACTTACTTTTCTTCTCCCCTTACTTTTGTTTATTCATTAGTTGTGTGCTCAAATGATACAGTATTCTAGTTAGTTGAGAGGACAATTTTCAGAAGTGACTTATTACCTTATGCCATGTGGGTCACAAGGATTGATCTCAGCAGGTCAAGCTCAGCTTGGCAAACAACCACCCTTAGCCAGGGAACCTTAATGCAATCCCCAAATTTAATATTTCCTAATACTATCTGATGGCATTTCTATAACTTCAGAATTAGTAACTGGATTATTTTAGTGGAAAGTGATTATGTGGGAATTAATTTTGTACATTATAGGCACAGTGCTATAATGCTATCCAATCTTCTATTTTATGCACTACTCATTACATTTTTATATGTGTTTTAAAAAACCCTGCTTAGCCAACACACCTCTGCTGATAATATTATATAGCTTCCTTATGTTGATGGCTATGTCTCTACCTCATTTTATGCTCTCTGTTTTGGCATACTGATTTCTGTTTAATTTATATTTATGATGCACATCATGGAGACTCTTTTGTTTTGGGTCTTAGGATGTTAGTGATTTCCCTGGTATTATTTCATTGAGGACACAAACACTTACTGAACATTCACATATTTACATTTATACTGTATATTTTTGTCTGGTGATTTGACTATACTATTTATTGTGAAGCGGAAAGTAATCTCTAGTGAAGTAAAAGTTAAACAGTGTTTAAAAAATTGACTAACTCTATTCTTTTTTCTATCACTATTTTCATATTAAGATACAAAAAAGTCTCTCTCATCGTAATATTTACTCTTACTTACATAAAAAATTAATTAGCAAATTAATTAAAATTATTTTAGTACAGTTGTTTTTCTATACTTATAATACCTAGATGTAATACTTTCCATGTGCTTTCTTAGCTCTCATGCATACTATAGAGTAAATATATTTAGTGTGCATGAGAACTCCACATGAGAAGCTACAAAAATACCTCAGCTGTTAAAGGCTTGTGACCCAACCAAAATGTCAATGAAACTGAAATTAGTCACTGCATATTAGGTGTTTGTATTGAAATAGTCACATATTAGCTCTTTGTAATTCTCTACATCATATCAGGTCTAATTATAAAGATAGTGAATACATCCAATTACAAAATTCACCATTATAGCCAATACATTATTTGAATTATTTAACATGTGTTTTGGTTTCATCTTCATATTCTATACCAAAGAAGCAAAGTTAGTGCTCTCCTTTAATCAAATAGCCACATCGTCTGCATTAATCTGGTATATTAGTAAAATATCAAAATCGGTTTCTTTAGTTCATTTTCTTTGGAGAGATCTAATCGCAGCAAAAATGCTGAAAAATATAAATTAATTAAACTCACTGAATAAAATATAAATCTTTATAGAACATAAATGATATAGTAAAATAAGTTGCAAAACACAGAAATAAATCACAAAATTCAAACTCAGATTACAACCACCAAACACCCAGCTCACTGAAAATAAAGACCATGGACCCATTATATAAGTAAGTACCTGTGAGCACATGCTTGACAACACTCTAAGTTCTTTCTCTCCCTTTACATTAAGGGAGCAGAGGTAATGGTTTCCCTAAGTTCTCAGAATTATACATGGTTTTAGTTAAGATGCAACAAAAAACCTAAAATGCCTGTTTATGAAATATGAGGGTTTTTTTCTTATTTGCATCCTTATTGTATCATAATCGATGAAATTCTAGATGCCTAATGAAGATGTGTTATATAAATAAATGATGAAGATTCAATTTAAAATTATATTATGTTTATTAGAATAATTATTCCATTCAATTTCATAATCCATTTTATATAATACAGACTCTGTCATTCTTCTCCACAAATTCCAGTCAGGATGTATCTTAATACACCACGCTTATTCAAGTTTATTTTGTATCTATATGTATCCACCTCCCCATGACAACCACTTCAATATATGTTTCATATACAGGATATGCAAATCATGATATTTTGATTTAATAGGATGATACTATCAAGAAAGTACAAGCTTCCTGTTTCTGGCTGCGCACAGAGATGACATAGTACAATAGCTCACTGTACCCAAATTCTGTGGGGAGAAAGCTGGACTCCCAGAATCATGGACAATTCTGTGAAATTAGGGGAAACCATTTCCTCTGCTCACATTCCTGTGCTGTGAGGGAGATGCTTTAGAGCCCTATGGATGCAGGCGCCTAGGAAGAGTAAGGGAAGGGATCCTTCCAGTAGCTACCTGTGACCGGAGATGAAAGCCAGTGGCCAGGAAAAGTAACACAACTGAGAACACAGGCCTGACCAACACTTCTGCTCCAAGCATCCAGGGTGGAGGCTTCAGGACACAGATAACAAGAGCAGTCTGGGACAGGACTCTTCCAGTTTCTGCCTGCACCCATTGCTGTTCTGGGCCTACATATCTCTGTACCCACATCTTGGTGTTAGAAAAGAAGTCTATAGGAACAGTGACAAAGAGTTTTACAGAATGGTCATGCCACTGTCAGAGACAGAAATATCACAGAACACCAGAGATAACCTGATGACAAGAGTCAAGCACAGGAAACTAAGCAACAGAAACCAAAACTACTTGGCATCATCAGAGCTCCCTTTTCCCAAGAAAGCAAATATTGGATATCCCAGCAAATGCAAAAGCAAGATGTGGATTCAAGATCATTTTTCATGATGATGATAGAGGACATTGAGTAGGGAACAAATAAAACTCTTCAAGTAATACAGGACAACACAGGTAAAAAATTAGAAGCCCTTAAGGGGGAAACAAAAAATTCCTTCAAGAATTACAGGAAAACACAGTAAAAAAAGATGAAGGAATTAAAAAAAAACTAGGATCAATAAGTGGAAATAGAAGCAATAAAGAAAGCACAAAGAGAGACAATCCTGGAGGTGGAAAACCTAGGGAAGGAATCAGAAGTCATAGACAGAAGCATCAAAAAGAGAATACAAGAGATAAAAGATAAAAATCTCAGGGGCAGAAGATACTGTAGAAAACATTTACACAACCATCAAAGAAAATGTAAAGCTCAAAAAGCTCCTAATGGAAAACAACCAGGAAGTCAAGGACACAATGAGAAGATCAAACAAAAAGATAATGAGTATAAAAGAGATCGAAGTTTCCCATATAAAAGGGCCAGTAAATATCATCAAAAATTATAGGAGAAAACTTCCCTAACCTAAAGGGAGCAATGCCTATAATAATAAAAGAATCATACATTTATCCAAATAGATTGGACCAAAAAGAAATTTCTCCCTTCACATAATAATCAAAACAACAAATGAACAAAATAAAGAAAGAATATTAAAGGCAGTAAGCGAAAAAGTCAGGTAACATATATAGGCATACCTATAAATATTACACCAGACTTCTCACCAGAGACTATGAAAGTTAGATCCAGAGTGTATTTTATAAAACAATAAGAGAAAATAAATGACAGCCCAGGCTAATATCCCCTGCAAAACTTTCAATCAATGCAGCTGGAGAAACCAAGATATTTTATGATAAACTAAATTTACACAGTATATTTTCACAAATCCTGCCCTAAAAAAGATAATAGATGGGAAACTCCAAAACAAGGAGGAAAATTACACCGTATAAAAAGCAAGAACGTAATCCTTTTTCAACAAACGCAAAAGAAGAGAGTCACACAAACATAATTCCACCTCTACCAAAATATAATAACAGAAAACCACAATAACTATTCCTTAATATCTCTTAGCATCAATGCTCAATTCTCCAATAACAAAGACATAGACTAACAGACTGCATACATAAAGAAGAACTAGAATTTTGTTGCATAAAGAAAACACAGCTCAGTGACAAAGACAGATAGTATCTCAGAATAAAAGATTGGAAAACAATTTTCCAAGAAAATCGTCTGTAGAAACATCCAGGAGCATACATTCCAGTATCTAATTCAACCAAAAGTTACCAAAAGAAAGATAATGAAGGACATGTCATTTTCATCAAAGAAAATATTCCACCAGGGTCAATTTTCTATCCTGAATATCTATACGCTACATCCAAGGGCACTTAAACTTATAAAGGCAACCGTAATAAAGCTCAGGCTAATGAAATAGTAGTAGGAAACTTCAGCAACCCACACTCAGCAATGGCCAGATCATGGAATGGGAAACCGGATACACAGAGAAATTAACAGATTTTGAACGAAATGGATTTAAGAAATATCTATAGAATATTTCATCCTTGAACCAAAGAATATACCTTATTCTCCGGAACTCATGGCACATTCTCCAAAACTGATCATACAGTTGGTCATAAAATAGGCATCAACAGATACAAAAGAATGAAATAACTCCATGCATTTTCTCACACTACCGTGACCTAAGACTGGACTTCAATAACAACAAAAATGTCAGAAAGCCCAAATACACATGGACATTGAACAATATTTTACTCAGTGATAACTTGGTATAGGAAGAATTAAAGAAAAAAATAGAAATGTTTTAGAATTTAAGGAAAAGTAAGGCACAACAAACTCAAACTTATGGGACACAATGATAGTATAGGTAAGAGGAAAACTCAAATCTCTGAGATAATCCAAAGTGAAACTGGAGAGAGCATACATTAGCAGCTTGACAACAAATATAAAAGCTCAAAAACAAAAAGAAGCAGATATACCAAAGAGGAGGAGAGGGCAAGAAATAATCAATCTCAGGTCTGAAATCAACTAAGGAGAAACAAAAAGAACTCTAAAAATCAATAAAACCAGGAGCTGGATCCAAGGGTAAATGATAGATTTACCTGAGCTAGAATAACAAAAGGGCAAAGAGAGAGTATCCAAATAACAAAATTAGAAATGGAAGGGAAAGAAAACAACAGAAACTGCAGAAATTCAAAACATCATCATACCGTATTACTGAAATTTATATTCAAGAAAAGTAGAAAATCTGGATCAAATAATCAATTTTCTGTACAGGGAGCAATTTCCAAAGTTAAGACAGGGTTGTATAAAATATCTAAACTGTACCATGAATCCTAAAAAAATAGAAACAATTATTAAAAGGCTCACAATTGGGTAAAGACCCCAGGACTAGATGATTTTAGTGGAAAATTCTGTCAACACTTCCTAGAATCAAATAAAACTATTGTCCAAAATATTCCACAAAATACAAACATAGGAACACTACCCTATTCCATCGATGAAGCCATATTTATGCATATACCTAAAGCACACAAAGACCCAATTAAGAAAGTGAACTTCAGACCAAATTCACTTATGAATATTGACAAAAAATAGTCAATCAAATCATTGGAAACCAAATCCGTGAACAAATCAAAATGATCATCCATCACTATCAAGGAGATTTCATAACAGGAATGCAAGGATAGTTCAATATGTAATTCCATCACAATAATCAACTAGATAATCAAAATGAAAGAGAAAAATTACATTTTCATCTCATTAGATGCTGTAAAAGCATTTGACAAAATAAAACACCCCTTCATAGCCAAAGTCTTGCAATGATAGGAATTCAAATCCCATACTCAACATCAGTAAGGTAATGAATAGCAAACCAGTAGCCAAAAATCAAACTAAATGAAGAGAAACTTGAAGCTCTCCCTCTAAAATCAGGGACTAGACAAGGCTATTCATTCTCTCCCTACTTATTCAATATAGTACTCAATGTGCTAGCCTGACCAATAAGACAACAAAAGGAGGACAAAGGGATGTAAATATTAAAGGAAGAGGTCAATATATCACTATTTGCAGGTGATATGATAGTATACTTAAGTGACTCCTTAATTTCCACCAGAGAACTGCTGCAGTGATAAACAACTTCAGCAAAGTCCTGGATATAGAATTAACTCAAACATATCAGTAACCTTCCATGAATAAACAGACCAAGAAAGAAATTAGGGAAATGACACTCTTCACATAATCACAAATCACAAAAAATACCTCCATGTAACTCAAACAAGGCAAGGGAAAGTGCCCTATGAAAAGAACCTAATTTCTCTAAAAGAAGAAAATCTAAGAAGATGGAAAGACTTTTCATATTCATGGATTGGCAGTATTGATATTGCAAAAATGGCCCTTTGCCAAAAGCAATCTACAGATTCAGTGCAATCCCCAAGAAAATTTCAACAAAATTCTTCATACAGTTAGAAAGAGAAATATGCAAGTATATTTAGAATAAGAAAAAAAACAAGGAAGTGGAAAATATTCTCAAATAAAAGAAATTCTGTGGAAATCAACATCCCTAACCTCAAGTTGAATACCCAGCAATAGTGAGAAATATTATATGGTATTGGTACGGAGACAGGGAAGTAGAACACCTGAGTTGGTTCATCTAGATGTCAGCATGAAATTAGTGTAAATCCATCCATTCTTATCACGCTGTACAAAGCTGAAGTCCATGTGGATTAAGGGCATCCAGAAAAAAGAGATATACACAAACCAATAGAAGAAAAAGTGGGGAAAAGCTTGAACACATGATAACAATGGAAAATTTCTTGAACAGAACACCAAACCAGTGGCTTATGCTTTACGATGAACAGTTGACACATTGGACCTTGTAAAAATGCAAAGTGTCTGTAAGGCAAGGAACACTGTCATTATGACAAAATGGAAACTAATATCTTGAAAAAAGATCTTTGACATCCTGTATCTGAAAGAGAATTAATATTCAATATGTACAAAGAACTCAAGAAGTTATACTCCAGAAAGTCAAATAACCATATAATAATGGGGTACAGATATAAACAAATAATTTTCAGCAGAAGAATATTGAATGGCTGAGAAATACATAAAGAAAGGTTCTACGTCATTGTTCATCAGTGTAATCCAAATCAAAAGATACACCAGGCAGAATGGCTAAGATCACAATTCAGTTAACAGCAGATGCTGGTCACAATGTGGAGAAAGAGGAAGACTCCTTCATTATTGGTGGGATTGAAATGACGTACAATATTCCGGAAATTACTCTGAGCTTTCCTCTGAAAATTGGATATAGTATATGCTGAGGACTTAGCTATCCCACTCCTGGGCATGTTCCCAAATGATGCCTTAACATATAACTAGGACACATGTTGTACTATGTTTATAGTAGCTGTATTCATGATAGCCAGGAGCTAGGAAGAACCCAGATGATTTGACCACTTGAATGGATACAGAAAATGTGGTTCATTTACATAATTGAGTTCAACTCAATAATCAAATACAACGACATCATGAAATTCATAAGCAAAGGAATGAAACTATAAAATACCATCCTGAATCACACAAACAAATCACACACACACACACACAAAAGAAAAAATAAAACATTCTCACACACACACACACACACACAAACACACACACACACATACACACACACTATTCCAAAGCCTTCAATTAACCAACATACGATTCACATACCGCTTTAAGTTCAAGAAGAAGGATGAACCAACTGAGGATGGTCTGTCTTAAAAGGGGAAAGAAAAATATTCATAGGACATTATATGGAGATTTAGTTTGGATCAAAGATTGAAGGAATAGCCATTCTGACCATATACCACCTGGGGATCCAGCCCACATACATACAGCCCCCAAACCTAAACAATATGATGCCAAAAGGTGCATGCATACAGGAGCCTGATATAGCTGTCTCCTGAGAGGCTTTTCCAGATCATGACAAATACCGAGGCTGATGCTTCCAGCCCACCATTGAACTGAGAACAGGGTCCCCTTTGGAGAAGATAGAGAAAGTATTAAAGGAGCTGAAGTGCCTTTCAACCCAGTAAGGACAACAGTGGTCACAATGCAGAGCTCCGCGGGACTAAAGCACTTCCGTAAGACTACAAGTGGACAGACTGGTGGCTCTAGCTTCAAATGTAGCAAAGCATGACCATGTTCTATACCAATGTGAGAATCCCTTGGTCATGCCAAGGCTGCACCTTCCAGTAAATAGAATTTCATGCTGGGGAGGCTGCAAGGGGATGTTTTTGCGGTGGGGGAAACACCTTTGAAGAAGACAGGGCAGCGGAAGAGGATAGAGATAGGGGGCTTATGGATGGAGGCCACACACATACAGCCTTTATATTTTTCTACGTCTTTAACAGCTCAATGGCAAGGCCACTTCGTAACTTCTGAGTGTCTAAACTATCCCCCACTGATATTCCTACGTTATTATTTGCTAAAAACTATATCCCATCTTTTTTACCCTGGACACCATTGGGCTGCTCTCCTGGGTCTGCTTATTCTCATACTCTTCTATGTCAGATGCTTCTCTGTCCTGAAAGTCTGTCCTGGAGAATCTCCATGCCCTCTTCCTCTCTGGACCTTTGTCCAAGCATCCTGAAACTCCTGCTCAGTCTGTCCTGCCTAGACACTGGCTATCATTATCTCTATTTTCCAATCAGAACCAACTGAGGCAGGGTCCCTGATTCATAATTTCAGGACACTATGAGTAGCATGAGAATAAAATCAACCATAATATCTATTTGTATGTGATTTTCTGGTAACAATATTCCCCAAACCAGAAAGAGATACCTGTTAAAGTACTAGAATCATAGAGAATATCAAGTAGACACATATTAATAATATAAATATTAATAATAATATAATATAATAAAAATGATAATAAAAATAATAAATATAATAATTATAATAATAAATAATAATAAAAATAAAGTAATCATCGTCATCATCATCATAATCATCATCATCAAACCTAACAGAACAGAGAAATAAAAATACAAAACTGTGAAGGAAAAAGACTAAATGACACGTAAAGCTGATCACATGAGACTAACACCTGAATCTTCAATGGATATTCTAAAATATAAATGGGCTTGGATCACCTTTCAACACGTTTTCAAAGAATACAGATACTAACCTAGAATTTATTACTGAGAAAATGTATCATTCACATCAACACAAGAGGAGAAACTTTACACAGCATAATCACCAGGAAGCCATGTCCCTTCATCAATCTTAGTCTAAAAATGGAAAACCGCATTCTGAAAATAAGGGATATTCTCAAGAGTACAGAAATGGTAAATAACCCTGTAGTAATTCATCGGAAGAGGGAAAAAGTATGTGGCAACAACAAAATAAAAAAGACCCATAAATACTACTCATTAATAATGCTAAGTATAGGGGTTGGGGCTTTAGCTCAGTGGTAGAGTGCTTGTCTAGGAAGTTCAAGGCCCTGGGTTCGGTCCCCAGCTACCAAAAAAAAAAAAAAAAGAAAGAAAGAAAGAACGCCAAGCATTAACTGTACCACACCAATAATATACAGGCTATCAACTTGTATAAGAAAACAGGTTTATTTCTCCTGCATTCAAAAAGTATATTTGTTTTAGATACAATTGCATACTCATGTTTAGAATGCAATTGCCCATATTTATTTATTTTTTTTTGTTTTTATTTTCTGTCTTTTTTGGTAAGTATATTTATTGTTCATTAGTTTTTTATAAAAATATCGAAGATTTTCTCTTTAATTGTAAGTATAGAATTTTCATTTAAATGTATTTCTTTTTTTTTCTTTTTTTTGGGGGGGTGTTCCCCTCCACATCCTCTCTGCATTACCGCCCTCTCCCCAATATTCACGTTCACTGGGGGTTCAGTCTTAGCAGGACCAAGGGCTTCCCCTTCCACTGGTCCTCTTAGTAGGCTATTCATTTCTTCCTATGAGGTTGGAGCTCAGGGTCAGTCCATGCATAGTCTTTGGGTAGTGACTTAGTCCCTGGAAGCTCTGGTTGGTTGGCATTGTTGTTCATATGGGAGCTCGAGCCCCTTCAATCTCTTCTAGACCTTTCTCTGATTCCCTCAACGGGCATCCTGTTCTCAGTTCAGTGGTTTGCTGCTGGCAGTTGCCTATGTATTTCCTGTATTCTGGCTGTGTCTCTCAGGAGAGATATACATCCGGTTCCTGTCAGCCTGCATTTCTTTGCTTCATCCATCTTGTCTAATTGGATGGCTGTATATGTATGGGCCACATGTGGGGCAGGCTCTGAATGGGTGTTCCTTCTACCTCTGTTTTAATCTTTGCCTTCCAATTCCCTGCCAAGGGTATTCTTGTTCCCCTTTTAAAGAACGAGTGAAGCATTCACATTTTGATCATCCGTCTTGAGTTTCATGTGTTCTATGCATCTAGGGTAATTCAATCATTTGGGCTAATAGCCACTTATCAATATGAGCATTCCATGTGTGTTTTTCTGTGGTTGTGTTACCTCACTAAGGATGATATTTTCCAGTTCCCTCCATTTGCCTATGAATTACATAAAGTCATTGCTTTTGATATCTAAGAAGTCTTCCTTTGTGTAGATTTACCACATATCTTAAGTCAACACTTTATATGCTAGAAGGTATACTTTTGGGAGAACATTATTTTGTAAATTTAATTCATCCATTTTCATTAGTTTTAACTGAATGAAAATTATTTGCTAATATGTTTAAATTTTTAGATAACTGTGTGTGTGTGTGTGTGTGTGTGTGTGTGTTTGTTAATTCGACTCTAATATGACCAGGAAATTGCTTGAGTGATAATAATAATTTATGGACACTGAGAATTTCTGTATATACTTTATATATAAACTATATATATATATATAAACTATATATATATAATATAAACTTATACATTTGAAAATATGTTCTGTATAATTTTTCAAAGCACTGTTTAGATATGTATGCTAGATTAAGCCTTCTAATTGCATTTTTAGCTTTTTCCAACACTAATTTCATCTTATTAGGAGTCTAGAAAGAAATACATGGAAGCATGACTCATCTCAACTTCAAATGTCGGTACACTCAATGTTATATCTTCCTTTTAAACATGATTAGTCAACTTTGGTCCATAAGATACATATATTTAATTTGCTCTATTTATATTCGAAATGTCTGCTACATTGTATATATGTATTCATTGATAACTTCCTCCTGTGAACAAATTTTAAGAATAAATGACTCATGTACATTATTATAAAATCTAAGAACATTAAGTTATTTCCAAAATAAAATAACATAATGCATAAATATAAGAAGCACTTCCTGACTGTGGCTACTAACAAAAAATATTTGATATACAATTCCTATAAACCTATTTTGATATTATCCATTAAAGTTTCTTCAAGGAGTTGTCCAACTTTTAATAAAGGGAAGTCACCAATTATGTCAAGAGAGTGTGAAGGTACATCTGAAAAAGGGTTAAAAAACTGTAGAAAAATCAACTCCTTCCTCGTGTATGCCAGCATTTATGGTTCTGCAGTAAGTCCTAAGAGGCAATATACAAATAGCATGGAAAGAAAGAACTCAGTACAAGACAGGGAGATAAACTAGCATAGTGGGTTTATGTAAGAGAAATACTTAGAAGTGAAAATGTCTTGTAAAATTAAAAAGATTTTTTTCATAATTTCCTCATTCCCGTCAAAACAGACATCTATGAATAATTCTCCTCTAAGGCTTCCATAAAACAGGGTAAACAAAAATTAACATAAACATTTAAAAGTTTGAAAATGAGCAAAAGAAAAAACTTGCGTATATTTCAGAGCAGGATCACAGGGAAATGAGCTGAATCTGGTCAAGATGAAACCTAGGGTGGCAAGCAGGATCTAGAATTAAGAACTGCATGAGAAAGGCAGTGGAGTAGTGACAGGAATGTGGCCAGGCCTGACAGATAAGGCTGGGCCCTTTACAGGGGCACAGAATGAGGTAAGAAAAAATTTCAAATAAAGCAGGACCTTTCTTTTCTTCTCACCTCAAGTATCCCATCCCTGAAATAAACCCATTTTATAATAATACAGAAGAGTTATGGTATGTCACTCACTTCCCATTTGCTTTTATCCCTCTCTCCGAAGTCGGAAATATGAACATTTCGAATTTCCAAGAAGAAAAATTCATCGCCAGGTATATGGATGTCCTGCAGACCAAGTGACAAACTGAAATATGTGAGGGCAGAGAAGGTGGAGACTGTCTCATTCCACAGAGCAGAAATGTGACTGCCCAAGTTAAGAAGGGATAAGGCAACCATAACAGGTAAACTAGTTCTCATAACATTAAACTTACTTACATTATTCTTAACTGTACTTAGTTCAAATCACTTTCCAGCTCAATCTTCATTTTGAATGATGCTGATCTATCCTGCAATGTGTCTGTACCATCTTCTCCTCCTAGTATTGGCTTTCGTCATGGGGATAATAGATGATTGTAGCTGCTTAGGTGATGTTATTATTTCTATATATCACTCCATTTATGTACTATATGTGTAGTAATATTTAATGAGTTTCATTTGGAGAAGGTATGAATGATTGATCTAATAGATATGGTTTAAATCTCTATTGCGATTACTTAGAAAATATAAGGTATCAATTTTCTGTAAATAATTGCTTCTCTCATATGATAAAGAAAATAAAATTTTATTCTTGTCAAAATAATTCTCTATAATTTTAATATCAAATGATACAGAAGAACATTAAGATAATGTGGAATATTAGATCAGCTGAACTGCATGTTCATTTATTTAAGAATAACCAGAATCATTGAGATGTTTCTGGAAAATAAAATAGGAACAAAAAACAAAGCATTGAACAAATAGTGGCAGAAGAAGAGGGTCATTTTGTTAAATGTAGCTTACCTTCAGATCCACTGTTTTCTTTTATTTAGTAAAAATTCAATTTAAGTACTCTTTTTCAGTATTTTTCATCCTGTCATTGACTCTATTTTCAAAGCTCTATCCCATAATTAGCATGATTATTAAATTTAAAACTAAGAATTTTGTGTGTGTCAATAACTTTCTGCATTTCATTTTTGTGGTTTATTCTGTTCCCAATGGCCATGGTGTGTTGAAGTCATGAAGAATTTCTGGCTCATTTGATGAAAATTTTCTGAAAACATATATTATTCATAGTTGTAAAATTCTGTGTATATGTTTAATAGTTCTGGATATTATAGTTAAAAATCATCTGGGTAAGGAATTTTTGCATGAATATCATAACACGGTAAAATACTAAAGAGGAAACATAGAAGAGCTAGATATTTATTAAATAATTTTACCCTTCTAGAGTTTGTAACTTTACAAAATATGAGCAAATCACTTCTTTCTGTGAAATTCATTCATGAGCTATTATATTCTAATCAAACTGCTGTGTCAGCTCCCATAAAGTTGGATTAAACGCTAATTGCAATCCAAAATGTTTGCAGTAGGTAAATGGGCAAATTATTTGTCTGCATGTAGTAAACAAGCATGTAATGTAAGCATAGGTTTGCTTTTAATGAAATAAGAACTACCAGATATAATGTGAAAAAATACATCTATTAAAGTAAATTTTTTGTTATATAACAACTATTAATTCATGGTCTGAGTCATGGCTTAAATCACCAAACCTTGATCAGTAAATAGGAATTTCTAGTGAGTTAGAGGTTCTCTCATGCATCTTCAAGTAAATCTATCTAAAACATATTCCTTTAAAATTCTCCTAAATACACTCTTCATGAAATAGTCCACATCATAGTAAATAACTCCAACATATTTTCATTTGCTCAAAACAAGACATTGTCTTTCTTTCTTCCGGCCCTCCCCATAATCACTCTACTACCAAACACATACATTTCCAAAATTGTTGTCTGATATGAATCTTTTTCTTTATCACTGACAGTACTTCCAGATTGACTTCAAAAACATCCTTCAAATCATTCTGTGTATCATTTCATAATACATAAGTAACCAGAGTCCCTTACTATGTACATGGAGAGTTAAACAAACTTATTTAAAACTATTCAATGATTTCTTAGACATTTTCCATAAATAAACATTTATATCTCTCATATTGTTTCTGTAAGCCCATATGTGATATCTAAGCTTCAGCTTTATTTGTTCCTCTCTTCCATCACTTAATCTAAACAAACTTTTTTCACATTTACTTTTTGTATGTCAAGCTCTTTTCCTTTTATTGACCTCAGATTTATAGTAATATTGCCTGAAATAAAGTTCAATTATTTTTTATCTAATTTAACTTAGCTGTCACTTCCTTAGGACAATCTCCATGACTTTATTTCTATGATAGATTCTTCAGTTATTTGCATACAATCAACTCCAACACACTGATTTATGCATTCATTTCTTTCTTTTTTCTTATATCGTAATGCAATTTTTATAAGAGAAAGCTCATAATACTTTTTATTCATGCCTAATCTATACCACTATTATGGAGCCTGGTACATTAATGGAGACTTATTATTTATTACATGATTCAATAAGTTGTAAAAATAAACTTTATACTATTCTTCTTTTTAATGAATATGCATTCCAGGCATTGGTTAAACCATCATGAAGTATTTATGTAAGTTCTTCAATATATTACATTTCAATGACCTATATGACATTGCCTAAACATTTTTATTTGTCAACGATAGTCTATTTCATATTCAAAAGCAATTACCCCAGCTAGGAATACATTTTACATGGAAGAAAAAGATACCTAAATTTAATTGATAGTGTCCATATAAAAATGCCAGGTGCCAATCATTTGTGGTCCCATCTCTGAAAATACAAAGAAATGATCATTCCTAGGGACTTACTGGTCACCTAGTCAAATTTCATTTGAGAGCTATTTCAGTGAAAGATTAAAAACCAAGGGGATCCAAAGCTGTGTTTACAGCGCTGAACCTGTACATCATCTCTCTCTCCCAGATCCCAACAGGAAATGGCTGGAGTTCTAGGAGTGCTGACACACGCAAGATCACACGAGAGACTACCACTTTTCAGGGGGAACTGCCTTGAGCCCTAGAACCCAGGAACATAGGGGCACTCTGTTACAGGATACTTCTGGTTTCTATCTATTCCTTGTCGCTGAACCTGATCCACAGCTCTTGGTACACAAGATCCTTCAGGAGAGAACTAGTGTCCCTAGGGACCTGACACATAGGCTTACAGGAGGATCAATCCATTATCAGAGACAGTAAAACCAGCAAACCCCAGAGATACCGAGATGGCAAGAGGGAAGTATAATAGCCTAAGCAATATAAACCAAGGTTACATGACATCATTAGAACCCAGTTCTCACACCAACACAGGGCTAGGATACCCTCAAGACAACAGAAAAGAAAAAGAAATGTTTGTACTTCAAATCACTTATCATGATGATGTTAAAGGATTTTAAGAAGGACATAGATATTTCCATCAAAGAAATACAGGGCAACAGATGTAAAGAGATAGAAGCCCTTATAGAGAAACACAAAAATCACTTAAAGAATTACAGGAGACCAGAAGGAGACCATGGACAAATGGAAGAAACTAGAATATATCATCCTGAGTGAAGTAACACAAACACAAATAAACACACATAGAATACACTCACTTATAAGTGGAAATTAGCCCAAGAGTTCAGAATATCTACAATAAACTCATATACGCTCTGAAGCTTAACAAGAAAGGACAAAGAGGGACTGCTTCAATCCCAATTAGAAGGGGGAAGAAAGTTATCATGGGATGCAGATGCAGGAAGGACCCTGTGTGGGAGATGGGAGTTAAATGGAAAAACAGAAGAACAGGATAAGATGTGGGAAGAGACAGGAGAGAAGCACAGAGGACCAGGAGAATAAGTATAGAAAGAAGGAACATTGGAGGATGGGGGTAACCTCTAGAATGTCCCAGATACTAAGGATAAAACAGGTTCTCTGGACCCAACACTGATGTCATTAGCCAAAATCAACAACAACAGTGAAATAGAACCTGAAGACATAACCAAAGTATAAGGATGGAAACACTCACCCATCTCTTATTAAGTCAGAGTTCTCCCTGTCTAGTTGAAATACAGGGGTAAATATGCAGCAGAGGATGTAAGAAAGGCCACCCAGAGATCTGCAGACACCAAAATGGACACTGTTGCTGATGCTGAGATGTGCTTGCAAACAGGAGTCTAGTATGGGTGTCCTATGAGAGTCTCAGCCAGCACCTGACTGATACAGATGCAGATATTCACAGCCAACCATTGAAATGAGCCTATAGATCTCAATGGAAGATGTAGGGGAAGGGATGTTGAAGCTGAAGGAGACTGTAATTAACAACAATATCAATTAGGCAGACCCCTCAGGTCTCCCATGTACCTAACCACCAACCATAGATTATATATGGTCTGATACCCTGTGTATGTAGCAGAGGACTGCCTCATCTCACATAAGTGGAAGGGGAAGCACTTGGTCCTTTGTATGCTTGATGTCCCTGAGAAGAGTGATTCTAGAGGGGTGAGGAAAGAATGAATGGGTCTTGCGGAGTCACCCTCTTAGAGAAAAAGAGGAGGAATATGTGGAAGTGGGGTTTTTGGAAAGGGGATAATATTTGAAATATAAACAAATACAATGGTTTATAATACTACTAATAAAGGAGTGTTATTTTCCATACCTTACTTTATTTCACAGGATAGCTTGGAACATTTATTGTTTCCTAGATGCATATGTCTTCCTACAGTACCTGATATCTTGTTTCTTTGAGGAGTGAGTGTAGCCTTACATCTTCCTCTTCATTTTAAGAACGCATAACACTTAACTCCTTTCTCCAAGCAAAGGTGATTGTAGATATGTCTGTGAACGGCAGGAGGCATTTGTACTATCTAATTGGGGTCACCAAAAGAATTATTTACAAGCAAAGCCTGTAACACAAACAGTTTGTGTACAACCAACTTATCAGTATTGAAAGCATCCCAGGACTTATGGCCAGGCAACTCCATACGATGTTAAGAAAAATTTAGAATTTCAATATATGTGACTAGAGAAAATACTTTCCATTGTTTATCATACTCAATAATTCAAAAATATCATCACGGAATAAATATTAAAAGCTTTAGCACAAGAAAAAATAGTGAGTGAGACATCAAGGCAGAAGTGGCACAGTAACACCTGAAACTCACATGGAATTCTAATATCAATCCCATGCATTCTACGCTCTATTTAAATCCTATCACAGGTTTATTTCCTAACACAGTTCACCAGTGATTTTCTAGGCCCTGCAGTCTCTGAGGAGCAAGGGTCTGGATCAGCCTTTCCCATTCGGTTATGAGGTTCCAAGACACATCACTGCACCAATGCTTATGTAAAAGGCGCTTGATAGCAGTCTCCAACGCACACTTTGCCCTTTCCATTCATGTTACTCCTTCAGGAATCACTTGTCATGACCCCTGACAGTGTGCACAAAACAGGTAGCACTGGGGACTCAAAGGATGAGAGTCGACATGGCTCCTCCTCATTCAGAAAGCTTGGATGATGGCCCCGCTACTACAAGCAGAACTGAGAAGAGAAGCATCTCCTGGCTGGGCCATGCAGACCTCGCGACTACCCCGTGCAGACCTTGCGACTGTCCCATTCAGACATCGCAACTGCCCGTGCAGAACTCGAGCTTGCCCCATGCAGACCTCGCTACAGCCTCGTGCAAACTCGAGGACAGCCCCTCTCGAGGTTTGTTTGTTTCCTGAGATCAATGGTCACTCGAGATTTCCCTGCTCTGCCTTCTGGACTTGTCCACAGTTCTCGGGAGAGAGAGAGAGAGAGAGAGAGAGAGAGAGAGAGAGAGAGACAGAGAGAGACAGAGAGAGACAGAGAGAGACAGAGAGAGACAGAGACAGAGAGAGACAGAGAGAGACAGAGAGACAGAGAGAGACAGAGAGACAGAGAGAGACAGAGAGAGACAGAGAGAGAGAGAGAGAGAGAGAGAGAGAGAGAGAGAGAAATACTCAAAGGATACAGCTCAAGAGATGCTCACCAAGACTCACCACTGCCAAGTACTTTCACTGCCCCTTCACATGGTAGTGTTTAGAGAGGACAGAGAGCCTCATCCCTTACTTTACCCTCTCACAATTTACCAACGATTTCCCAGCCTCCATGGCCTGGGAACCCCTTCAGAGTCCCCCAAGATGATTATAACACCGGAGTGCAACAGGGGAATCAGTTGAAGGATTCCCAGCCTCCACAGACTGGAAGCCCATTCAGTGTCCCCCAAGCGTTTTATAACACCGGACTCAAATGGGGGACGAACTTGAAGGGTTTCCAGACTCTGCCACCTGAGAACGCCTTCAGTGTCCCCCAACCGTATTATAACATCCTACCCCAACGTGGGAAGCACTTGAACAGCAGAGACCCGAGCGACATTCCACCTCCGGGACTACTTAGATGGACTCGGCACAAGTTCAGATGCTCAAAACCCTATGAAGACTAGAGATTCAAAAAACCTGATGCTCATGTTACAGAAGTGCTTCAAAAACTCAAAGATCATATAAAGACTTCAGTCAATAAGAGGGCCCTGGACCCCAGAAGGGAACTGACAGAGAAGAAGAAATGGACAGTTCCACTTCCTCTGAAGGTTCCTGAGGGCATGAGTAATCCACTGACCAAGGATAGGAGATTACTGTTTAACCCACTGGCATAATATATATGTCATATGTATGTAGTATATGTATAGTATGTATGTGTGTAATATATATGTATATATGTAGTATGTATATATGTATGTATGTATGTATGTATGTATGTATGTACAACCATGTTCAGTGGCCCACGGAGATCAGAAGAGGGCATCAGACTCCCTAGAGTTGGGGACCATCTGATATACTAGTTGGGAACTGAAGCCGGGTCCTCTGAGAGGAATGCAAACCATCAAAACTGACATTATTTTAGTTTCCCATCATTTGTGAAACATCTTACCATCCATTGTGTCTTGTACTATGCAGTGTTCGTTTCTTAGTGCAATGGTGTCCCTTCACTCATACTGGGTTTTGACGGTCTGTTGAACATGTAAGACCGGCATGGCAGAAGGATAGCGTGGGGGGCGATGCAGTGATGCAAAGAGGGACATTGCACTAACTGCCTCAGTCACTGTCTCTGCTGGCCTGCACTCTGCAGCATGTGCCTCCTGTGAAACCAACAGCTTTCCCTGTTGCCTGAGCTGACAGTCCTTGCAGCCTCCTCTAGGTCCTCCTCTGTACATCCACAGGGGAAAATTCTGAGGGATTCCTGAAGGGAATCCCTGATCAAATTCTCCAGTGCTTACTAGAACCTCAGGCTAAAGCCCGAATTCCTTGTTGGGAAATTAGACCATCTCCCAGTCAACCACAGCCTGCCATTGGATGCCATCCATCCTGCCTGCCATTCAGCCCACTAACGCTTCTATTCTGTAGGGTCAATGATCATATTGATTAGGGGCCCAGCACATTCCAGTGTGCACTTCATTATAACTACTTGCATATGCAATGACTCTACTTCCAATGGATATCACAGCCTGAGCAGCATTAGGATGAAAAGAGAGGCTGGTGCATAAGCCAGACACTCACCCTGTCTGGGATAATGACTTACTTTATTAAATGATTAAAAAATGTATAAAAAATTAGAGAAGTTCGCACCTGAAGGATGGATTATCTCTTTCATGTCTATAATTCCTGCACCTGCTCTCTATAAGCACCTACTACCTCCAGGGACTCAGATAAGCCAGAATTCATTCTCTGTTTCCACTCTAGATAAGGCAGAGGTAATCTGTCAAAAACTGCTAAGCTGAGACTTTAGGAAACCAGTTGGAGACATCAGTTCAGGAAGGCAGATGCCCTGGCCAAGACCTTCGTGATGGGGCTTCACAGAGATGGCAGATTTGGAAAGATGACAAGGTTGAAGACATGATGCCTTTCTTGCTAAGGAATAGGAGACCTGCCCTTCAGAGAAGATGGCTTCAAAGAATGAAGTCTTCAAGCACCTCTCCTTGGAACAAGTTCTTCTTCCTATGGGGGTTGGTGGGTGACAGCAGCATTTCAACCTCAGGCACTGGAGAGTTTATGGGTCCAGAACTTCACGAGCTGGCTCAGTGTGTGATGCCTTAGGTGGAGAACCACTTTCTTCCTCACTTTAACTAACCCAAGGAACGATGCTCCGCTCTGTCTCCCTGCCTTGGAAAGACACCTTCATCTCTGTTGTTCATGCCCAAGGCTACCTATGGTCCTCACCTGTTTGCTTCTGAGTCAGCTGAGGTATGTTGACATACCTCACTTTGTGCAAACTTTCCTTAAGAGCTCTGAACCCCCAAAACATTCTTTACACTCCATCTCTATTGTTCTATTTAGCTTGATTTTTTTCTTCATCCAAACACGAGCAGGAAGTGGATTTCTCAAAAGTCTAGTGCATGCAATCTTCTAAAGTTGAGGCCCAGGTGAATGAAATGTATTGTGGGCAGTACCTCACACAGACAGATCTTTATACCTATTTTCTTGGGTTTCAATGATGTTTAAAATGTGAGAAGGGAGAAGGAAATTACAACATGGTAGCAACAACGAACTATCGTGTATCTCTGTTAATGTTTGTTTTATTCAAAGTGACAAACACTCCTCCCATGACTCCAAATTTAAGGAGGTAAAGAGGTGAGCTAGATCCATAAAACGATGGCCTTAGGACCCAGGGCTGGTGGTTGTCTTCCCCAGTTTGCCCTTCAAATATATCTTGCCACCAACTGGTTATAGCTGTAGTTCACAACCTGTGTGTGGGTCATGATCCCTTTAACAAACTTCAGTCTCCAAAATGATTGCCTACTATGATTCATAACAGTAGCGAAATTACAACTATGAAGTAGCAACATTAATAATTTTGTAATCAAGGGACATAACAACGTTGGAACTGTCTTAATGGTAGGCAGCACTAGGAAGGTAGATCACTTAATTATAGTCCAAGAAAGAGCATCTAGCTATGGGCCAAATAAACAAAATACAGGATCTCCAGCATGCCAGTAACATGGGATAAAACACAACTTGGGAGACAGTTTTGTTGGAAGCAGTGCCTGCTGTGAAATTACCAGCACCTGGATGACAGCCCATAACCCATGATTGGAGGGATAATGACAGGACACATGGAGGGTCCCATGGATCTAGCCACATATATAGTAGAGAATGGCATTGTCTGGCATCAATAGGAGGAGAATACCTTGGTCCTGTGAATGCTCAGTTCCCCAGCGTGGAGAATGCCAGGGTGTTGAGGTGGGAGTGGGTGGGACGAAGAGCATCCTCATAGAAGCAAGGGTAGAGGGAAATGGGAAAGGGGAGAACCAGGAAAGGGGATAACATGTGTGGGATGCCTATGATAGCCAGGAACAGTGAGTTTTGTGTTCAATAAGAGACTTTGTCTCAAAAACTAAAGAAGAGGAAGATGAATGAAGAGATGTGCAGGGTCTCCCTCTGTTCTGCTCATGCACATACACAGAAATATGTGTAAACACACACACACACACACACACACACACAGCTGCATTAGGACAAACACTCAAAGAATTTGAATTTAGGATTTAGGTTGTCTTTTGGGCGTCAGATCACACCTTTCCTTCCATAAATTTTACGTGAAAAAGTATCTTGAATGCATGCATGTCAGATACATTTCCCATTAACATGTGATGATTTTTCTCTCAAACCTATAGGTTTTGATTCGTGTTAGAAATCATAGACCCAAGACACAGTTACACCTGAAAGGAAGAGCTATATATTTGAGCTACGAATTTGTATTCCAGGGCCAAGGTCTATGATGTCATGGAATGCAGAAGGTGGTCCATAGAACTGAGATTTTCTCGGAGCCTTACAGTGTCCCTGACTCCCAACGAGGGCTGCTGAGAATAAGTATACAAAAAAAGACTCTAGGATAGCTACTTGTGTTAATCTCCTTAATTGTATTTATCAATGACATGAAGTATTGTTTCTCACAAAAAGAATAGATCATCAAGAGTCTATGCTGACCATGGCCTCACCAGGTCCGTTTGAGGGTCCATGCCCTCTCCAGGCTCTGTGGATAGAGCCAAGAGAACCCTAAGGGACTCAGTGATGCACTGACTCTAATTCCCATCGACCTGATATGAAGAGGGCACATATTGATTCTTCTTGTTGTTGCTATGACAAAATAGAAACCAAAAACTTAATGAAGACAGGAGTGCTTGTCGACAGGAGGCTGATATGGATGTCTCCTGAGAGGCTCCGCCAGAGCCTTACTGATACAGATGAGGATGCTTACAGCTAATCATTAGACTGAGCACCCAGACCCCAATGGAGGAGGAGTTAAAGAACGGACTGGAGGAGCTGAAGGGGTTTGCAACCCCATAGTAAGAGCAACAATATCAAACAACCAGACCCCCCCTACAGCTCCCAGAGACTAAACAACCAACTGAAGAGTACATATGGAGGGTCCCACAGCTCCAGCCACGTATATAGCAGAGGATGGCATTGTCTGTCATCAATAGGAGGGGAAGCCCATGGTCCTCTGTAGGCTCATTTCCCCAATGTGGTGGAATGCCAGGGTGTTGAGATGGGAGTGGGTGGGAAGAAAAGCATCATCACAGAAGCAGGGGGAAGAGAGAATGGGAGAAAGGGGATCCAGGGAAGGATAACTGTTGAAATTTAAATACTTAAAATTCCAATAAAAAGGGACAGGAAGCGTTTATTTTGACCCATTGTTTGAGCTCTTACCATCCATCATGATGGGGAAAGCATAGCAATTGGTTTCTGATGGTCTCATTCCAGACCTGGAGGGTGTTCAGCTTTCTTTCTTTCTTTGTTTCTTGGTTCCCTAGTTTTAAATTCCATATATGGGTGTTTTCCCTTGCTTTTATGTATCTGTATAAAATATAGACTTACAGAAGCCATAAGAAACTTAGGGAAGAAAAGCAGGTACAGCTGTCAATAAGACATGGGAGGCCACAGGGCTCAAGTCGGTTTCCCTCAAGACAACATGTGTATTCATTAAGAGAAGAGAGAGGAGCAGGGCACAGTACTGAACAAGAGTAATCAATGCTTTTGAGCCCCCATGTTGGTGCCAGGGTCTGAACTCAGGTCCTATGCCAGAGCAGTAATGGTTCTCAACTACCAAGCCACCTCTCCAGTCAAACACAATCATTGTTTATACAAACCCCCAAACACAGCACCACTTGATGTGTGTAAACACGCATACTAGACTTGTGGTGTGATTTATTTGTGTGAATGTTCAGTCAGTGTGATACAAACGCTCTTGTATTCATAAATTTTGGCATAGCCGTTTTCACTTGAAGGTTCTCTTCATTCTCAGCTTTGGTATTTACATACATCTTTAAGAGAGGAACCGCCCTGACAGCCTACCCCTGCCTACCCCCTCTTGCAGCTATGCCTGCCTTTCTTCACTAAGTTAAACTCCACCTCAGACTCTACTCTTTCATTTTGTTCAGTGTAGTAGACTCTCCAAAACCATAAAATGGAATCCCAGATGCAGAGGGAAGAAGATTTGCTGTTTGTTACTTTGTTTGCTTTTAGTTGCTTTTTCCCACTTCCACTGGTTTGAACTTGTGTCCCATTCAGTGGCAAGTACTTAATTCAGGCAGCATTTTTAGAAGGGCAGTGGGTGGAGTGTGATAAAAAGAAAATTACTGGAGAGAACTTACTGGGATTTTGACGATTAATACAAAGTGTTTATTGACTTTATTTTTCAGTTACACAGAACCCTTGATGGCGCTGACTCAAACTAAAAGTTCACCTCTGATAATTTCCTCGAAGGAAATAAAAAGCCTTAAAGACAAAATTTATCCAACAAAATAAGCCCTAAGTTGTAATTATTGACCCTCTCTAAAGAGAAACATTAAACTTTTTTTTAAAAAATAAGACGATTTTGTTGTTTTTGTTTAACAAATCCATATACTTATATAATGAGTTTTATTCATTTCCTTTCTGTATTTCCCTTCCCAATTCCCCTCCCTCATTCTCCCATCCCCTCCTTTAGTTCTTTCTTGCTTCATCCCCATCCTCCACCATCATCCCTTCGTTCAACCCCTTCTCTCACACCATTCCCTTTCCAATTTGCAACAATATTATGAATAAGTCCCCCATCCTATTTCCTGTCTCCTTTCTGCATGTAATCCCTAAATTTAATTAATTACATGAGTACAGAGGAATTCGACAGAACAACTTATCTATGGTTACAATAATGAAGAAGGTAGTGAAGCAGAAATTTCTGGTTTCTTTGGAGACTCAACTGTGGCATGGATGTTGTTCTGGAAACTGTCTTAGGAGAGGATGTTTTGCTGAGAACAAACACATGGTGTTTCTGTTAGCTGCCCAGGAAAAGGGCATGTGATGTTTAGAAAGGGTACGAGTATAACCCTGGACAACAGTGGGCAACACCATGGCATTGGCTTGCCTTGCCACTGTTCGCTGATGCTCAATGGACTTTGATGACACTGACTTCGTTGACCAGGCTGTGGCATTGGTTCACCTTTCCTTCTTCACTGACCATTGTTTTTCATGACTTTGTAGAGAGAAAAGCACCAGAGAAATTCTTGTGGTGACATTGCGGTGGCTTCTTTCAGCCTCCTCGAACACAGAACAATTGGAGGAGCTCAGCAATTTCTTCCAGATTGAACTGTCCTGGTGATTTGTGAATGGTGTTTGCAAGTAGATCGACCTACCTCTGCTGATTCATGACAACTTAACTGATATCCTGATGATGAAGATTGAAATTGCCCCAGAGAACTATTTCTAAGCAGGTCAACATCATCCTTTCTTTGCCCTATTGTCCTTTCCTTTCCACTACCTCTGGTGGGTGGTGGGCTAGAGGAAGGTTAAAGGGTTTAAGAACTCTTAATAAAGTAGGTCTTGAAAAATCTAAGCCTGCAGGATAGAATCCCTCCTCCAATTAATGTTGATTGCCAAGGGAGGGGAGGGTCTTTATGGCCTTTCCCATCTGTAATGAAGTGTTGAGGGGCGCAGTCTTGTGCCCATGACCATACCTGCCTTCAGTTTAAGAGTTCAATGACTAGGTCCTATCTAAAAGATATCTTCTGCTGTACACTTCCCCATCTTCTGGTTCTTATATTCCTTCTACCCACTCTTTCATGATGTTTTCTGAGCTATGGAGGAGAAGACTTAGCTCTCCTATTTCCACCTGAAAAGTTCAACACCATTGATCCCCAGAACTTTGTCCAGGTGTATGTCTCTGCCCATGGTAGTCAGAGGCTTCTTCTCTGATGAGACCTGAGTACAACACTAATCTATAGATACAAATATGGATGTTTGGAAGGAAGTTTGAAAATGTATTTAGCATTAGGTTCTTTCATAGGGCCTATATCTCCCTAACCATAGGTTCTTGACCAGTTTGCAGAACCTGGTATGTATTCCCTAGTGTGGAATATGCCTTGTATAGAATTGGAAAGTCACTGGTTACACCCATGACTGAGATGACACTAACACATTAGGGACACATCTTGCCTGACATTTTAGCTTGAATGGTTCACCCCCGAGTAAGGTTGTAGATGATTTTCTCCCCTGGAAGCCTACATACCACTTTCTTGAACCAGGAAGGCTAGCCATTATAGAAGATGCTTCCACCTCAACTTCATTGACCCTTCTTTGACCTGTGACCAAAAGGAATCAGTGTCCTCAGCAATAGGGTCTTACCATCAAGTTCTGGAGGTCTGTGAAGAACAATGGCAACAACCTGTAAAGTTGTGAGGGGTTTTGTTATCTCGCTGGTCAGCAACTTTCAGGAAGACATCCCACATCTGGCACTGTGATTTTTGCTTAATTTTGGTTTTCTGTTGCTCTGATAAATACATTCACCAAAGCCAGCTTGGGAAGGGAAAACTTTATTTCATCTTATCTGTTCCAGCCCATCATCAAGGATAAGCAAGAGAGGATTGTGAAACAGAAACTACAGAGACTGATCACTGGCTTGCTTCTAAGCTCACATTCTACTGCCTTTACAGAGTCCAGACACACCTGCATTGGGCGGTGCTGCCCAGAGTAGACCAGGCTCTCCAACATGAGTTAACAGTCAAGGAAATGCCACCTAGACATAGTCAAGGCCAATCTGATGGAGGAAGCTCCTCAATTGAGGTTCTTTCTTCCAAGACTAGCCATCACAAGATATCAATGAAAATAAAAAAAAGAAATGAAATCAATAGCTTAAGGGGGATGATGGCTTATCCATGGAGGGTGCCTCCATTTGAACACAACAGTTGATCTTGTAGATATATTCTGTAAGTCAATGTTTTATAACCCCTCTCACTAAACCCTGTTCTAACCTAATCACCTAAGGGGAGATGGAGTGGAAAGTAAGTTTTAAAAAAATAATTGGAGCAGAAAGAAATGCTTCTTGGAAATAAAGCAAAAAAAGGAAGCATTCCTGCATCCTAGATGCTTTCCTCGCATCATCTGTGCCAAGATAATGAAAACCGTTACGTTCCAGTTACAATAATTTCCAATGTTACAAATCATATAAATAATGGTGCTTATCATTCATAAAACACATTGGCACTAATGGTTTTGATGTGTTTTCTAACTCACTCCTAATGTAGAATTGATGAAATGGAATTGTTCACCTGCTCACGTATACATGAGGGAAGTGAGGTTGAAATTTTGAGCCAATTTCTCAATACTCTAAGCTAATAAATGGCAGATAAAGACTGCCGCACTTTCTCTGACTTTATGGCATGGTCTCGTGAGAAAAGCAAGTCAGTTTTCCTTGGCAGGGAATTCCAAGTATCAGTACATGTAAGCTGAAAGTTGTCTTGGATGCAAGATTGGGAGTAAGGGGCAAGTCTGCTGAGCCCCAGCTCAGGATTCCTGAAACAGAACACCAGAATATGTTAGAGAGCGAGGATACTAAACTAAACATCTGGGAGTCCTCAGCAGATTGTACAGATACAGGGCTGAGGGTCCATAAGTATGTTGGTCTTTGTGGGGGTGGAAAGGAACACTTATGATGCTGATTCTGTATGATTCTTATTCAGAAGCCTGTAAGTCCAAGATGAAGAGATCATCGGCAGAGGAAGGAGTTCTTGTCGGATGTTGTCACCACAGAAGGGATCCAATAGTCTAGGAAGACAGGAGAGGGAGCCAAACTCCCTTCCATAATTTAACCTTTTTAGACAATAGCATCATTAATGGATCTTTATTTGTAGGTCACATCCCTCTTGACCTAATCAATTCTTCACAACTACATTCCCACTTGGGATTAATCTTCAGAAAATTACTTTTGGAAAAACACATTCAAACCAGAGATGAGGGTGAATATTTGGATATCTATAGTGGGGTTGGGCATTATTCTTCCCACGTGGTGTACCCTTAAGATCTCTACCTACCGCCTTCCCCACGGTAGCCTCACTGAATGATGTGAATTCCGGGTGATTGATGAGGTACAGACACAAAAACTCATTACCATATCCTGTCACCAGTATCAAGCTTGAAATAGCAAGAGCCAGCTGTGGGAAGGAAAATATGAATAAACTTTATGGTATCTCTAAACTATAAACCCCAATTTAATCAAGACCTTGTTTTGGACTCAGTTCTTTTTTACTGTACATTAGCCATCTTCATCCTCACAACTCACCTCCATTTCCACCTGCACACACACACTCACACACACACACACACACACACACACACACACACACACACACACCCGCTGCTCAGTGTCCTCTTCCTATATGCCCCCTTTCACTTAATATCCCTTATTAAAATGTAAATTTCACAATCGTCTTTTTGAGTCTGGCTTGTTTCACTTAACTTATTGTATTTTACAGTTCCATCCGTTTTTCTGAGAACAAAACCCTTTGCTCTTACACATAGATGAAAATCACATCTATGTATATCACATGTTTTAGCCATTCATCCAGTGATCAACAGCTACGGTTATTCCAATGGCTTGTCTATTGCACACAGTGTGGAAATCAGAATTGATGTACAGGGGTCCTGGTTAATTTTTATAGTCAGTTTGACTCAACCTGGGAAGAAGGAGCCTCAGCTGAAGAATTGCCTCCATCAGATTGACTTTTAGCCACATCTTTAAGGAAATTTTTGATGGTTGATGTGGATGGGTGTAGCCTACTATGTGTAGTGTCATCCCCTGTGAAGGTGGCCCTCGGTTGTATGAAATGGAGAGAAAGCTGAGTAGGTCATGGATAGCAATCAATGGATAGCTTCCTTTACTGCCTCTAGAGTCCTGCCTGAGTTCCTGCCCCAACTTCGCTCAGTAACAGACTGGTACCTGGAAACCTAGAGTGAGAAAAACTCTTTCCTCCTCAAGTTGATGGCAATGATGAGATTATTCTTATTGATGCCTACTTGTTCTTCAGTTTTTTGAAAGTTGTCTCTGTTTATTGTTCTTAGAAAGATGATAATACATGTTTTCTCATGGGCTCTCTCTCTCTATCTGTGTCACTCTCTGTCTCTGTCTCTGTCTTTCTCTGTCTCTGTATTTGTGTGTTTGAGTGTGTATATGTGTATGTTTGTGTGTTTGTGTGTGCATATGTGTGTGTTTGTGTGTGTATGTATGTGTGTTTGTGCGTTTGTGTATGTATGAGTGTTTCTGTGTGTATGTACCTGTGTGTGTGTGAGTGTGTGTGTGTGTGAGTGTGTGTGTCTGTGTGTGTGTGTCTGTGTGTGTGTGTGTGTGTGTGTGTGTGTGCTTTCCAGGCTTACAAAAAATCCCCAAGACTGTAAATCTCAGCAGGTGCCTAGAGAAGGAAGATGATGGGGAGGAAAGGGGGAAAATTATGTCATTTGAGTTAACCCCATATTGAGGTCAGCCAGGTAGTGGACCAAGAGTCACATAATGGCAGAGGAGTCATAAGAGCAGAGAGAGAGTAAAACTCAAAGTGTGAAGGAAAATGTGCTTAAAACTATGATAGAAGAGAGAAAAGGAAGATGGTGCCCTTAGAAAAGTGGACAGATTTTAAAAAGCTGCCATAAGTTGTTAAGCTCTAAGTACATTTAAAAAATTATAATGTTAAAGAGGAAGGGAATTAGTGGGAAGAGGGAAGGGATGGTCAGAGTGTAGTGGGGACAGGAGAGGTTTCTGAAAAGAATCCTTTTGAATATCTGAAGAACTATGTGACACAAACAATTAAAGTGTCCTGTAATTTACAGGTAAATTCCATACTTACCTGCATCCAGGATTCAGTCTACCCATATTTCAAAAATAAATTATCTCATCTATTTCATCCTGTTTTACTGGATTTGATCTAATAAATTCCTTGTAACCAGACGTGCTGTTAAATTTTAAAGACATTTCAAATATGACTGGTCGATATCCGGTTTGTCATATTTATCCCGACTTTGGAAGCAGACCTAGGAGCTAATTTTTCCTCGCTCTTTGCAAAGAATCCATAATTCATGATTGCCATTGACTTCAATACAAGGTATTTAATCCTGTCATATTCCAGCTTTGTTTGAACAAAAATTGCCCTCCTCTAATTGTGGTTTTGATAAAGCTATATTTGGTGTGCTACCAGTGGCCTGCCTCGGAGAGTGAGCCTAGCAATATTTCTGATACGGAGAATGGCTTAAAGATAACCAAAGGAAAGATAGGAGCTGGGAAAATAATCACCAAGGATTTTAGTGACTCAGAAACCAAAGACTTTTTCAGAAAAAAAAAATGCATGAAAAGAGCTACTTGGGCAGATTGTGACTCGAGTCATCGAGTCATTTGCGTCGGGACTTTATTTTGGGTCTCCACGATACAATAGAAGCTAAAACCTAGATGCCGGAATTTCTAAGCATAACTAGGGAAGGAACTGGCCTGAGAGGGCTTCTACGTCACAGAGCACCGGGCAGAGGTTGCGCTTCTCTTCCACTTGGGGGCACTAGAGTCCCTTGAAGGTGGGTTAACTATCTTCGCAGCGGTGTGTGAAAGCCAGTTCAGCTCCTGAACCCCAGAATTGTTCAACAGGCTTTTGGTGTCTGACCGGTTTCAGAAGACAGAATCTGGACGACTAGGACATTTTCTTTCGGTAAATACGTTTATGAAGATAGCAGGGACCCTTGTCGCCCATAAAGCTAAAAGTTTTCCCTCGTACAGCGAGTAACCGTATGTCCTAATGTCTTCCACGTTTGAGAGATAGGCAGATAGTCTAGCCTATTCAGTCTCCGGATTTTATTATCCTTTGCTGACAATATCTAATTCATAATTCTACTAAAATGCCAAAGCTCCTCTTTGTGTCTTTGCATTTTAGGAGGGAATAATTCTTCTTTTTTCCCCTTCGGATATGGGGACCCAGGGCCTTGTGCTTGCTAGGTAAATGCTCTACCACTGAGCTAAATCCCAACCCCAGGAGATATTATTCCTTAATGGCTGTTTTTGCCTAGACAAAAGACTCTTGTTGCAGTTGAAGATGGAACAGGTTCGCGGAATAAACCTGGGGCTGGGTCAGGATGCACAATACAGAAAGCCAGTGGACTGGTCTGCTGTGTCTCTGGGCAGATACTTGTGGATGTTGCCACAAAGCTCATAGTCAGAGGGTAGAAGAGGAGACTGGTCACCCTTCTTTCTCCTTTGCTATCCTTTCTTTGTTCTGCTTGCTTAAAATGGGGGACAGGATACTTAGTCTGACACTGATCTAGCCATTCAAGGAGAGGTTCCTCAGCAGAGGCAAAGTGCCTCGGGCTGAAGAAATGTGTCTGAATATGCTATTCTGAGCTGTAGAGGACCATTTGTTCATTTCCCTTTGAACTTTAGATTTTGATTTTTGAGACAGGGTTTTCATGTGGATAGCTTTGGCTATCCTGGAACTAACTCTGTAGACCAGGATGGCCATGATCTTCCTCCCTCTGCCTCTTGAGTGCTGGAATTAATGGTGTGCTCCACCATTGCCCAGCACTCCTATGAACTTCTGATTATGACAGAATTAGATTCAGATGCTCAAACCTGTTTATCATCACCTTCCTCTCCTGTTCCAAAGTTCTGTTAGACAAGAGCCTTGGTCCAGTGCCCTCCCTCACCCCACCCCCATTGTTCTTGCAGGCACTCATATGACAGAGGCAACAGCATTGTATCTGGTTTAAGCAAGCGAGATCTTCAAACCCAGACCATGGGCAAGTATGAAGCCTGAACACAGAACGATAGCCACAAGACAGTGGACCAGGAGTGCTGTGGCCTACCACACTAGGTCTACAGCCATGAAGAAGAGGATGTCTCTGAGGAGAATGAGCCCACCATCCTTCCTGAAGCAGAGGAGGAGGAAGCCTTCTCTCAGGACCTGGGGAACATTGTGGGCTGCAGAATTTCTCATGGACGTAAGGAAGGTGATGAGCCCTTGACCCAGTGGAAGGCCATTGTTCTAGATCAACTGCCAACAAATCCCTCTCTCTATCTGTTCAAGTATGATGAAGTTGACTGTGTATGCGGACTGGAACTTCACAGAGATGAGAGGATTTTAAAGCTTAAGGTCTTGCCTCACAAAGTAGTGTTTCCTCAAGTGAAAGACGCCCATCTCGCAAGTGCCATGGTTGGCAGAGCTGTGGAGCATAAATTTGAGGGCAAACATGGCTCTCAGGACAACTGGAGGGGGGTGGTCCTAGCCCAGGTACTGATCAAGAAGGCCTGGTTTTAAATCAACTACGAGAAAGATCCAGTCCTGTACATCAACCAGCTCCTGGATGATTACACAGAAGGTAACCTCCATATCATTCCAGAGACTGGCCAGGATCCCTTCTGCCCTTAAGAATCAGACCGCACTGTGGGCTGGAGAGACGGCTCAGCAGCTAAAAGCACTGGCTACTCTTGCAGGGGACTCAGGTTTGATGACTTGCACCCTCTTGGCAGACCCTACACATCTGTAACTCCGGTTTCAGGGAAGACCTTCAGCTGGCTTCCCTGATCTCCAGGCATGCCCGAGGTACATATACATGCATGCAAATAAAACATCCCTACACACACACACACACACACACACACACACACGTGTGTGTGTGTGTGTGTGTGTGTGTGTGTGTGTAAGCCTTAGAAGACAAGGAGGAAATGGAAAAGAAGAAGAAAGAGAAGAGAAGGAGACAGACCTATGAAAGCCAAAAAAACACTGCATTCATTTTTTCTTTATTTATTTACTTTATTTATGAATACACTGTAGCCATCTTCAGACACACCAGTAGAGGGCATCAGATCCCATTACAGATGGTTGTGAGCCACCATGTGGTGGATGGGATTTGAACTCAGGACGTCTATGAAGAGCAGTCAGTGCTTTTAACCGCTGAGCTATTTCTCCAGCCCCTTGATAATTTTAACTTTGTAGTCCATAAGTCGGAGCTCTTTCTTTGAAGGAAATGCCGGGAGTGTGTGTGCACACTGTATATTATTAATCTGGTGCTGATGTGTAGAGACAGCTGGATCCTGGAACTTGGGGGGCCAGCCTCTCAAGCCTAATTGGTGAGAGCCAGGACAATGGGAGACCTTGTTTCAGATGATGTGGGTGGTGTTCCCGAGATTGACACCAGTATTTCAGACTCCACAATCATGTATACAACCGTGAGTATACATGATGCATACATTACAAAAATGAAAAATGAAATGTGGAAATTCAATAAAGAAAGCTCCTTTCCAGCTGGTGGGGTATAGAGAGGATGGCTATAGTTATCTCTGAAGAGGAAATCAATAAATGACTCAGGCAAGAGCCTTTGAAATATCAGCTGCCAACCCAGGGCCAAGACCTCCTCTCTGGCTGCAATTACCTTCTTAACATGGCTCCACATTGTCTCCTGGGACCCAGGTTTCCCCTTCCCCATAGCTCTGCCCTATTTTGAGCCTAAGAACCCAAAGAACTAGCTAAGAAAGGAGGGGAGAAAGGACACGAAGGGGTGGAGAGGAGGCTGCCAGTAATCCAGTCATATACACAGACCATTCCATTGGCACTCAGTCCACGAATGCCAGGCAGTATCACTGAGCTGGATGCCCAGGAGGCAAAGGCACAGTTTAATAATCAAATAGGTGGGGGTCTTTACCACAGTAAATTCAGGCAGCTGTGAACCAGTCAGAACACAGAAGAAGATGACACCTGTATGTGAACTGTGAACTCCTGAGTGCCTGTGCATGCTTGTGTAGAAGGACTGTGTGTCTGTTTGTGTGTGCGCGTGTGCTTTGTTATTTAACCTGGGTTTCTTTCTTTTATTTTCATATATTATTAGTCCCGGGACTACTTCATGACTTGAGAAATCTTACCAATATTACTTCTGCTGTGCCTCTGAAAACTCCTACTGGTCACCCAATGATGTGCTTTACCTTGTCAATTATTTCAGGGTACTTGTGGTTGAGACCCTTTCCGCGAACCCCTAGAGACAAGAAGAGAACAGAACCCCCACCTAGGCAAAGGAAATCGGGTACAACATTGTCTGAAATGATTGGGGTGGGCGAGCTCGCGGATAAGAGAACGTGATGTGAGAACTGAGCACAAGCTGGACACACAAATGGGGATATTGAACCCCACACAACACCCCCCAAACGTTTTCTGCAGGTTTAGGCTTAAAAGTACCCTTCCATGGAGATCCCAAAGGAATCAGTACTGAGTATGTTGGGACATTGGGGAGAATAGAAAGCCTTTGTCTCCGCTCTCAGTAGAAGAGACGGCAGTGAAATCGGTTACAGATGTGTAGGGCTATTGGCAGAAGCAGATTTAAAGAAAAGAACTTGACTCATCAGCTTTGATTTGAAATCTTTATTATCGCAAATGGTGGTTATTAGATAAAGATGCCACACATCCTCCGTTAAGTCACAATAGCACTTTCAGCCCATTTCAGCTGGTTATGTGTTCATGGATTAAAAGCCTTTTAATAATACCTACTAAAAAATTTTTGTCTCTCTCCAAGCCAAGGTAGTAGCAAAACTCGATGTTATCTGAAGCCTGGACCAGAAAGATAATGGCCCAAGGTTTTCAAGGCAAGTGGGAACAACCAATTATACCCCCACAACTGACAGCACAGCTCTGTTACATGATCAGCAGGAGTGCTGGATTTAACCTGGATTTCGGGACCAGCAGATACCCGCTGTGCCCAATTGGGCTTCCCCAAGTGCAGGTCTTTCTCTTGTGGCAACAGGCAGGGATAGTCCTACCAGCAACTCTGATGAGCAGCACGAGGACACTTCATGGAAACCAGGGCAGGAGAGAAGAGAGGAAAGGTGTCCTTCTCTGGCTCATAGACAAGAGGTCAGAGACCTGAGTACCAGCATCTAACGGAGTACAGAGCCACTCACACCATGTGTGTTTGAACTCTGCTGGGGTCTCCAGTCTATGATCATATTCACTTTCTGTACACCATTTCCTACTAGAAGGAGAAGACACCCAGCTCCATCTAAAGTGACACTGACAAGCAGGCCGGTTACGGCGTGGAGGACAAGACTAAGTAGCATCAATACAGACATACACTTATATGCATACAGACATGCATTACACATATATCCGCATGCATATGCACACCAAGAACATGTGCACACATGCATGCATGCACACATAAGCAGACATACATGGAGCGCACTGATAATTTTATAAATACATATACATATTAGAGTGGGTGCTCTTAGTTTCACACACGTGATATCTTTATACTGTATATGTATAATATACTATATATATGCAATACATACACACACAGATATATATATACAACACACATATACATACACATACATATATATGTGTGTATATATATATGTGTATATATATATATACAACACACATATACATACACATACATATATATGTGTATATATATGTGTGTATATATATATACAACACACATATACATACACATACATATATATATATATACATGTATATATATATATATATATATATATATATATATACATACATACACACTATTTTTTGGTATCTGATTTCTGTATTCACCCTAGAAAGATTCAGCCATTTGGTGCCATTCCTAAAGCTTTTTCTTTTAAAATGCATGACTGCAAATAAGCAGGTCACTAGGTCAGTAAAGTGTCTGCCTCACATATTAGTCTGCCTTTCTGCAGCTTTGATAAAACACTATAGCCAAAAACAACTTGTAGAAGGAAAACATTTCTTTGGCTTGCACCTTGGCTTACCAGCTTTTGTGGGCAGTCAGACAGGAACTCGAGGAGAGAACTATAAAGGAATACTGCTCACAGCCTTACTCACTACCCATGCTTAGTTGGCGTTTTCATGAAGCCCAGACACCCTGGCCTAGGAATGATGGCACCCACAGTGGGCTGGGCCCAGCTTCATCAACTGTCAGTTGCGACTTTTTCTCACACATTAGGCCACAAGCCAATCTGATGGAGGCAGCTTTCCAGTTGAGGTTCTCTCTTGCCAGATGACTCTATGTCAAGTCTCTTCTAAGTTATGTCAAGATGTTAGTGAAAACTAACCAGGATACCTCATAAGGATGAAGGCCTGGGTTTGATTCCCAGAACCCAGATCAAAATGTGAGTGGAGAAAGCTTCTAATGCCAGTTGGGGAAACAAGGACAGGGTCCCCAGGATCTGTGACCACCACAGCTGGCATGATTGGTAAGCTCCTGGCCAATTAGAGACCCTGTCTCGAAAACACAGACAATGCCACAGGATGAGGCTTGAGATTGTTCTCTGACCCTACCTGAATGTGCAGACATGTACACACATCTGCACACATATGCATCTACACACACCCATGCACACACCTTAGAGAAATAGATGATAGATATTAGATAAACAAATGGTAGATAGATAGTAAATAGGCAAATTATAGATATATAGATAAATGATAGACAATAGATAGATAGATAGATAGATAGATAGATAGATAGATAGTAGATCAATGGATGGATGGATGGATAAATAGATGATAGATGATAGACAAATGATAGATTAGATAGATAAGATAGACAGCCAGGCAGACAGACAAATAAGATAAATAGACAGCATTGTATTTGAATGCAACTATTACAGAACAGAATGTAGCTCCCCCTCCTTCCCTTTCAGAACATAACCTGTGTTACAGGGGAACTCACAACTTCCCCGCAGTAAACAAGCATCCTACTCCAGGAGAGAGGTGGAAACAGATGTTAATGTTTTCCCTGTACCTTTGTGGGTCAGCACTGTGTATCACAAGATGAAAAACATAATTAAGTGTTAATTTTGCTGTGGCAGAAAATAAAAGAACGGCACCTCAGTTAGCAAGGAAGGCAGCTCTGACCAATGACTATATTTGACCCGAACTTTGCTGAGCCCTGAAGTAAGAACTGAGGATTCCAGGAGGCTCGAACTCTCAAGGATGGCTCCTGGAGAGTGAAAAGGTTCTCTCCCTACAGGAGTGATAGTTCTCCTTTAACTTTAAGCAACTTCTGTACTGGCTGTGTCCTCCCTGCAGCCCGTGAAGTCATTGTAGTGCTGTAGGTTCCTGAAGTATTGGATCTGGGCGGTAAACCAGTGTAGATGTGGATTGTAGGATGGCATCCTGCCTGGTGGTATCTGGACCAGCATAGAGGTGCAGGGTTGAGGGGCGAAGATGAGGAACATCCTTCCTTCCCTGGTCCTCTAGAACCTGTACCCAATACCCTGCATTAGCTTTGCTCCCTTAGCTACCTAGTTCTGGTTATGTTAACATAGGGTGACTTCTGCTACTTTTTAACCTACATGAATGTCTAGCAGCTTATGTTGCGTGACCTATCCTGGGTAAACCTGAACAATGTGTGTTCACCTCATGTAGGCATCCAACTACAAACGATTCCAGCCAGGTCTACCTTATCATGGCTATTCAGGAGCAGACGAGTGGCTCAGTCAACTCTATCAGTTGAAAACCCACTCCAGCATGGGTGACACTCAAAGTAGCTACATCCTGTAGCTTTCAGCCCAACTAGCAGGCAGCTTCACCCATGAACCCCCCTTCATCATGGCTGACCCTGACCCCCGGGCAATTGTTCTCATCTTATTGCTCTTTGGAACAGGACCTGAGCGTCATAACCTTCGAGAATCCTAAGCCTTATAGTTTTCTTAAGTTTCCTGAATCTTCTGACCTTCCTTCTTCCCTCCAGAAGGGAATGCTTCAATTCCAATGGATTCCCAACACAACCCATGAATAAATAAATGTCCAGAGGTCCCGAAACAACATTCATTCAGTCAATGTAACTAAATCCAGAGCAAAGAACATTCTTGCTAGTGCTGTCCTTTGGATACCAAATGTCTCCCAACGTCCCGTGCTAAGGGAGGGAGTGCTGTAGAGAATGGCTGTTGTTTCCCCAGCAGCACATCCTAAGACCTAAGGTATGCAGTGTGAAACAGCCATGATCCCTGCCCAAATCTCCGGCCTCAAAGAAGAAGATACAAGTAAACTACAGAGGAAAATAGCTAAACTTGCAACAACCTTGCCCGCTGCTTACAAATTTGTGATTTACTTGAACAGAAGAAACTTCATCTCCCAGCTCCACCCCTTTAAAGAGGTTACTTTAGCATTAGCTCAAATTTTCAAACCACAAGCCAAGGGGGCCCAGAGTGATGCTACTGAAAACTGAGTTGAGCAAACAAAACTGTGTATTGAAGATGCACCTGAAACAAGGGAGGGCGGAGCAGGCTGCGCTCAGTTCTCCCCCTCAGGCTGTTGCCTGCTCCCTTCTCCACAAGTGGACCTGCCTTTGTAGGCAGAAATCCACAAGTTCTGCATCTCTAAGTAGCTCTGACAAGCTCCCAGGGGAGTTAAGAAGGACTTCTTACACCATCAGCCGTGTCCCCTCTGTGCTGACATGAATGAGACAAGAAGCTTTGGGGAAGTCGAGAGAAGAGAGGCTCGCCTGACAGAGAACAGTTCTCACAGCTCTGCACATAAAGACCCATCCTGAATACTCAGATGGTGATAAACAGAAGGGGAGGTAGTCGACCCACACTGAGCAGTCCTGGGGCTGAGCGGATTTGCCTAGTGTGTAGCACGAAGAAAGAAATAGCCCCATACATTCAGTTCCACTGTCCCAGGAGAAGCTACAGCAGTGGCTCCAGCAGCAGACATCCCACTAAGAGTTGGGTGCTCATCCTATCAAGAATAGCACTTGCTTAAGAACAGGGTTCTGATTACAATTGGGCCCTGGCATATACAACCACTCAACCCAGAGAACTGAGAGCTATGACAGGAACTACAGGGGTTATAACAGGGCAAGCATCTCCCCTTCTGTGTGGCCATTTCATCCCCACTGGGCTTGGGCCAAGCTGATAGCAGCAAAGGATTCAGTGTGATGCCCTAAAGTCGCTACAACACATGCCCATACATGGGGGATGTGATAAAAATGCTCATTCTCTCCGCATTCTGGAAGGTAAGTGTCTATACCTTAACTGTCAATAGGGCTGTAGGTGCGTATGCATGCGTTCACACACACACACACACACACACACACACACACACACACACAGAGAGAGAGAGAGAGAGAGAGAGAGAGAGGGGAGAGAGAGAGAGAGAGAGAGAGAGAGAGAGAGAGAGAGCTCCCTGCCCTTCACCTTGTTTCTGCAGGATGCCACCACCCTTTGGCTTGTGGACACATCGTCCATCCCTTACTCTACTGTAACATAGTGACCTCCTCTGCTTCCCATTCTTCTGATGAACTCAGAAGTCAACTGAAATGGAGTGGGAGCCAACTCCAGTCCATTTGGGATCAGCTTCACTCGACTACAATGGGTAAGGCCCTGCCTTCCAATCAATGACACACACAGACATTTGCATGTAAATATGTCAACGCATCATTCTGAAAGGAGACAACAGGATCTTCACCAACACTTCACTAAGCGCAAAGCCAGAACTGTACACTTGGCATTGAAGACTGTTTCTAGTGTTGAAATGCTATTAATTGCGCTTATCATTTCCCTTACTGACATAACAAAGTACCTGACAGAATCAAAAGGAGGCTGCCATTGTACACCTAGCTCCCACGATATAGAGAAGTAGGCTGGAGTCAGGGACAGTCAGGCCATGAACCTCGCAGTCTGCCTCTGTGGCTCTCTTGTCCTCGTGTCCAAGATGTTACACAATCCCTTCACAAAATGGTGCCAGCAACTGAGGTCCAACTGTTTCAACACGTGTGCCCTTTAAAAGAGAATTTCTAGGAAGAAGCTCTCTGTGAAAGCTGACTGGCTGGTTAGAACTGCAGTGGTGAGGAGATGTTGGAATGTGCTGTTCCAGAGGCTAGACACCTGATAGTTTTAGTCCCCAGAATTCTTTGCCTACCTCTTTGTCAAAACTAATCTATGTCATAGATTAAAAAAAATTTTTTGGAATCTATTAACTTAGTAAACCCTAACTACAACCAATCCAAAAGCTAAGAATGTCATCAGATAGCATCGTGGGGCCATAGAAAAGATCCCCCCAATTTGCTTTAATGGCTTGCTTGTGTGCCCACCAATGCATTTTGCATTCTTTGTTCTGTAAAGCGATGAAACTTCGTGAAACTGCGTCCACACTGGAATAAGTGGTGACTAAATTTGTGTTCCTGGACCATGATCATACTACATGGCTCCAGAATAAATCATCCTTAGTCCCTTAAGTCCCTTAGTCCCTTAAGGTGAGAGCTGAGTTTCTGCGTTTACAGTCTCCGAGGAGCATTTCACATTCCAACTATCCGATAAACCTAGGGGGTGAACCAGAGGGAAGCAGGGACCAATCTCTTCAGCTGTAATGTTGAGTACCTTCGTCTCCTGTGTGAAGTCATGTGACTACAAGGTCCAATGTCTATGCCTCTGTTAGGTCTAATAATAAGATGTTATGAAGCAATGGTCTTCACCATGGAAAAGAAGTGGGGAAGGATGGAGGACAGGAAGGGAGGGCAAAGAAAGGAAGTAGCAGGGATGGGGGGTGGGCAAAAATCTCAGGGAAGGCAAATCCATACATCAAACATCAGACAAAGCTGCAGTTGTCCCAAGTTCACACTCTCCCTCAACTCAGAAGCACAGCATCTTTTCTGCTAAGACCTGCTCTATGCTCCCTCCCTGAAGTAAAGACAAAGAGTCTGAAGGGCAAACCTTGGAGGCCAGACACCATTGAGAGTATAATGAGCCGGAATAGTAATCAGCCCCTAATGGAAAAGCCAATAGCAGTATCAACACCCTGTCAGACAAGTCTGCAGAAGGACTGGAGTTCTCTCATGGATATCCAGAGAAGCCTGGAGCCCTGTGCTGTCTGAGTCACACCAACACCCAGAGTCCTTGAGCAAATGCAGAAATCCCAGAGCACACCAGGACAATCATCACCAAACACAAGAGCCCTCTTGGTTTGGCACTGGGCTGGGGACAGGTGTCAAGGGACTGAAGGCTTTTCTGAAGTGATAAGAATCTGCCTCCCACTGGGCCTAGTTAGACATTTAAAATGGAAATAATGGGGCATTTCCCACCCACTAAGTGGCTAATGGTCCTGCTAATCACCAGGTCTCCCTGAAGGGCCGATGTGAGCAGCTCAGACCTGATCCAGGGCTTCCAAAAATCAACACAGACTTTGCAAGAAGGGAATTGGAAGGGAGGGAATGAAGGGATGGATCTGAACAAATATGCCTTACATGCATCTACATAAATCCTCAAACAATAATAAAAGTGATTAAAAAGAAAACACCTGTGGTTGGGGATGTGGCTCAGTGGTAGAGCACTTGCCTAGTAAGCTCAAGGTCCTGGGTTTGATCCCCAGCTCTGAAAAAAAAAAAAAAAGGAAAGGAAAAGAAAACACTTCATTTAAGGCCCACTGCCTCCATTGGTCAGCATTTTGCTCCAGGCTGGTGAGATGCTCAGCAGGTCAAGGCCCTTACTGCCAGGCCTGAGGACCTGAGGTCCACACATGTGCAGTGGCAAGCTCACACACACACACACACACACTAATTAATTAATTAACTAATTAAGTAAGTAACTAATTATAGTAAATACCATTTTTTAATAAATAAAACAATAAAATAATAAATAAACATTCTTAATAAATAAAACATGAAAGGGTCTGTATTATTAGCTGACACCAGACCCATTTTCTCTCAGGCTCACCAAAGGGAGGACCATGTGGGACTATCACCAACCTGTGCTTAGCACCTGACAGAATCCTGAGTGTATCTGTCTGAGGAATGAAGGACACCCTGGGCATGAAAAACACCACACAGGTCCAAGACAGAAGGGTGACTCAGTGCACGTATGCAAAACCAAATTTCAGATGAGTACACGAGAAACCATGAAATAGCACACAGACCGCATTGTCAAACCTGAGCTTTCCCAGAATTAAAATATGCCTGATTTTACCTAGTGTTTCCCCAGAGGACGAGCAGCCGCTTCTTGTCTCATTTTTGTCCTTTCTACTCTATTTCTATTTTGTTTAAAATAATTTTAAAAAATCCTAACTATTGGAGAAATACCCGTTTATCAAACAGGAATAAACAGGTGTCTCTTGTTAAACAAGATGGTTTTAAGCTTTCTTGGTACTTTTAGACCTATTTGGGGGAGTTTTGTTGTTTTGATTTTGTTTTTGTTTTCAACTTAATGCACAATGCCACATCATGGAACAAAGGCTTGGGGGAAAACGCTGCAGGTTTGTGGTTTGCCCTTGAGAAGCCCCTACAGAGTTAGGCAGAGGACACTCTGGCTGTCGTCTCCTTTGTTCTGAGAGGAAAGAAGGGAGCTCTCTGTGGTGATTACAAATACCTGTTTCTCTTTTATCTACTTGTCCCCAGATCCACTCTCCCTGCCTTCTTCGCAAATATCCTGCTCTGGAATTTAAAAAATGAATACATACGTGTTTGTGGTTACATAAGCATAAGCATTGGAGGTCAGAGGTCAACCTTAGCTGTCTTCCTCAGCCTCTGGCTCAACTCCCTTCAGTGCTAAAGTTGAAACACCTGTGAAGAGGAGACTGTAGCTGCTTGTTTTCTAATACTAAATGTGTTCCCCAAACTAGTTTGCATGAGAAAGTCTGCACCTAACTTTTGAGAACCTGCCCACAGTTAATTATGATTGGTGAATAAAGATGCTAGCCGCCAATAGCTGGGAAGGAGAGAGAGAGAGAGAGAGAGAGAGAGAGAGAGAGAGAGAGAGAGACAGAGACAGAGACAGAGACAGAGAGAGAGAGAGAGAGACAGAGAGAGAGAGATGGGATTTAGGGTTCCCGGGCTTAGGTCCTGGAGCAAGCAGGACAGAGAGGTCCGCCATGCCTTAGGGAAGTGTGGAGGAGGGGAGACAGAGGCAGCCATGGAAGGGAAATAACATGCAGAAGGGCAGAGCTGCCCTATAAAAGGATTAAGAGATCATGGCCCAGAGGACTGCTCCTTGGAGTCAAGAACAGCCAAGATGAAGCATAGAAATTAGTAAATAGTAACTTGGAGTTATTGCTGGGAGGTGGATTCTAACAGCATGGAGGGTAGGCAGCTGCCCAGCTATGGGCTGCTGTAGATATAGAGGCTGGACCTGGTTCTTTCATTTGGGAACAGAAACCATAGAGGTGAGTAATCCCGCCTCGGGATTTAATAATTTTTTTTTTTTTACTACAGGGGACCTCAGCTGAGGATTTGCCTCCATTGCATTTGCCTGTGGACAGATCTGTGAGGCATCTTTTGTAATAATGATTGGTGTGTGGAGGCCCACTGTGGATGGTGCCACTTCTGGGTGGGCAGTCCTAGGTACAGAAGAAAGCACGTTGACCAAGCAATGAGCAAAAATCCAGTAAGCAGTTGTTCCTCCATGGCCTCTGCTTCAGTTGCTGCCTTCAAGTCTCTGCCTTGAGTTCCTGCCCTGACTTTCTTCCTGATGGGCACTGATCAAGCTGAAGTCAACCATTTCCTCCCTGAGATAGTTCACACAGTATTTCATCAGAGCAAAGAGAAGTAACTGAGACAGGTCCACCCTGCCTTGCTTTGTTTTCTTGCAACAAAGTATCACACTTACTCCCCAAACATACCAGTCCAGCTGGTGGACCAGAGAACATTGGGGATGCATCTGTCCACCTCTGTGGTACCACGATTCCAGGCCACCACGTCCGACTTTTATTTTTTAACATATGTTCTAGGGATAGAACTCAGACCCTCATACTTTCATGGCAAACACTTTACTGGCTAAGGCAGCTCCTTTGCCCAAGAACCCCACCTCAGAAACTTTGAAAGCCATTCTTCTGTCAGACCACAGTCTCTCTTTAAGGCACACATTCGGTCCATGACAATTCCATGTGGGTTAAATTTCTAATCAGAAGACAGGAAGCCATGTTGAGCTATGAAGAATTTTGCCTTGTTTCTCAATAGAGCAGCATTTTGCATTTGTAAAATGTGAAGTTTCTGGAAGAAACCTTATCTGCCTTATGCTCCACAAAAAAAGGAAATACCTTTAGTCCATGAAGTATAACTTAATACGGACAGTAATCATGAAGAAGGCAGGGGTGGATATCATCTGTGTTGTGTGGTCCTGAGAAAGTTCATTTATTTAGCAGATAAATATCAAACATTTAACAGTGAGAGGGGGAGATAAAAGAACGTAACTTTAAAATTATATTGACTTCACTCTTCTTTGGGAGAAACATTTAAACATTTAAAATAATATTCCATTTTCCTCCCTGTGTGTGTTTTAATTGTTGTATCACATCTACCTCCTGGGACATTTTTCCTTACTTGAGTGTATGGTTGCTAATTGCTAAGGAGGTCCTGGGTAGGGGCTGGCAAAGTGGGGTTCCGATAGGACAGAAGATGAGTTCAAATGAGGCTGGCAATATTTCTGGCCTTAGAAGGGCAAACACAATAAATATATCTGCTGAGAATGTGTCTGGTCACAGTGAAAAGCTCTCAGGGAGAACTTTCCCTCAGGATGGAGACCCTCCAACTCCAAAGACCAGACCGAGACACGACAGGATGCAATCAGCAAGAGGATTTGGTTTATTGTCCGGATACACAGGCACAGGCACCTTCGGACGCTTCAGTCACTCGGGGGACTGGCGCGCCCCACGGAACCAAGGATGGGCTTTTTATAGGATTTTGGGGAGCAGAAGCAAGCATACAGAAGCAGATGCATGGTTACAGGGATATAATTGGTGGATTCTAATATGGCAAGGGTTTAGCCCGGGGGCAAGTTTCCTAGCTACCTTCCTGGAACATAAAGGCTGACTCGGCCCCCCAAGGTTTCAGCCAGGGTGCAAGTTTCCTAGCTACCTTCTTGGAACATAATGGCTGACTCGGCCCCCCACCAGGGTGTGGGACCTCTCCCGGGGCTTTTCTCATTGTCAGGTCCTCAACCGCAGTCATCCTGTTGCCAGGCCTTCAACCAAACACATCCTGCTTGGCAGCCGCTTTGTACTCAGTGTTTTAACCTTTCTCTGAACCAGTCATCTTAAGTACAGCCTTGCAAAATGGCGTTACTGCTGCTAAGCTGGGGTCTTTCAACAGTAATATAAAACCAACCAGTATCCCTCAATGCCAAGGGTGTGATTTATTTGGGAAGAAACAGCAAAGCACACTCAGCATCAGTTCAACAGCCCAGCCATCCCACAGGACTCTTGGCTCATCCATCTTTCTCATCTTACTGCCCTCAGCAGATTGGCTATAATGTAGTCACAAGATGGCTGCTGCATCCCCAGAGACCACATCACACTCCTCCACAGCAGAACTCCAACACTGGATGGGAGGAAGAGGAAGAGAAGAGAGATGAAACTGTCTTGGATAGCTCCCTATTTTTGACAGGTAGAAAAAAATGTTTCCTCAGAAGATTTTTGGTGTGTCTCAGTGAGTCTTCTGATGAACCTCAACAACAGTGGCATGCACAGAACAAAGATAGCATGACTGATTCAAACTAATCAGGATGCCCTCCATGGATTAAAGAATAGAAAGTCAGTTATACTAATATCCAAATGAACCTGGCTATTTGCAGTGAGAATTTTGGTATATTTAAAAACATAGAAATATTATAAGAGTATGTTTTTGTTGTAATCCAGGCTGTGGGGTATGGGGTTGCTTCCAGGAATACATCCAGTTGCCCTGTACAGGGTAATACTACAGCCCCACCCCCTTTCAGTCTTGCATTCACTCACTAATCAATAATCATAGTGCTCAGTGCAGAGGCCACTGGCTTGAAGAAGAGCATGAGAACATCGAGTTTGTGCTAATTCACCCTGATCACACGATGTTTCCCTGAAGTCAGAGCCACAGTCTCCAGGATACCACCTGAACCCATACTCTCTCTGATTTAACACGTTATTTGGAAAGTATATAACAGGAGGTTACTCCAGGGTAGACCAAGACCTGCAAAGTCCCCAGAAGGGAAGTGGTCCCACAGCCACAATCCCTTTTAACCCCTCCATCCACTTAAGCCTGTGATTCATGAATGATATTAATAGAAACCAACCAGGCATGGCAATGCCTACAATGCTATGTCCAGCAACAGATGTCTCCTACACTGGTTGTATTAGAATATCCATAACCCAAGAATGCAGCCCGAGATCACCTTCACTAAGAAGGCTAGTGGTGGCACTGGAAAAGGCAGCTGGAACCTAGGCTGTGCCTAAACTGATCCAGACTGTAATTGATCTGTTTCTTCCAGAGGGGAAACTGAGGAATGTGACTAGTTTCAGATGTGGATCTCTCAGCTCTGATATTGATGGCTTTGTTTGTCAGTGTCTGAGATGGCCCAGGGACACTGGGGAATCTGGCTTGGGACAGGAGAGATGCTTTCATCCTAATTCACCATGGTTCCCCCAAGTTATGACAACATGGTTTGGCTGTTCACTTGATGCTGTCCTGGACAGTCTGCTGGCTAACAGAGGAGCAGCACCTCTTCCTCTGCATCCAGCAAGGTCTATGCTCAACCCAATTCCTCCCCCAGACCTCAGTTTCCCTCCCATTCCTTATGAGCACAATTAATCTTTAAAGAATTTTTGGGCCCCCAAAATGAGGGAAACTATGTGGTACTTGTCCATTTTGCTTGGGATGGGCCCTTCCAATGTAAGCCCTACTGTATTTAAAAGATCAGATACCAAACAGACCCACACGGCCATATCTCTACCCAGAAGCTCAGGAAAATACTCAAATTTAAGAGAATCTTGAAATCCAACTATCCACATTGTTTCCTGCTATGACCCAACACATGAACACACACACACACACACACACACACACACACACACACACACACACACAGAATCTGGCTGGCCCTTTCTTCTCCTAGACTAGAAATTGTAGGTAATAATTTCTGCTTTACATGTTACCAAGGATCCCTGTGCCATGTTCTATCTGACCACCGAAATGACTTGATGCCTTAGAAAACATGACTTGCAAGAGCTCTGGTTCTAGGTGTGGGGGAAAGGGAGTGGGCACAGTGGCCAACCTCACTGTCCCCAATGCTTTCTGCTTTGGTCCTAGTTTCCTTGTACAATATCAGATAGTCTGGTGTCTACTCCTCTCCTGGCAACCCATGCCCACAACTGCACCTCTGAAATTCTTTCTCTTCCTCCAATAAATGGGGGGAGGTGTCTAAGGGGGTGGGTGTGGAGGTTGCCTATAATTAAAGCCTGGGAAGGTATAGTTAGGGAATCCAGAGAAGAAAGTGGAAAGCAGAACTCGTAATATCAATGAGTCTGATTTTGACTGAAAGACCTTGCTGAGGAGAATCTGATAGGAACGCAATGAAAATCTATGACATCATATGACACACACTGATCCACCTAATGGCTTTGTGTGGCTAATCAGCCTGAACTCCATCCTATTGTTTGTCTGCAGTTAGATCTAACTGTTGATCTAATTACCCAGGTCTAGAATTAGACTCTTACCCGGAGCTGGGAGAACAGCTTCAACCATCTACTCCTTCTAATGGAAACCCTGAAGCCTCAAAGTTGCTTTGAGCTAAAATGTCAGGTAGCAAAGGAAATCTTATTTTCCCCCCAAGCCCTAACTAATTACGGGATGTCATCACAGCCCGATTAGTATTTACCCAACATTGTGGTGATTCCTGATCCAGGCAAAAGCTTATCTGCCATTTAAATGGAGCATGATATTTAAATTTTAATTTCATTACCTGCTGGTAATAATCTTACAATTATAAATCCAAAGTATCACTCGGAATACATTTGCATACGTAAAAGAATCCGTCCTCATTGTTGTTCCATGGCACACATGGCTGTTGTTTTAACCTTCAAACCAGAGCTGAATATAATTTTATGGAGAAAGAGATAACAGAATTTTTCCCTGCACCGACGCCTGCTTGGAGAGGGAGAGAAACACATCCACACCATAAAAGGGCATCTGGTCAAGCACAAGTGCCACGCCTGTAACCTGTGAGATATGAGCCACCTCAGTGTCCTTTACTGATTCTCTCACATTTCTGATAACAAGTCAGTCGATACAACAAAATCCACTTCAGAATTCCCAGACATTCAACACTAATTGTCACAGAAGGGGCAGTGGAGACTGTCAGCCTCTGCAGAACTCTCAGGCTGCCAGGGCCTCAAAGCCTACATTCTGGCTGTTATATCTCTAGGGCAACGTTCTCCCAGAGGAATAGAGGGTTTTCGGACTTGTCAGCACACTTGTGTGCACAAGCGCAGAAAAGAATGATCTCGGCACCTGGGAGTCCTTCACCAGTGGAAGGGGAAGTCTCTGGTCCTGCCAAGACTGAACTCCCCACTGAATGGGATTGTTGGGGAAAGGGCAGAATGTGGGAGTGGATCAGGAGAGGAACACCCCTATAGAAGGGGAGTGGGAAGTGCTAGGGAGATGTTAACCTGGAAACCAGGAAAGGGAATAACATTTGAAATGTAAATAAGAAATACCCAATTTAATAAAGATGGAAAAAAAAGACACTCCTTCTGGAAGAGGAGAATGTATGATTTCTTTTCAGAATCTGTGGGAAGACTTTGGACGCCTGGGAAAATGTGGAATGACCAATAGATCCTTGAAAACATTTGAATAGTTCCAGAAACTCCTGGAAAAGTGGAAGATCCAAGATCTCTATGGCAAGAGAGGAAGGTTTATATGAACCTGGAATGTATGGGGAAATTACCTGTCCAAGTTTGTCAATAGAAGAGTCAGCAGAAGGTGGGCCAGGCACAGTGTGATCTTCTTTGAATCATTCACTGCTTTCTCCAGTACTGTGTTTTGTAGATGTTGCAGGCACTCTGGCTTCCAACTGGAAGTTCACATGGTCTTCAAACCCAGTAGACATAACCCGGCTTTGTTTTTTCACCTTTCCAAGAATGCGCACTAAAGAGGAGGCCACTCTTTTTCTAGTAGCAGGGTGTAAGAAGATGTTCTGGTATCCCTGGTCCTCAGTATCGAGATGCATTAAAAAAAAATTAAAACACTTGTTTTATGTGTTCCCACCACACCGGGTATTTACAATATGTGTCAAAGAATCCAGACTCACCCCTAGTTAAATATTTCTTTTTTTTTTATTAACTTGAGTATTTCTTATATACATTTTGAGTGTTATTCCCTTTCCTGTTTTCCAGGCAAATATCCCCCTCCCCTTCTCCTTCTTTATAGGTGTTACTCTCCACGTCCTCCCCCCTTATCGCCCTCCCCCCAACAATCTAGTTCACTGGGGGTAAAGTCTTAGCAGGACTCAGGGCTTCCCCTTCCTGTGGTGCTCTTACTAGGATATTCATTGCTACTTATGAGGTCAGAGTCCAGGGTCAGTCCATGTATAGTTATAAGGTAGTGGCTTAGTCCCTGGAAGCTCTGGTTGCTTGGCATTTTTGTACATATGTGGTCTTGAGCCCCTTCAAGCTCTTACAGTTCTTTCTCTGATTCCTTCACCGGGGATCCTATTCTCAATTCAGTGGTTTGCTGCTGGCATACGCCACTGTGTTTGCTGTATTCTCGCTGTGTCTCTGGGGAGAGATCTACATCCTGCTCCTGTTGGCCTGCACTTCTTTGCTTCATCCATCTGGTCTAATTAGATGGCTATATATGCATGGGCCACATGTGGGGCAGGCTCTGAATGGGTGTTCCTTCTGTGTCTGTTTTTATCTTTGCCTCTCTATTACCTGCCAAGTGTATTCTTGTTCCTCTTTTAAAGAAGGAGTGAAGCATTTACGTTTTGATCATCCATCTTAAGTTTCATTTGTGCTAGGCATCGAGGGAAATTCGAGCATTTGGGCTAATAGCCACTTATCAATGAGTGCATACCATGTGTGTTTTTCTGTGACTGGGTTATCTCACTCAGGATGATATTTTCCATTTCCAAACATTTGCCTACGAATTTCGTAAGGTCATTGTTTTTGATAGCTGAGTAATATTCCATTGTGTATATGTACCTCATTTTCTGTATTCATTCCTCTGTTGAAGGTCATCTGGGTTCTTTCCAGCTTCTGGCTATTATAAATAATGCTGCGATGAACATAGTGGAGGATGTGTCTTTTTTATATGTTGGGGCATCTTTTGGGTATATGCCCAAGAGAGGTATAGCTGGATCCTCAGGCAGTTCAACGTCCAATTTTTTAAGGAACCCCCAGACTGATTTCCAGAATGGTTGTACCAGTCTGAAATCCCACCAACAATGGAGGAGTGTTCATCTTTCTCCGCATCCTCGCCAGCATCTGCTGTCACCTGAGTTATTGATCTTAGCCATTCTCACGGTTGTGAGGTGAAATCTCAGGGTTGTTTTGATTTGCATTTCCCTTATGACTAAAGATGTTGAGCATTTCTTTAGGTGTTTCTCAGCCATTCAGCATTACTAAGCTGTGAATTCTTTGTTTAGCTCTGAACCCCATTTTTAATAGGGTTATTTGTCTCCCTGCGGTCTAACTTCTAGAGTTCTTTGTATATTTTGGATATAAGTCCTCTATCAGTTATAGAGTTGGTAAAGATCTTTCCCCAATCTGTTGGTTGCCGTTTTGTCCTAACCACAGTGTCCTTTGCCTTACAGAAGTTTTGCAGCTCTCATGAACACTGAAGGCTGGGTCTGGCTGTACTCTGTGTTCAGCACCTAGGACAGCTCTGGGATCTCAGCCACATTAAGTGTTTGTTAAAAAAAAGGGCCTTTTAATTCTTATTTTACAGATAGATGCCTCAGGCCGAGAAAGGTTATGGTAATAGGACACACTGGGATTCCTAATGTTGTTTCTGAGAGACTTAATGAGTTGAAGACAGAACAGGAGAGCCTAGGTTTCTTAGGGCTGTTCATACAAGCTCTTAGCCACAGAGGATGAAAGGTAACACATTCAGTATGGCGAGAACAGCTCAGATTTGGTTACTGCAACTCAGTGTGGATCCGCTCAACTCAGCCCCTCCCTGGATGTGTGGCTTGCCTAGACGAGTGTTAAGACAATTGTATATTGAATCCTGTTCTGACATGCAAGCATAAAAGTTGAGGACAAATAATCTTTCTATGATTATAGGTATAAAATTTTATTTTTCTTGTGTTTACTTATTTTGTTGTGTTTATTGTATTTTGTTGCACTTTATGTTTGTGACAAGATCTTACAATGTAGCTTTTGCTGGACAAGAACTTGTTTTGTAGACCAGGATAATTAGAGGAGAATCTCTAAAAAACATTCTTAGGATAAAGTAAAAGCTAGCCTGGTTATTGCCCTGCCTTGATGGACCATGCCCTGGGGACGCATGTTAATACAGTAATGTGTGGAAAATACTGATTAACTGTTATTGATCCTTCTCTATGACTCTGCCTGGAAGTAGCCAAAAGAAAGCTCTCAGCCACCATACAGACAGGCAGAATCAAGGACTGAACTTGGAATCTTGAAAGAAGAGAGTAGTGACAAGAACTTGTATCCTGAATCCATGTGCATATTCCAGGAAGCAAAAACTAGCCTATAGTGATGAAGGCATCATCATGGTTTGAATATGCTTGACCCAGGCTTGTCCCAAGCCTGACAACCTAAGTTTGATACCCAGGACCCACATGGTGGAAGGAGAGAGCTGATCCTCACAAGCTTTCCTTTGACCTCCATGTGTGTGTATGTGTGTGTCTATGTGTGTCTACGGGCTTATAGATTAAAAATGGTCAATTTCTAATCAGATACCTGGCACCGAAGTTAAATTAGGAACAGATAAACCAGTTAAACAACCCCATAACTCCTAAGGAAATAGAAGCAGTCATTAAAGGTCTCCCAACCAAAAACAGCCCATGTCCAGACGGGTTTAGTGCAGAATTCTATCAGACCTCCACAGAAGACCTCATACCAATACAGTCCAAACTATTTCACAAAATTGAAACAGATGGAGCACTACCAAATTCCTTCAATGAAGCCACAATTACTCTTATACCTAAACCACACAAAGACCCAACACAGAAAGCAAACTTCAGACCAATTTCCCTTATGAATATCGATGCAATAATACTCAATAAAATTCTGGCAAATCAAATCCAAGAACACATTAAAACAATCATCCACCATGTTCATGTAGGCTTCATCCCAGGCATGCAGGGATGGTTTAAAATATGGAAAACGATCAATGTGATCCATTATATAAAAAAAACTAAAAAAATAAATACACATGATCATTTCATTAGATGCTGAGAAAGTGTTTCACTAAATTCAACATCCCTTCATGTGAAAGTCCTGGAAAGAATAGGAATTCAAGGCCCATAACTAAACATAGTAAAAGCCATATACAGCAAACCAGTTAGTAACATTAAACTAAATGGAGAGAACCTTGAAGCAATCCCACTAAAATAAGGGACTAAACAAGTCTGCCCACTCACTCCCTACTTATTCAATATACTTCTTGAAATTTTGGCCAGAGCCATCAGACAACTAACGGAACTCAAGGGGATGCAGATTAGTAAAGAAGAAGTCAAAATATCATTATTTGCAGATGAGATGATAGTATATTTAAGTGATCACAAAAGTTACACCAGAGAACTATGTCAGCAAATTGGCTGGGTATAAAATAAACCAAATAAATCAGTAGCCTACCTCAACACAAAAGAGAAACAAGCCGAGAAAGAAATTAGGGAAATGACACCCTTCATAATAGACCAAAACAATATAAAGTACCTCGTTGTGACTTTAACCAAGCAAGTAAAATATCTGTACAATAAGAACTTCAAGCCTCTGAAGAAAGACATTGAAGAAGAGTTCAGAAGATAGAAAGATCTCCCATGTTCATGGATTGGCAGGATTAATATAGTAAAAATGGCCATTTTACCAAAAGCGATCTACAGATTCAATTCAAACCCCATCAAAATACCAATCAAATTCTTCAAAGACTTAGTCAGAACAAATTGCAAATTCACCTGGAATAACAAAAAACCCACGATAGCTAAAAGTATTTTCAACAATAAAAGGACTTCAGGGGGAATCACTATACCTGAACTCAAGCAATATTACAGAGCAATAAGAATAAAAACTGTATGATATTGGTACAGAGACAGACAGATAGACCAATGAAACAGAATTGAAGACCCAGAAATGAACCCACACACCTATGTGCACCTGATTTTTGAACAAAGGAGCCAAAACCATTCAATGGAAAAAAGATAGCATTTTCAGCAAATGGTGCTGGTTCAACTGGAGGTCAACATGTAGAAGAATGCAAATCGATCCATGCTTATCACCCTGTACAAAGCTTAAGTCCAAGTGGATCAAGGACCTCCACATCAAACCAGATACACTCAAACTAATAGAAGAAAAACTAGGGAAGCATCTGGAACACATGGGCACTGGAAAAAATTTCCTGAACAAAACACCAATGGCTTATGCTCTAAGATCAAGAGTCGACAAATGGGATCTCATAAAACTGCAAAGCTTCTGTAAGGCAAAGGACACTGTGGTTAGGACAAAATGGCAACCAACAGATTGGGAAAAGATCTTTACAATCCTACAACAGAGAGAGGGCTTATATCCAAAATATACAAAGAACTCAAGAAGTTAGACCGCAGCGAGGCAAATAACCCTATTAAAAATGTGGTTCAGAAATAAACAAAGAATTCACAACTGAGGAATGCCGAATTGCTGCGAAATGTTGTGGTTTGCCTTGAAATTTTCTCTGAATTTGTTAAATTAAGGCAAGAGGGTGAGATTTGGACAGAGGGAAAAGTCGGGAGTGAGAGGGTGATTAGAATTCGAGAATAGGGTGAGAGAAGACAGTTGGTGACAGTTGAGCCAGTAGAACCTGAGGAAGGGGGAGGGGATTAAACGGGGGAGGGAGAGTTGGGAGAGGAGTAAGGAAGAGAGGTGGAAAAGGGACTGTTTAGCACACGATGGGGAACTGAGAAAAGTAAGAGGAATCAGGGGAAGAAAAAAGAGAAGAAACGAGGAGAGTGTCTTCGTGGCAGAAGAAGAAGCTGGAGGCTTGGAAAATAAAAGGTGCAAGGGATGAGAGATTTGGGAGCTAGGAATAGGACAGTGTAGGTTGGATCTGCCAAATCTAGATGCTGGATTGTTTTTACATTAATTGAGTGGCGTTTTCATTGTACGGGCCGATTCGGGTTGGAGAGGAAACTGCAACAATTGGCGCCCAACGAATCCATTAGAACTCAACTAACATGAGATAAAAGTTTACTTCCCTCTCAACCCCAGAATAGGGCTCTGATAGAGATCTAGGGAGGAGTACTGGTGGATTGGGAATTGACTGGGTCTGAGGGGTCTACGAAGAATCGAGAGGACTGCACATATTCTGAAGCAGAGGGAGAAAAATGTACAGGGGGCTTCACATCAGGTACTACTTTGATGTAAGAGAGATATATAACTTTTTGATACTTAAAGATGAGAGACACAATGAATATCTTTTGTGCCTTATGGAATGATATTTTGAATGGTCTAACAGTTGTGAATTTTGAGGAAAAAGACACTTTATCATTTACCAGTATTGCAATTTTCATTCTTCTGATTTACTATATCTTCTCAAAAGACAGGGCCCTAAATAGCAAATTTCTAGCCTTAGAACAGAAGATACAAGTAATTATGGAACAACATGAACAACAGAAAGAGAAAATTAAATCTTGGGAATGTAGCCTAGAAGGAACACTAGAATTGAAGACACAGGAAATTATAGATCAGAATAAGAGACAGAAAGATGAAAATGAAAGTGGTAGACAGGAACTAGAAAGGATGTTAGAACAGAACATACAACAGCTCACAGATCATACTGAACAGCAGAGAGAAAGTAATGAGGTTTGGAAGCAAGACTTAGAGAATAACTTTTTAAAATTAATCAATCAAAAGATAATGGATAACAAATTATTAGAAGTACAATAAAAAGAAATATTCAAAGTGTGGAAGCAAAGCCTTGAACAGAGAATTCAGGAACTCAAGGAACAGGGGGAAAGACAGGAGAAATATGAATCATGGGTATAGACTTTAAGAGAGGAATTTAAAATTACAACTAAAGAAAAAACTCAGGTAGAGACAGAAGATAAAATTAGGGAAAGCCAACCTAAGGTTATTAGGAAACAAACTTTAGTCTATCCAGTTAGTGTACAACAAAGGATTAGGCCACAAAAGGTGAAAATCAAAAGAAATCAATTACCTACACTTAATTATTTTCAGAAACTACTGGGAGATATTAACTGGTTGAGGCCTGTGATTGGCTTGACCACTCAATAGTTGAGCAATTTATTTCAAACGTTACAAGGCGATAAAGAATTAAATAGCCCAAGGAAACTATCAGCTGAGGCTGAGAAAGAGCTAGCTTTGGTAGAAAGGAAATTGCAGGACACACATCTAGATCGTATTGATCCAAAGATGGCCTGCATAGTAGTCATCTTACCCTCTACTCATTCCCATATAGGAATTCTCATGGAGAGGGAAGATTATATCTTAGAATGGATATTTTTAGCACATAAATAGAGTAAGAAACTGAAAACCTACATCGAGAAGGTCTCTGAATTGATACTTAAAGGAAAATTGAGACTTCGATAGTTACTTGGAATGGATCTGGCTGAAATTGTGGTACCTTTTACTAATACAGCAATTGCCTCTTTGTGGGTACAAAATTAACATTGGCAAAAAGCATGCAGTAATTTCTTAGGAGACATTAACAACAAATACCCTAAAAGCAAGCGGCTTCAGTTCATAAAACTAACTGGATCCTCCCTCGTATAATGAAGGGAACTCCAATATCTGGAGCCCCTACATTTTATACTGATGCCAGTAAGTCAGGAAAGGCAGGTTATAAATCAAAAAATGTAATCAAGGTGACTGAGAGTCCCTATAAGTCAGTTCAAAAATCTGAATTGTATGCAATACTCATGGTGTTGTCAGATTTTCAAGAGCCTCTTAATATAGTAACTGACTCTCAATATGCAGAAAGGGTTGTTTTGCACACATAGACTGCGGAACTTATTCAGGATTATTCTGAATTGACATCACTATTTATTCAGCTATAACAAAAGATCAGAACTAGGAGTTACCCACTGTATATAACACACATAAGATCCCATACAGGTCTGCCAGGCCCGCTGGCGCAAGGTAATAATGAAATCGACCAGCTACTGATAGGAAGTGTACTAGATCCTTCAGAATTCCATAAAAAAACACCATGTTAATAGCAAAGGCTTAAAGCAAGAATTTTCTATCACTTGGCAAAAAGCCAAGAAGATTGTGAAGCTATGTCCTACTAGCTCGTTATATAATCAAACTCCATTGCCTACAGGAACTAACCCTAAGGGTACCCAAAGAAATGAAATTTGTCAAATGGATGTTCTTCATTTTACAGAGTTTGGTAAGGTGAAATACATACACATACTATAGATACATATTCAGGATTTCAATGGGCAACTTCCTTAGCGTCAGAAAAGGCCGATTCTGTAATTACACATTTGTTAGAAGTTATGGCTATAATGGGAATACCCATACAAATTAAAACGGACAATGGTCCAGCATATATCTCTAACAAGATTAAGCACTTCTTTGAATATTATAATATAAAACATGTTACAGGTATACCACACAATCCTACAGGACAAGCGATTGTGGAGAGATATAATCGAAGTCTAAAGGAGATGCTTAACAGGCAAAAGGGGGTAACAAAAACTCCCAGAGATAGGCTACATAGTGCTTTATTAAACTTAAATTTTTTAAATGCTGATGAACAAAACAGCACAGCTGCTGAAAGACATTGGATTGTGGAAAAGACTACTGAACTAAACCAGCCTGTTTATATTAAGGATATTCTGACGTCAGAATGGAAAATGGGAAATGTGTTACGCTGGGGAAGGGGTTATGCCTATGTTTCTACAGGAGAAGAAAAGCTGTGGGTTCCTTTCAAGCTGATAAAGATCAGACATGACAAGGGGAGACCTCCTGAAGTCCTTGGCAACACAGAAGAAAAGGGAGACTAAGACAATTAACAAATAGGTAATGTATATATGAGGATGTTTCGGATGAACTGGCTGAGACTAAAATGTCTATAAACAGCCAGTAACATTTTGAGTACGAATTTTTCATAACTTGTAATACATACATGTATTACATAATTAAGTTATGGTTTGATTATATGATTAACCTAACCTGAAGAAAGGTAGTCACCTTTCTTTGTTGATCTTTATTTACTAAACTGTGCACCCTGCTTACTCCATGTGAATGCGCTTATAGAACTATATGATGCTTGTAAAGTTTTGTGTGATGCAGGATGAAAGAAGAGAAAGACAGCCCTGAAATGATCCACACTCTGGGATGCTGAGATTCCGGGACCTTCCAGTCCAACTTCGTGTTTGATTCTCCCTCAATTACACTGAAGCTGCTTCATTTAAAGGCCTGCTTTCAGAACTTTTCTAGAATGGCCATCTTACTTACCCAGCCCTTCAGACTGTCATAGTCAAGATGTCAGCTAAGAGATGAACTTTCTCAGCACAGAATGACTGGCAGGCAAATCCCGGCTAACTCTACTTCGACAAAGCCAACTTTTCCTAATTCCCCTTGGGCCCCAGAAGGGAATTCTTCGCCCCAATTCAGCTGGAAGAAGACGAGGAAGATTATTATCCCAGTTCCTTATGTTGGGGTGGATGATTCTGGTTATTCTAAGAACTATGGGTATGTTTTCTTTTAAGGGATACTATACAAATGTAGCTTTGTGTAGGGGTAACTAGAGAATTTAAACTCAGGGATTGCTACCTTTCCTTTCCTTTTTTGTATCATTCTTAGTTAAAAAAAAGGGGGGGTGATATAGTAATACATAGAGGTTAGAGAAATAGACAAACAGGAATAGATTGGCAAAGTTACTCTTAAACAAAATTTTACAGCTATATTTTACATTAGAAATGTTTGTAATTGATACGAAGTTGAAGCTGCAATCTTTTCATTGGTATAGAATGCATTTTACACAAATGCAAGGTTTTCATTGGTATACTTTCTTATTGATTTATAGTTGAGATTAATATTGCTACTTTAACATAAGCATTGTGCCTCCACTATGCATCTAAGAATACAAGTCTTAGACCCAGTCCTATAACTGCTATTATACATTATTTTTATTTGATTAACCAGTACCAGCTAAAGGTCAGATAGCAAAGTCATGGTTCTAAGTCGGTTTAGATGGGTTTTGTAAATACTTCGATTAGAGAGGGCCAAGGGTATTCTATGCTTAACAGTTCAGAAACGCCTATGTAGATAGGAAATCTTCAAGGGCATCAGAAGTCCAAAGAATAACCCGTTTATGGACATTTCTTCGTCTAGATCATTTGACTAGAGACTTGTCTGCACCTGACAGTACCCCTTAGACTCGAAGAAGTTGAGCATCAATGGAGTTGCTCAAATTGTGGTGACACAGCCACTGAGCAAATTGCTTCAATTCATCTACAGACAAGACACTGTCCAGAAAGGGACAAATTATGCAGAATAGTCGACTGATAATCTCTGCCAAGGCAGGTTGATCAGCCCTTCAAAATCTGCATTACTAATTTCTGTCAGATGATCCTGGACCAGAAGGCTGAAGACTGATGCTCTGGCATATTAAGGAATAAGGGGATAGTCCAGGTGATCAGCAGTCTCTATAAATTGGCTAAGCTTGGAAGCCAAGCTTTTGTGCTTTCTATATTTTCAGGTAATATTAAATCATTCTTGGATTTCTGATGTGGTTGGAGACTAGTAGTCTCATAGAAAACCCAAACGGTTTAGTATTGAGAAAGATGATAAATCTATTAGAGTAGTTTTAGGGTGGCATAGGATCTAGAACCAGGATATAGTCAAGTATAGTTTTTAGTATAGATGACATGTTTAATGAACAAAATTGATGGACGGGATGATGAGTGTATTGTTGGTTTTATAAATTGCAGAATGGTAATAATAATAGTTACTTCACATATGTATAAGGAAAAGGTTTATTAACTGGACAAAAGGGGTGAAATGTTGTGGTTTACCTTGAAAATTTCTCTGAATTTGTTAAATAAAGGCAAGAGGGTGAGATTTGGACAGAGGGAAAAGTCGGGAGTGAGAGGGGGATTAGAATGAGAGAATAGAGTAAGAGAAGACAATTGGTGACAGTTGAGCCAGTAGAACCTGAGGAAGGGGGAGGGGATTAAACGGGGGAGGGAGAGTTGGGAGAGGAGTAAGGAAGAGGTGGAAAAGGGACTGTTTAGTACACGATGGGGAACTGAGAAAAGTAAGAGGAATCAGGGGAAGAGAAAGAGAAGAAGCCAGTAGAAAGTCGTCGTGGCAGAAGAAGAAGCTGGAGACTTGGAAAATAAAAGGTGCAAGGGATGAGAGATTTGGGAGCTAGGAATAGAACAGTGTAGGTTGGATCTGCCAAATCTAGATGCTGGATTGTTTTCACATTAATTGAGTTGCGTTTTCATTGTACGGGACGATTCGTGTTGTAGAGGAAACTGCAACAGGGAAACAGCTAAAGAAATATTCAACATCTTTAGTCATAAGGGAAATGCAAATCAAAACAACCCTGAGAATTCACCTCACACCAGTGAGAATGACAAAGATCAAAAACTCAGGTGACAACAAAAGCTGGCAAGGATGTGGAGAATCAGGAAACTTCTCCATTGTTAGTGAGATTGCAGACTGGTAAAACTATCCTGGATATCAGTCTGGAGGCTCCTCAGAAAATTGGACATTGAACTACCTGAGAATCTAGCAATACCTCTCTTGGGCATATACCCACAAGATGCTCCAACATATAAAATGTACATGTGCTCCAATATGTTCATAGCAGCCATATTTATAATAGCCAGAAGCTGGAAGGAACCCAGATGCCCTTCAAAAGAGGAATGGATGCAGAAAATGTGGTACATCTATACAATGGAATATTACTCAGCTATCAAAAACAATGCCTTTATGAAATTCATAGACAAATGTTTGTTACTGGAAAATATCATCCTGAGTGTGGTAACACAACCACAGAAAAACACACCTGGTATGCACTCATTGATAAGTGGCTATTAGCCCAAATGCTTGAATTACCATAGATGCATAGAACATATGAAACTCAAGATGGATGATCATAATGTGAATGCTTCACCCCATTTTTAAAAGGGGGGACAATAATACTCTTGGCAAGGAATAGAGAAGCAAAGATTAAAACAGAGACAGAAGGAACACCCATTCAGAGTCTGCCTTACATGTGGCCCATATATATATATATATATATATATATATATATATATATATATATATATATATATATATATATATATATATATCCACTCAAATAGACAAGATGGATGAAGCAAAGAATTGCAGGCTGACAGGAGACGGATGTACATCTCTCCTGAGAGACACAGACAGAATACAGCAAATACAGAGGCGAATGCCAGCAGCAAACCACTGATGAGAATAGGATGCCCGTTAAGGAATCAGAGAAAGAACTGGAAGAGCTAGAAGGGGCTCAAGACCCCTTATGAACAACAATGCCAAGGCACTGGAGCTTCCAGGGACTAAGCCACTACATAAAGACTATGCATCCTCATAGTCTGGACTCTGACCTCATAGGTAGCAATGAATATCCTAGTAAATTCACCAGTGGAAGGGGAAACCCTTGATCCTGCTAAGACTGAACCCCAGTGAACATGATTGTTGGGAGGGTGGCATTAAATGGGAGAGGATGGTGAGGGACACACCCAAATAGAATGGGAGGGGGGGAGGATAGTGGCATCTTGGCTGGGACCGGGAAATGGAACAACAATCGAAACGTAAATGAGAAATACTCAAGTTAATAAAGAAAAAAAGGAAAAAAATTCTAACAGAATTATACATATCATTAATTAAGCACTTGTGGGTTAGTGAATTTCAGTGGGATCAGGTCATGGTGTGTTTTCTTTCTGATGAATGTGTCTGCAAGTGTGTTAAAACAAAAGGCTTTTACATGTACTTATTTAAATTTAAATAAATTAGTAGTGTATTAAGAGAGATTATGACAGAGCTTGATAGTAATAAAGAGGGTCTAACTTCATCACTGAGCCAAAGGGATACAGGGAGAGGATAGTGGAAAGTGATGGGTACACAAAAAAAAAATGGAGAGAATTGACTTTGTCAGTTGTCAGATGGGTTTTGAAATTACATTGGCAGAACAATGGAATGGAGATGGGGTATTGGAGGAGACACTTTAATGAATCAACATACCAAAGATTTGGAATTAATTCATCTCAAGTATATATTGAAGATGGAGAAATAGAGCACACCTACAATAGTCTTAATGTACTTCAAAAAATTTTAAAATCAAAAAGTTGGAGATCATCTAAAATCTATCCCCAATCTGAACAATAATGATTTGCATCCTTTCTCTCATCTTGAAAAGAAAATATTCATGGAATAGGTTTTGAGAAGGCGTCATTTCCCAACAAAGGAGACTCACTGAGATGCAGTCCTAGACTTAGATGAGGTTTGTTTGCATGTGTTCCATTACACATTCAGAGAGAGTTACTGTGTTTCTATGACTCTTCAAATGTGGGCTTGATTAGACTAGTACACTGTTAATTGAGGACATTTTCTCATCTGTGACATAGACTAGGTACTCTGATAATTGAGGACACTTTCTGATCTGTGACATAGACTATGTACACTGATAATTTGAGGACATTTTCTGATCTGTGACATAGCCTATGTACACTGATAATTGAAGACATTTTCTCATCTGTGACATAGACTATGTACACTGATAATTTGAGGACATTTTCTGATCTGTGACATAGACTATGTACACTGATAATTGAAGACATTTTCTCATCTGTGACATAGACTAGGTACAGTGATAATTGGAGGACATTTTCTCTTCTGTGACATAGACTAGGGAAACTGATAATTTGGAGGAAAATGTTTTGATCTGTGACATACTGTTCTTCTGTCTCTGGCCAGAGTATGTCCTGTGCAATGGGAACCTCTCTCACTTATTTTTCTTCATTTCAGGAAGGCAGTTGCCCTATGATGTTTAGACATTGCACCTCCTCTGATGTGTGATGTGCAGTGAGCCATTTCCAAAGAGTGTCACTGAGACTTGGATTGACAAGCAATCACCTTCTGCTACAGTAAACCATTCCTCATCATACTGTATTACTGAAATTTATATTAAAGATAAGTAGAAAATCTGGATCAAATGATCAATTTTCTATACAGGGAGCAGTTACCAAAGTTAAGTCAGGGTCAGATAAAATATCTAAACTGTACCATAAATCCAAAAAATTAGAAACAATTATTAAAAGGATCCCAATTGGGAAAAGATCCCAGGACCAGATGATTTTAGTGGAAAATTCTATCAGCACTTCCTAGAACCAAATAGCCCTATTGTCCAAAATATTCCACAAAATACAAACAGAGGAACACTACCCAATTCCATCGATGAAGCCACAGTTATGCTTATACTTAAAGCACACAAAAATCCAATAAAGAAAGTGAACCTCAGACCAATTTCCCTTATGAATATTGACAAAATATAGTCAATCAAATCATTGGAAACCAAATCCATGAACACATCAAAATGATCATCCATCATTATCAAGGAGCCTTCATAACAGGAATGCAAGGATAGTTCAATATGGAATTCCATCAACATAATCCACTAGATAATCAAACTGAAAGAAAAAAATTACATTTTCATCTCATTAGATGCTACAAAAGCATTTGACAAAATAAAACACCCCTTCATAGCCAAAGTCTTACAATGATAGTAATTCAAGGCCCATACTCAACAACAGTAAGTTAATGTACAGCAAACCAGTAGCCAAAAATCAAGCTAAATGAACAGAAACTTGAATCTCTCCCTCTAAAAACAGGGACTAGACAAGTCTATTCATTCTCTCCCTACTTATTCAATATATTACTCAATGTGCTAGACTGACCAATTAGACAACAAAAGGTGGACACAGTAATACGAATAATAAAGCAAGAGGTCAATATATCACTATTTCAGGTGATATGATAGTAAACTTAAGTGACTCCATAATTTCCACCAGAGAACTACTGCACGTGATAAACAACTTCAGCAAAGTACTGGATATAGAATTAACTCAAACATATCAGTAACCTTCCATGAATAAACAGACCAAGGAAGAAATTAGGGAAATGACACTTTTCACAATAATCGCAAATAACAAAAAATACTTCTGTGTAACTCATACCAGGCAAGGGAAAGTGCCGCATGAAAATAACTCAATTTCTCTAAAAGAAGAAAATTTCAAAAGACGGAAAGACTTTTCATATTCGTGGGTTGGCAGTATTGCTATAGCAAAAATGGCCCTTTGCCAAAAGCAATCTACAGATTCAATGCAATCCCCATGAAAATTTCAACAAAATTCTTTATACAGTTAGAAAGAGAAATATGCAAGTTCATTTAGAATAAGAAAAAAAAAACAAGGAAGTGGAAACTATTCTCAAAATAAAAGAAATTCTGTGGAAAACAACAGCCCTAACCTCAAGTTGAATACCTACCAATAGTGAAAAAAGTTATATGGTATTGGTACAGAGACAGGGATTAGAACACCTGTGTTGGTTCATCTAGATGTCAGCATGTAAATTAATGTAAATCCATCCATTCTTAAGCTGAAGTCCAAGTGGATTAAGGGCATCCAGAAAAAAAGAGATATACACAAACCAATAGAAGAAAAAGTGGGGAAAAGCTTGAACACATGATAACCATGGAAAATTTCATGAACAGAAAACCAAACCAGTGGCTTATGCTTTACGATGAAGAGTTGACAGATTGGACCTTGTAAAAATGCAAAGTGGCTGTAAGGCAAGGAACACTGTCATTATGACAAAATGGCAACTAATATCTTGAAAAAAGATGTTTGCCATCCTATATCTGAAAGAGAACTAATATTCAATATGTACAAAGAACTCAAGAAGTTATACTCCAGAAAGTGAAATAACCCTATTATAAATGGGGTACAGATCTAAACAAATAATTTTCAGTAGAAGAATTTTGAATGGCTGAGAAATACATAAAGAAATGTTCAACGTCATTGTTCATCAGGGTAGTGCAAATCAAAAGATACACCAGGCAGAATGGCTAAGATCAAAAATTCAGTTAACAGCAGATGCTGGTCACAATGTGGAGAAAGAGGAAGACTCCTCCATTATTGGTGGGATTGAAATGAGGTACAATATTACGGAAATTTTCTGGGCTTTCCTCTGAAAATTGGACATAGTATAAGCTGAGGTCTTAGCTATCCCACTCCTGGTCATATTCCCAAATGATGCTCCAACATATAACTAGGACACATGTTGTACTATGTTTATAGCAGCTTTAGTCATGATAGCCAGAAGCTAGGAAGAACCCAGATGATTTGACTACATGAATGGATACAGAAATTGTGGTTCATCTACATAATTGAGTTCAACTCAGTAATCAAATACAATGACATCATGAAATTCATAAGCAAATGAATGAAACTATAAAATACCATCCTGAATGAGGCAACCAAAACACACACACACACACACACACACACACACACACACACACACACAACCACACCATAACAAAACAAAAATAAAACACACACAGACACACACACACACACAAACACAAACACACACACACACACACACACACACACACACACACACACACACTACCCCAAAATCTTGAATTACCCAACATACAATTCAATACCGCTTTAAGCTCAGGAAGAAGGATAAACCAAGGGAGCACTGTCTGTCTTAAAAGGGGAAACAAAAATATTCATAGGACATGATATGGAGATTAAGTTTAGAGCAGAGATTGAAGGAATAGCCATTCTGAGCGTATACAGCCAGGGATCCAGCCCACATATATAGCCCCCAAACCTAAACAATATTGATGATGACAACAAGTGCATGCTTACAGGAGCCTGATATAGCGGTCTCCTGAGAGGCTCTTTCAGATCATGGAAAATACCGAGGCTGATGCTTCCACCCTACCATTGAATTGAGAACCGGGTCCCCTTTGAAGAAGATAAAGTATTAAAGGAGCTGAAGCCTTGCAACCCAGTAAAGACAACAGTGGTCACAAACTGGAGTTCCGCGGGAATAAAGCACTTCCGTAAGACTGCACTTGGACAGACTGGTGGGTCTAGCTTCATATGTAGCAAAGCATGACCATGTTCTATACCAATGGGAGAATCCCTTGGTCATGCCAAGCTTGGACCTTCCAGTGAATAGAATGTCATGCTGGGGAGGCAGCAAGGGGATGTTTTTGTGGAGGGGGAAACACCTTTGAAGAAGACAGGACAGCAGAAGAGGATAGGGATAGGGGGCCTATGGATGGAGGCCACACACATATAGCCTTTATATTTTTCTATGCCTTTAACAGCTCAATGGGAAGGCCACTTCCTAACCTCCGAGTGGCTAAACTATCCCCCACTGATATTCCCACGTTATTATTTGCTAAAATCTATATCCAATCTTTCTTGCCCTGAACACCATTGGGTAGCCTTCCTGGGTCTGCTTATTCTCATGCTCTTCTATGTCAGCTGCTTCTCTGTCGTGAAAGTCTGTCCTGGAGAATCTCCATTCCTTCTTCCTCTCTGGACCTTTGTCCAAGCATCCTGAAACTCCTGCTCTGTCTGCCCTGCCTAGACACTGGCTATCAATATCTCTATTTTCCAATCAGAACCAACTGAGGCAGGGTCCCTGATTCATAGGTTCAGGACACTATGAAAAGCATGAGAAAAGAATCAGCTACAATAACTATTTGTATGTGATTTTCTGGGAACAATATTCCCCAAACCAGAGATACCTGTTAAAGTACTAGAATCATAGAAAATATCAAGTAGACATATAATAATAAAAATAATAATAATAATAAACATTAGCAATAATATAATATAATATTATAACAAATGTAATAATAATAATAATTATAATAAATAATAGTAAAATAATAATCATCATCATGATCATGATCATCATCATCATCATCATCATGAAAGCCTAACTGAACAGAGAAATGAAAATACAAAAACTGTGAAGGAAAAAGACTATGTCACATGTAAAGGTGATCACCTGAGACTAACACCTGAATTTTCATTGGATATTCTAAATTATAAATGGGATTGGATCACCTTTCAACATGTTTTCATAAAATACAGATACTAACCTAGAATTTATTATTGAGAAAATGTATTGTTCACATCAACACAAGAGGGGAAACTTTACATAGCATAATCACCAGGAAATCATGACTCTTCAGCAATCTTAGTCTAAAAATGGTAAACCACATTCTGAAAATAAGGGATATTCTCAAGAGGACAGAAATAGTAAATTACCCTGTAGTAATTCATCGGAAGAGGGAAAAAGTGTGTGGAAACAACAAAATAAAAAAGACCCATGAATACTCCTCATTAGTAACGCTAAGCACAGGGGCTGGGGATTTAGCTCAGTGGTAGAGCACTTGTCTAGCAAGTGCAAGGCCCTCGGTTCAGTCCCCAGCTCCAGAAAAAAAAAAAAAAAAGAAATAACGCCAAGCATTAACTGTCCCACACCAATAATATAATAATATACAGGCTATCAGTTAGTATAATAAAACAGGTTTATTTCTCCTGCATCCAAAAAGTACATTTGTTTTAGATACAGTTGCATGCTCGTGTTTACAATGCAATTGCCCATATTTTTTTTTCTTTCTTTTTTCTTTTTTTTCTTTTTTTTGGTAAGTATATTTATTGTTCATTAGTTTTTTTTATAAAAATCTACAAGATTTTCTGTTTAATTGTAAGTATAGAATTTTCATTTAAATGTATTTCTTTTTTTTTTCATTTTTGGGGGGTGTTCCCCACCCCATTCTCCCCCCATTACCACCCTCCCCGCAACAATCATTTGTGTTCTTGTGTGACTGGAATACCTGACACAGAATGATAATTTCTAGTCTATCCTAAGAATTTTATGCAAACATTGGTTTTGATAGGTTAGAAGAACACAGGTGTGTAAATATACTATATTTCATTTATCCATTACTATGTTGAGGGACATCTGATTCCTTTTCAGGTTCTGGCTATTATAAAAAAGAAAGGTTGCTCTCAACCTGTAGCAGCACGTGTCCTTCTAATATGTTGGAGCATCTTTTGGGTATATATCAAAGTAAAGTGATTGTGGTATCCTCATGTAGTACTATATCCAACTTTGTGAGAAAATTCCAGACTGATTTCCAGAATGGTTATACCAGCTTGCAATCTGACCAACAATGGAGGATAGGTCCTCTTTCTCCACCTCCTTGACAAAATCTGATGTGAATTTCTTATCTTAGCCATTCTGAGTGGTGTGCTCTGTAACCTCAGAATTTGTTGATTTGCATTTACCTGATGGCTAAGGATGTTGATATTCCTCAGTAGAGAATTCTTTGTTTAGTGCTATTCACCATTTTTGAAAGGACTATTTGATATTCTGGAGTCTAACTCCTTGAGTCATTGTATAGATTGATTTTAGCCCTCTATCAGATGGAAGATTGGTAAAGATCTTTTCTTAACCTATTGATTTTACCTTTTTCCAAATTCCAGTGCCCTATGCCTTACAAAAGCTTTATGAAGTCCAATTTGTCAATTCTCGATCTTGGAGCATAGTCATTGATGTTCTGTTCAGTAAATTTCCCCACTTTTTCTTCTATTAGATTAAGATTATATGTTTCTTGTGGAGATACTTGATCCACTTCGACTTGAGCTTTGTCTAGGGTGATAAGAATTGACTGATTTCCATTCTTCTACATGCTAACCTCCACTCGAATGAGAACTGTTTGTGGAAAATGTAGTCGTTCCATTGGATGGTTTCGGTTTATTGTCAAATATCAAGTGAACACAGGTGTGTGCCTTTATTTCTGGGCCTTCAATTATATTACCTTGATCTATGTGGCTGTCTTTTTACTATTCCCATTCATTTATTATTATTATTGTTCTGTAATACAGCTTGAAGTCATTGATAGTGATTGCCCCAGAAGTTCTTATGTTGTTGATGAATGTTTTCTCTATCATGGGGTTCTTGTTATCCCAACTAAATTTAATTTTGTTCTTTCTAACTCTGTGAAGAATTGAGTTCGAATTTTGATGGTGATTGCCTTGAGTCTGTTAATTGCTTTTGGGAAAATGGCCATTTTTGCAATATTATCCCTGCACATGCATGAGCATGGGAAATAATTCCATCTTCTGAGATCTTCTTCAATTCTTTTCTTCAGAGACTTCAAGTTCCTGTCATACAGAACTTTCACTTGCTTGTTTAGAATCAACCTGAGGTATTCTTTATCATTTGTGACTATTTTGAAGCCTGTCATTTCCTTAATTTTTCCTCAAACTGTTTATCCTTGAAGTAGAATGCTACTGATTTGTTTGAGTTTAGTTTACATCCAGCCACTTTGCTGAAGTTGTTTATCAGCTGAATGAATACTCTGGTGGAATTTTAAGGTTCAATAAAATATACAATCACATCATCTAAAAATCGTGATATTTTAACTTCTTGCTTTCTAAATTTTTCCGTTTTGCCTCGAGTTTTTGTCTAGTTTTTGTGGATAAGACTTCCAGTACTATATTAATGGAGGAAGTAGAGATTAGGGAACCTTTTCTATTTCGTGATTTTTGTGGTATTGCTTCAACTTTCTCTCCAGTAAGCTTTATGTTGGCAACAGTTTTTTTTGTTGTTTATTTGTTCGTTTGTTCGTTTTCTAATATTGCTTTTACTATGTTTAAGTATGGGTGTTGAATTCCTAATAATATCCAAGACTTCTAACATAAAGAAATATTGATTTCTTTAAATTTTTTGTCAGCATCTAAAATGATGATCTTGGCCCCCCCCAGGAGTTTATTTACATAATTAATTCTCCTATATGCTGACATCCAGTTGAACCATAATTTCTTGAAAATTCTGTCTTCTTTCCATTTCATGGTTTTAGCACCTTTGTCAAAGACAAAGTGACCATAGGTGTGTGAATTCATTTCTGGATCTTCAGGCTAGGATATCTGGTGAAATTTTCAATTACCATGGATGGAGAAATCAAGACATTCCATGACAAAGCCAAATGTACACAATATCTTTCCACAAATTCAACCCTACAAATAATAGTAGATGGAAACTTCCAACACAAGGAGAAAAACTACAACTTAGCAAATAGAAGGGAATTAATCTTTCAACAACCCCAAAAGATGATAGCCACACAATTGTAATTATATTTCCAACAACAAAAATAACAGGAAGCAAACGTCCATTTCATTCAATATCTCTTATCATCAATTGGCACAATCCCCCAAATAAAAAGACATAAACTAAGAGACTGAATACGTAAAGATGATCCTAAATTTTGCTGCATACAGGAAATGCACCTTAGAGACAAAGACAGAGTATCTCAGGGTAAAAGGATGGAGAAAAATTCTAACCAAATATTTCCCAAGAAAAAGCTGGAGTAGCCTTTCTAATAATGAACAACATTGATTTTCAACAAAAAGTTATCAGAACTGGTAAGGACGGGAACCATACTTCTCAAAGAAAAAATAATACTAAGGTGAACTTTCAATTCTGAACAACTATGTTTCAAATGCAAGGACTCCTAAATTCATAAAAGAAACATGACTATAGTTCAAAGCAAATATTGCACCACATACAATAAATTGTTGGAGACTTCACTTCTGCACTCTCATCAACGGACAATTTATGGAAACTGAAACTAAACAGATATGGTTAAAATAACAGAAGTTATTTTAATAACTTAAAAAGTCCAAATGGATTTAACAGATATTTAGGTAACATTTCATCCTAAATAAGAAGAATATACCTTTTCCTATGCACTTCATTGTTCCTTCTTCCAATTTGACCATATACTCATTCACATAACAGGCTTCAATGGATACCAGAATATTTAAGTAATCCTATCCATCCTATCGGATCACCATGGACTAGAGCTGCTTTTCTATATTTTATTATTTTTTGTATTTGTTTAAATTATCGATGATTTATTTATGTGGCATTTTTGAAACATCATCTTTCTTGATAGTTTGTCACTATGAAATAAAGACTGGGTTAAACCTAGTGGTAGTTCTTCCATTTTTGCCTCTACAATAGCAAGAGTGAGTTCTCCATTCCAGTCTTGGTTTATATACTACATTTTTTGTTAACTCTTTGTGTATTCATTGCATTTAACGTTTTCCTATTTGTTTGAGTATATATTTGTATTATCTAACCTTACAAATTTGTAATTATATAATGAAATTTTTAATTTCATAATTTCTGACTATAGCTTTTGACCTCATCATGCTTATATTTTTTCTCCATTTTAAATGCACTTTTCTTTGTGAATACGTTTCCCTCTTTATGTATGTTCGTGCCTTTATGAGATTTTGTTATTGTTTATCAATGGAAAAATGCAATTTATTCACAGCAGCAGCCATATATGAAGGAGAATACAAGAGTTAAATAGCTATTTCAATAGGATGCATTACTTTTTAAATATAAGAATCTCTGAAACAAAGAAGAGTGATGAATTTCACACTACACTTCCCGAATGATCCCAGCATGCAATAATGCCAGGTAGTGTGCTGTGCTCATGTGGTGGTGGGAAATAATTTATGGAAGAATAAAACCACATACCACAGAAAATTTAAACAATCCCTTTTCCCCTACACACAGATACATAATGGGATTATAGGGTGGTCAATACAATTAATTGAAGTGGAAGTAAACAATTATGTTGCTACAAGAAAGTGATGGCAAGGAAGAATTTCAAACTGTAGTCAACTATATAATTGTGAACATTTGTTCCCAAAATTGAGGGTTGTTCCCCAGGACAATAATAGCTGAACTGAACCCACCTTTTTCGCTATACAAATTGGGGAACCATGGCCCTATTGGGAATGATGGAGACAAAAAACAAAAACAATAACAAAAGGGTATATTAATAGAAGCGACCCTTTAACACAAACTATCACAAATAACTTTACGTTCTACCCAGAAAAGGCACCAAAACTAAAGTCACATTTCAGCACCCTATGTGAAGACAAAACTGAGTGGGCCATGGTCTTTCTCCCTTTCAAGTTTTTAAAGTACTTTACAGAAACAGGAATCTCAGACTGCTTTTCAATAATTAAACATTTTTATAGCCCTCATGTATTAAAATACCATTTGAAAGTATTGATAGCTGCTGTCTAGTTTTTTTCAAAGTTCACACACTTCTTGAACGAAAGTTCCAAAATGTAACTAGGCCCAACCCTGAGGTGTAAAACTATGACAAGACAATAATAACAGATATTTTCAATGCCCAAGCACTATAAGACTATACTATTGAGTACAGTGATCCAAATTAATTCAAATAGCTCGAGAGAGTATGAAGATACATCTAAAAAAGGGTTAGAAAAGTGTAGAAGAATCAACTCCTTCCTCGTGTATGCCAGCATTTATGGTTCTGCAGTAGGTACTAAGAGGCAGTATTCAAGTACCAATGAGAAGGAAGAACTAAGGACAAGACAGGAAGATAAACTAGCATGGTGGGTTTATGTAAGAGAAATACTTCGAAGTAAAAATGTCTTGTAAATTTAAAGAGTTTTTTTTTTCATTACTTTCTCATTCCAGTCGAAACAGACATCCATGAATAATTCTCCTCTAAGGCTTCCATAAAACAGGTTAAACAAAAATTAACATAAATTTTTAAAACTTTTAAAATTAGACAGGAGAAAAAAACTTGCGTATGTTTCAGAACAGGATCACAGGGAAATGAGCTGAATCTGGTCAAGATGAAACCTAGAGTGGAAAGCAGGATCTAGAATTAAGAACTGCATGAGAAAGGCAATGGAGTAGTGAGGGGAACATGGCCAGGCCTGACAGATAAGGCTGATCCGTTTACAGGATCACAGAATAAGGTAAGAACATATTTGAAATAAAGCAGCACCTTTCCTTTCTTCTCACCTCAAGTATCCCATCCCCGAAAAAACCCATTTTGATAACAATACAGAAGAGTTATGGTATGTCACTCACTTCCCATTTGCTTTTAACCCTCTCTCCGAAGTCAGGAAATATGAACATTTTGAATTTCCAAGAATAAAAATTCATCGCCAGGTATATGGATGTCCTGAGGACCAAGTGACAAACTGAAATATGTGAGGGCAGAGAAGGTGGAGACTGTCTCATTCCACAAAGCAGAAATTTGACTGCCCAAGTTAAGAAGGGATAAGGCAACCATAAATGGAAAACTAGTTCTCATAACATTAAATTTATTTACATTATTCTTAACTATACTTAGTTCAAATGACTTTCCAGCTCAATCTTCATTTTGAATGATGCTGATCTATCCTGCAATGTGTCTGTACAATCTTCTCTTCCTAGTATTGGATTTCATTATGGGGATAATAGATGATTGTGGCTGCATAGGTGATATTTTTATTTCTATATATCACTCCCTTTACGTACTATATGTGTAGTAACATTTAATGAGTTTCATTTGGAGAAGGTATGAATGATTGATCTAATATATATGGTTTAAACATCTACTGAGATTATTTAGAAAATTTCAGGTATACATTCTCTGTAAATAATTGCTTCTATCATATGATAAAGAAACAATAAAATTTTATTCTAGTCAAAATAATTCTCTATAATTTTAATATCTAATGATACAGAAGAACATTAAGATAATGTGGAATATTAGATCAGCTGAACTGCATGTTCATTTATTTAAGAATAACCAGAATCATTGATGTTTCTGGATCATAATATAGGAACAAAAAACAAAGCATTTAACAAATAGTGGCAGAAGAAGAGGGTCATTTTGTTAAATGTAGCTTACCGTCAGATACACTGTTTTCTTTTATTTAGTAAAAATTCAATTTAAATACTCTTGTTCTGTATTTTTCATCCTGTCATTTACTCTATTTTCAAAGCTCTATCCCATAACTAGCATGATTATTAAATTTAAAACCCAGAATTTTGTGTGTGTCAATCACTTTCTGTATTTCCTTTTTTGTTGTTTATTCTGTTCCCAATGGCCATGTTGTGTTGAAGTCATGAAGAATTTCTGGCTCATTTGATGAAAATTTTCTGAAAGCATATATTATTCATAGTTTTAAACTCCTGTGTATATGTTTAATAGTACTGGACATTATAGTTAGAAATCATCTGGGTAAGGAATTTTTGCATGAATATCATAACACGGTAAAATACTAAAGAGAAATTGTAGAAGAGCTAGATATTAATTAAATTTTAATCTTCTAGAGTTTCTAACTTTACAAAATATGAGCAAATCACTTCTTTCTGTGAAATTCACATTCATGAGCTTTTATATTTTAAACAAACTGCTGGGTTAGCTCCCATAAATTTGAATTAAATGCTAATTGCAATCCAAAATGTTTGCAATAAGTGGGCAAATTATTTGTCTGCATGTACTAAACAAGCATGTAATGAAAGCATACGTTTGCTCTTAATGAAATAAGAACTAAAAGATATGTGAAAAAATATATTTATTAAAGTAATTTTTTTGTTATATAACAGCTATTAATTCATGGTCTGAGTAATGGCTTAAATCACCAAACCTTGAACAGTAAATAGGAATTTCTTGTGAGTTAGAAGTTCTCTCAAGCATCTTCAAGTAAATAGATCTAAAATATTTTCCTTTAAAATTTGCCTAAAACAATAATCATGAAATGTTCCACATCACAGTAAATAACTCCAACATATTTTCATTTGCTCAAAACAAGACATTGTCTTTCTTTCTTCAGGCTCTTCCCATAATCAGTCTACTACCAAACACATAAATTTCCAACATAGCTGTCTAATATGAATCTTTTTCTTTATCACTGACACTACTTCCAGATTGACTTCAAAAACATCCTTCAAATCATTCTGTTTATCATTTCATAATACATAAGAAACCAGAGTTACATGCATCTATATTAAGTCTCAAGCAATAATAAAAGAGATTGAAAAGAAATCACCTGGAGTTGGGGATTTGGCTCAGTGGTAGAGCGCTTGCCTAGCAAGCACAAGGTCCTGTGTTCGAACCCCAGCTCCGAAAAAAAAAAAGAAAAGAAAAGAAAAAGAAAACACTTCATTCAAGACCCACTGCCTCCTTTGGTCAGCATTTTGCTCCAGGCTGGTGAGATGTTCAGCAGTTCAAGGCCCTTGCTGCAAAGCCTGAGGACCTGAGGTCCACACATGTGCAGTGGCAAGTTCACACACATTAATTTATTAATTAACTAATTAATTAACTAATTAATTAAAGTAAGTTACCATTTCTTAATAAATAAAACATTATAAAGCTGTCGCTTGAATTAAAGGGTCTGTATTATTAGCTGACCCCGGACCCGTTCTCTCTCAGGCTCACCAAAGAGAGGACCATGTGGGACTATCACCAACCTGTGCTTAGCACCTGACAGAATCATGAGTGTATCTGTCTGTGGAATGAAGGGCACCCCGGACAAGCAAAACACCACACAGGTCCAAGACAGAGGGGTACCTCAGTGCACGTATGTGAAACCAAAGTTCAGATGAGTTCACGAGAAACCATGAAATAACACACAGCCCGCATTGTCAAACCTGATCTTTCCAGAATTAAAAATTCCCTGATTATACCTAGCATTTCCCCAGAGGACCAGCAACCGCTTCTTGTCTCGTTCTCGTCCTTTCTACACTATTTCTACATTGTTTAATAATAATTTTAAAAAATCCTAACTATTGGAGAAACACCCATTTATCAAACAGGAATAAACAGGTGTCTCTTGTTAAACAAGTTGATTTAATCTTTCTTGGTACTTTTAGACCTATTTGGGGGATATTTGTTGTTTTGTTTTTGTTTTCACCTTAATGCACACTGCCCCATCATGACAAAAAGACTTGGGGGAAATGCTGCGGGTTTGGAGTTTGCCCTTGAGAAGCCCCTACAGAGTTAGGCAGAGGACACTCTGGCTGTAGTCTCCTTTGTTTTGAGAGGAAAGAAGGGAGCTCTCTGTGGTGATTAAAAATAACTGTTTCTCTTTTATCTACTTGTCCCCAGATCCACTCTCCCTGCCTTCTACGCCAATATAATTCTCTGGTAATAAATAAATGAATACATACCTGTGTGTAGTTGCATAAGCATGGGAGGTCAGAGGTCACCTTAGGTGTCTTCCTCAGTCACTGGCTCAACTCCCTTCAGTGGTCAAGTTGACACACCTGGGAAGAGAAGATTGTAACTGTTTGTTTTCTAATACCAGTTGGGTTCCCCAAACTAGTTTGCAGGAGAAAGTCTGCACCTACATTCTGGGAACCTGCCCGCAGTTAATTCTGATTGGTGAATAAAGATGCTAGCCGCCAATAGCTGGGAAGGAGAGAGGGAGAGAGAGAGAGAGAGAGAGAGAGAGAGAGAGAGAGAGGGAGAGAGAGAGAGAGAGAGAGAGAGAGAGAGAGAGAGAGAGGGAGGGAGGGAGGGAGGAAGAGAGAGAGGAGATTTAGGGTTCCTGGGCTTGAGTCCTCGAGCAAGCAGGACAGAGAGGTCCTCATGCCTTAGGGTAATGTGGAGGTGGGGAGACAGAGGCTGCCATGGAAGGGAAATAACATGCTGAAGGGCAGAGCTCCCATACAAAAGGGCGAAGAGATCATGGCCAAGAGGGCTGCTCCTTGGAGTCAAGAACAGTCAAGATGAAGCATATAAATTAGTAAATAGTAACTTGGAGTTATTGCTGGGAGGTGGATTCTAACAGCATGGAGGGTAGGCAGCTGCCCAGCTATGGGCTGCTTAACATATAGATGCTGGGCGTGTTTCTTTCATTCGGGAACAGAAACCATTGAGGTGAGTAACCCCGCGTCGGGATTTATTATTTATTTATTTATTTATTTATTTATTTATTTATTTATTTATTTATTTATTTATTTATTTTTTACTACAGGGGACCTCAGCTGAGGATTTGCCTCCATTGCATTCACCTGTGGACAGAATTGTGAGGCATCTTTTGGAATAATGATTGGTGTGTGGAGGCCCACTGTGGATGGCGCCACCTCTGGGTGGGCGGTCCTGGTTACAGAAGAAAGCACGTAGACCAAGCAATAGGAACAAGCCCGTAAGCAGTTGTTCCTCCATGGCCTCTGCTTCAGTTGCTGCCTTCAAGTCTCTGCCTTGAGTTCCTACCCTGAATTTTTTCCGTGATTGGCACTGATCAAGCTGGAGTCAACCATTTCCTCCCTGAGATAGTTCACACAGTATTTCATCAGAGCAAAGAGAAGGAAGTGAGACAGTTCTACCCTGCCTTGCTTTGATTTCTCGCAACAAAATCTCAAACTTACACCCCAAACATACCAGTCCAGCTGGTGGACCAGAGAACATCAGGAATGCATCTGTCCACGTCTCTGGTACAAGGATTACAGGTCACCATGTCTGACTCCATTTTTTAACCTGGTTTCTAGGGACTGAACTCAGACCCTCATACTTTCATGGCAAACACTTTACTGGCTAAGCCAGCTCCTTAGCCCAAGAACCCCACCTCAGTATCTTTGAAAGCAATTCCTCTGTCAGACAACAGTCTCTCTTTAAGGCACACATTCCTTCCATGACAATGCCATGTGGGTTAAATTTCTAATCAGAAGACAGGAAGCCATGTGAGCTATGAAGGATTTTGCATTGTTTCTCAATAGGGCGGCATTTTGCATTTGTAAAATGTGAAGTTTCTGGAAGAAACCTTATCTTCCTTATGCTCAACAAAAAAGGAAATACCTTTAGTCCATGAAGTATAACTTAAGACCCATAGTAATTATGAAGAAGGCAGGGGTGGATATCATCTGTGTTGTGTGGTCCTGAGAAAGGTCAGATATTTAGCAAATAATTATCAAACATTTAACAGTGAGTGGGGAGATAAAAGAATGTAACTTTAAAATTATATTGACTTCACTCTTCTTTGGGCAGAAACATTTTAAATAATATTCCATTGTCCTTCCTGGTTGTGAGTTATAATTATTGTATCACATCCACCTCCTGGGACATTGTTCCTTATTTGAGTGTTTGGTTGCTAATTGCTAACGAGGTTCTGGGGAGGGGCTGGCAAAGTGGGGATCCGATAGGACAGAAGATGAATTCAAATGAGGCTGGCAATAATTCTGTACTTAGAAGATCAAACACAATAAATATATCTGCTGGGAATGTCACAGTAATATAAAACCAATCAGTATCCCTTAATCCCAAGGATGTGATTTACTTGGGAAGAAACACCAAATCACAAACAACATCAGTTCAATAGCCCAGCCATCCCACAGGACTCTTGGCTCATCCATCTTTCTCATCTTACTGCCCTCAGCAGATTGGCTATAATGTAGTCACAAGATGGCTGCTGCATACCCAGAGAACACATCACACTCCTCCACAGCAGAACTCCAACACTGAATGGGAGAAAGAGGAAGAGAGATGAATTTGTCTTGGATAGCTCCCTATTTTTGACAGGCAGAAAAAAAATGTTTCCTCAGATGTTTTCTCGTGTGTCTCATTGAGTCTTCTGATGCACCTCAACAACAGTGACGTGCACAGAACAATGCTAGCATGACTGATTCAAACTAATCAGAATGCCCTCCGTGGATTAAAGGATAGAAAGTCAGTTATACTAATATCCAAATGAAACTGGCTATTTGGAGTGAGAATTTTGGTGTATTTAAAAAAATAGAAATATTAAAAGAGTATTTTTTTGTTTTGATCCAGGCTGCGGGGTATGGGGTTGCTTCCGATTGTAATCAGTGGCTGACTATGATTTGCCTAGTGCTCTAGCCGGGGCATGATTTTGCCAGCAGCAGATAGATTTTGCAAGTGTGTAACATTTAGAATGGTGGAGACTTTTCAGAGAACATATAAATGCTAGAGTCCCATAGGTGGGCAGCTTTTGGTTGCAGTTTGTTAAATAGTCACGCCCAAGAAGAAATTAAACATCCTGACAATGAAGATCAAATTACCCCCCAAGGAACTCAATACCCCTAATCAACAGGAGGTCGTCTAATGGTAATAGAACCCCTTTCCCTCTCTCCTCTTTTCTCTCCTATCTAGTGTTATGGGGTTGTATGTGAAAGAAAGGAGAACCTACAAAGTAGCAAAAGGACAGCTAGAGCTATTGAATGAAGGTCCATCATCAACCACAAAGTATAAGGCGTGTGTTTAAGGTAACAACAGAGACAATTTTAGGAAACCAGCCAGTTGGATGCCACTGTGTTTTAAATGGAATTTAGCAGCTCAGCAATGAGGTATCTCCCCTTCCCAGTCATTTGGGGACATGTTACAATTCAAGGGGATATCCTTGTTTGTTCCATATGTCTCAGTCTCTCTCTCCTTTCTCACTCTCTGGTGTCTGAAGTGGAAATTTCTGGTTGTCCTGTGATGCAGACTCATGTGCGGTTTCGTTAAGGAGAGTCACGTGATATTTGGAGAGATTACGAGTATGACACAGTAGACACTGATGGGGTGCTTGCATTGTTTGCCCTACAATCCCTCCTTCATCTTGATTCTCAGTGACCTTCACTTTATTGAGGTGTGGCAAAGAGCTCCTGGTATTCCAGCTGTTTCTGGTCACTCCTGCTGACTGGTGCCAGTTTAGTGGAAGTCTGATTTTTTCTGCTAGATTGTGCTACCAGTGCTGATTTGAGTTTGGTGACATTTTTTTTTCAACTGGACTATTAGTATACTGAAACTACAGGACTGGATTGCAGGAGTCCTGACAGCTCAGATTGGATTTGCCCCAAAGAACTACTTCTAAACAGGTCCACATCCACTTGCTCTATTTATCAGCTTTTCTCCCGTACCTTTGGACAGTGGGCTAGAAGGGAGCTCTAAGCATTTGAGAACCCTTATTAAAGTAGATTTAAAAAAATCTAAGTCTACGTGTATCACCATATAATGAAGGGGTGTCAGACTCGTTTTCATTACAACTTCTTTTCCCTTGAATCTGTTTTTGCAACTATCTCCTCTTTAAAGTAGGTGTTCTGGCGGTTTTCTGAGGAAAATTTGTTCCATGCATGAATGTTTAATAACATGTTTTCCCATTTGTGTGTATGCATATATGCATTTGTGCTATGTGTGTATGTGTTCATGTGTGTGACATACAGCCCAGAGGACCAATTTACCTTGATTTTGACCCAGGGTCTCTCTGTGGCCTGAATCTCACCAGTATAGGCCAGACGGGCTGGCAATAAATTCCAGGAATTCTCCAACTCTTGGTACAAGAACTTATACCCATGCTTAGCTTTTTACCTTGTGTCCAGTTCCTCAGGCTCCACCCCAATCTGTCTCCCTCATCCCAAGCAGTGTGTTGAAAAGGAAACATTAAGTAACTATTAAGACTAATGGACTGACCAGAGAGTTTCAAGCACCCTAAGGGCATTAAACACAAAGAGTGGGAATTCAGAGCATTGAGATGAGAATGTTAAAAGGAAACATGTGACAGTTTTTAAAATCTTCAGGACGACCAAGAGTCTATTAGGGAAAGCTGAAAACTTTGTCGTCATTCACTCAAACAATAATCAACAGAAACCCAAGCTTGTGTCAGGTTATTTCCTATGAAACTGCATAAGCTTGTTTCTTATTTAAGAGGCATAAGACCTTTTACCTCTGATGCTGTCCCTACTACACCAAATGAAGTGGGGAACGGCTCCCTACAGCTGTGGGATTGTGTGTAGATCAGTGCCAGATTGTCTCTCATCTTTGTCCACCCCAATGTCATATTGGCACTTCCAATTGACCAGGTGACAGCAATGGCTGGCTATCACTTCTGAAGATAAGCAGGCACGTGCAATGTCACGGAGCAGAATGCATTGATTTTCATACTGAAATTGGGAAACATAACGTTCACATTTTCTATTACATTATACGGAAAAGCCTAGTGCATACCCGCCCCTATTAGAGATGTGTCTGTCTTTGGACAATAGAACAAGAATTGCACTAAGACCAGTATTATCTTGAAAAACATCTACATTACACTGGTCTCCAAACAAGTGTTGTGTGAGTGGGTGTGTGTATGTGTGTGTCTCTGTGTGTGTGTGTGTGTGTGTGTGTGTGTGTGTGTGTGTGTACACTCGTGACTTGTATATGTGCATGCATGTAGAGGTCAGAGGACAATTTTGGGTGTCATTCCTCTTTTGAATAGTTTTACTTATTTGGGGGAGACACATACATGCTACAACACATATGTAGAGACCAAGGGGCATGTTATAGGATTGAGTTCCATCTTCCTCCTGGAGAGTCTTGGGGATTGAACTCAGAGCCTCAGGCTTGGTGGCAAGTGCCCTTGCATGCTGAGCTATCTTGCCAGTGCCTGTCTTGGTTTTTGATGTAGGCTTCTCTCACTGGGATCTGAGAACTGATGCCTGTGATGGTTTGGGAGTGTGCATGACCGTGTGCCTGCATGTGTGTGTGTGCATATATGTTAGCCCAGAGAGTGGCAGCTTTAGAAAGTATGGTCCTGTTGGAGTGGATGTGGCCTTGTTGGATTGCGTGTGTTACTGTGGGTGTGGGCTTTAAAACCCTCATCCTAGCTACCTGAAAGCCAGTATTCTCCAACAACCTTCAGATGAAGATGTAGAACTCTCTGCTCCTCCTGCACTATGCCTGCCTGGATGCTGCCATGTTCCCACCTTGATGGTAATGGACTGAACCTCTGAACCTGTAAGCCAACCCCATTAAATGTTGTCTTTGTAAGAGTTTACCTTGGTTATGGTGTCCGTTCATAGAAGTATAACCCTTTGTAAAACATTGACTATGGGGTGGCCAGTGATTTCAGAGTTCCCCAGGTCTCTGTCTCCCTTATTCTGGGGTCAGAGTGCATGCTACCTCTTTAGACTTGTAAGTTGGCATTGGAGATCCAAGCTCAGGGCTACATGCATGTACAGCAAGCAGTTTACCTACTGACCCATATCCTTTAGCTAACAAATGGGTTTAAAAGGAGATAGAGGTAGATCCCAGGTGCCTGACATCAGGGAACCTGAGCTCTGGTGCACACAAGGGCAGCTGTTGCAGGGTGAGGGTTATGGTAAAAGGGACATTAGGGCCAAGGAGACATAACAGGGACATGCTTGGGATTACAATACGCATGTGGGCCCATGCACGCACAAACACACACACACACACACACACACACACACACACACAATTAAACTGTCCTTACTGAGGGTCAGGAAGTATATGAACTCTGGTTTCACGATGTTACTCATCCATTCTCATCCTTAGACCCAAACGATGTAACTCATAAAATCATCTTGGAACTTTATTTACAAAAATAAAATCACCTAAGAGAAACAAGCTAGAGAGATGGGTCAGTCCTAAAGAGCAATGGCTGCTCTTGTATTCCGAATTCCATTCCCATCACCCACGTGGCAGCTCACAACCATCCATAAGTCCAGTTCGAATGGATCAGACACCCTCTACTGATCTCTAAGGGTACCGTATGCATATAGCACACGCACATATGTGCAAGTACATATAAAATAACAAAATAAATCTAAAAAAATTTAAATAAAAACAAGAATATTCAACCACAATATTTTATCTAATTGTTAAAATTCACTTTATCCTTCAACCTTGCTGTAAATTATATCTTTTGAACAATGGTGCCTGAAAAGCCACAGAATTGTGTATAAAGCTCTCTCTAAATGCCCATGTTCAAATAAGAAACAGTGACAGTCACCTTCTCTGTGTAATAAACTCACTGATTTCCCCCTGTGGTGTAGTAGGGGATCCAGCTTTACCTGAATGGAGGTCCCTGAGTTGGACAGGAACTGCTCAGGCTCTGACTGTAGTATCCAGTGTCCCCACCACTGCTAACAAGGGACAGAGTCCCTCCCACGGGTCCCACAGACTCCAGAGGCTGGTGCAGTAATCTAGCCTCTTGATTTCCCTCTCTGTGAGGTAAAGGTATCCATTCACCTGGAATTCATCCAGAAATTTCTTTTTTTAAAAATTTATTTAATACTTAATAATTCTTTGGTTTCCGGGCCAACATCCCCCTCCCCCCTCCCCTTCCTTATATGTGTTGCCCTCCCAACCATCCCCCCATTGCCGCCCTCCCCCCAACACTCTAGTTCACTGGGGGTTCAGTCTTAGCAGGACCCAGGGCTTCCCCTTCCACTGGTGCTCTTACTAGGATATTCATTGCTACATATGGGGTCAGAGTCCAGGGTCAGTCCATGTATAGTCTTTAGGTAGTGGCTTAGTCCCTGGAAGCTCTGGTTGCTTGGCATTGTTGTAAATATGGGGTCTCGAGCCCCTTCAAGCTCTTCCAGTTCTTTCTCTGATTCCTTCAACGGGGGTCCTATTCTAGGTTCAGTGGTTTGCTGCTGGCATTCGCCTCTGTATTTGCTGTATTCTGGCTGTGTCTCTCAGGAGCGATCTACATCCGGCTCCTGTCCGTCTGCACTTCTTTGCTTCATCCATCTTGTCTAATTGAGTGGCTGTATATGTATAGGCCACATGTGGGGCAGGCTCTGAATGGGAGTTCCTTCAGTCTCTGTTTAAATCTTTGCCTCTCTCTTCCCTGCCAAGGGTATTCTTGTTCCCCTTTTAGAGAAGGAGTGAAGCATTCACATTTTGATCATCCGTCTTGAGTTTCATTTGTTCTAGGCATCTAGGGTAATTCAAGCATTTGGGCTAATAGCCACTTATCAGTGAGTGCATACCATGTATGTATTTCTGTGATTGGGTTAGCTAACTCAGGATGATATTTTCCAGTTCCAACCATTTGCCTATGAATTTCATAAAGTCGTAGTTTTTGATAGCTGAGTAATATTCCATTGTGTAGATGTACCACATTTTCTGAATCCATTCCTCTGTTGAAGGGCATCTGGGTTCTTTCCAGCTTCTGGCTATTATAAATAAGGCTGCGATGAACATAGTGGGGCACGTGTCTTTTTTATATGTTGGGGCATCTTTTGGGTATATGCCCACCAGACGTATAGCTGGATCCTCAGGCAGTTAAATGTCCAATTTTCTGAGGAACCTCCAGACTGATTTCCAGTATGGTTGTACCAGTCTGCAACCCCACCAACAATGGAGGCATGTTCCTCTTTCTCCACATCATTGCCAGCATCTGCTGTCACCTGAGTTTTTGATCTTAGCCATTCTCACTGGTGTGAGGAGAAATCTCAGGGTTGTTTTGATTTGCATTTCCCGTATGACTAAAGATGTTGAACATTTTTAGGTGTTCCTCAGCCATTCGGCATTCCTCAGCTGTGAATTCTTTGTTTAGCTCTGAACCCCATTTTTTAATAGGGTTATTTGTCTCCCTGCGGTCTAACTTCTCGAGTTCTTTGTATATTTTGGATATAAGGCCTCTATCTGTTGTAGGATTGGTAAAGATCTTTTCCCAATCTGTTGGTTGCCGATTTGTCCTAACCACAGTGTCCTTTGCCTTACGGAAATTTTGCAGGTTTATGAGATCCCATTTGTCCATTCTTGATCTTAGAGCATAAGCCATTGGTGTTTTGTTCAGGAAATTTTTTCCAGTGCCCATGTGTTCCAGATGCTTCCCTAGTTTCTTCTATTAGTTTGAGTGTATCTGGTTTGATGTGGAGGTCCTTGATCCACTTGGACTTAAGCCTTGTACAGGGTGATAAGCATGGATCAATCTGCATTATTCTACATGTTGACATACAGTTGAACCAGCACCATTTGCTGAAAATGCTGTCTTTCTTCCATTGGATGGTTTTGGATCCTTTGTCAAAAATCAAGTGACCATAGGTATGTGGGTTCATTTCTGGGTCTTCAATTCTATTCCATTGGTCTATCTGTCTGTCTCTGTACCAATACCATGCAGTTTTTATCACTACTGCTCTGTAATACTGCTTGAGTTCAGGGATAGTGATTCCCCCTGAAGTCCTTTTATTGTTGAGGATAGTTTTAGCTATACTGGGTTTTTTGTTATTCCAGATGAATTTGCAAATTGTTCTAACTCTTTGAAGAATTGGATTGTTATTTTGATGGGGATTGCATTGAATCTGTAGATCGCTTTTGGTAAAATGGCCATTTTTACTATATTAATCCTGCAAATCCATGGGCATGGGAGATCTTTCCATCTTCTGAAGTCTTCTTCAATTTCTTTCTTCAGTGTCTTGAAGTTCTTATTGTACAGATCTTTTACTTGCTTGGTTAAAGTCACACCGAGGTACTTTATATTATTTGGGTCTATTATGAAGGGTGTCGTTTCCCTAATTTCTTTCTAGGCTTGTTTCTCTTTTGTGTAGAGGAAGGCTACTGATTTATTTGAGTTAATTTTATACCCAGCCACTTTGCTGAAGTTGTTTATCAGCTTTAGTAGTTCTCTGGTGGAACTTTTGGGATCACTTAAATAAACTATCATATTATCTGCAAATAGTGATATTTTGACTTCTTCTTTTCCGATCTGTATTCCCTTGACCTCCTTTTGTTGTCTGATTGCTCCAGCTAGAAATTCAAGAACTATACTGAATAAGTAGGGAGAGAGTGGGCAGCCTTGTCTAGTCCCTGATTTTAGTGGGATTGCTTCAAGTTTCTCTCCATTTAATTTAATGTTAGCAACTGGTTTGCTGTATATGGCTTTTACTATGTTTAGGTATGGGCCTTGAATTCCTATTCTTTCCAGGACTTTTATCATGAAGGGGTGTTGAATTTTCTCAAATGCTTTCTCAGCATCTAATGAAATGATAATGTGGTTTTATTCTTTCAGTTTGTTTATATAATGAATCACATTGATGTTTTCCATATATTAAACCATCCTTGCATGCCTGGGATGAAGCCTACTTGATCATGGTGGATGATTGTTTTGATGTGCTCTTGGATTCGGTTTGCCAGAATTTTATTGAGTATTTTTGCGTCGATATTCATAAGAAAAATTGGTCTAAAGTTCTCTTTATTTGTTGGGTCTTTGTGTGGTTTAGGTATAAGAGTAATTGTGGCTTAATAGAAGGAATTCGGGAGTGATCCATCTGTTTCAATTTTGAGGAATAGTTTGGATAATATTGGTATGAGGTCTTCTATGAAGGTTTGATAGAATTCTGCACTAAACCCGTCTGGACCTGGGCTCTTTTTGGTTGGGAGACTTTTAATGACTGCTTCTATTTCCTTAGGAGTTATGGGGTTGTTTAACTGGTTTATCTGTTCCTGATTTGACTTTGGTACCTGGTATTTGTCTAGGAAATTGTCCATTTCCTGTAGATTTTCAAGTTTTGTTGAATACAGGCTTTTATAGTAAGATCTGATGATTTTTTGAATTTCCTCTGAATCTGTAGTTATGTCTCCCTTTTCATTTCTGATTTTGTTAATTTGGACACACTCTCTGGGTCCTCTCGTTAGTCTGGTAAGGGTTTATCTATCTTGTTGATTTTCTCAAAGAACCAACGTTTGGTTCTGTTGATTCTTTCTATGGTCCTTTTTGTTTCTACTTGGTTGATTTCAGCTCTGAGTTTGATTATTTCCTGCCTTCTACTCCTCCTGGGTGTATTTGCTTCTTTTTGTTCTAGAGCTTTTAGGTGTGCTGTCAAGCTGCTGACATATGCTCTTTCCTGTTTCTTTCTGCAGGCACTCAGCGCTATGAGTTTTCCTCTTAGCACAGCTTTCATTGTGTCCCATAAGTTTGGGTATGTTGTATCTTCATTTTCATTAAATTCTAAAAAGTTTTTAATTTCTTTCTTTATTTTTCCTTGACTAGGTTATCATTGAGTAGAGCATTGTTCAATTTCCACTTATATGTGGGCATTCTTCCCTTATTGTTATTGAAGACCAGTTTTAGGCTGTGGTGGTCTGATAGCACGCATGGGATTATTTCTATCTTTCTATACCTGTTGAGGCCCGTTATTTGACCAACTATATGGTCAATTTTGGAGAAAGTACCATGAGGAGTTGAGAAGAAGGTATATACTTTTGCTTTAGGATAGAATGTTGTATAAATATCTGTTAAGTTGTTTGGCTCATGACTTCTCTTAGTCTGTCTACGTCTCTGTTTAATTTCTGTTTCCATGATCTGTCCATTGATGAGAGTGGGGTGTTGATATCTCCCACTATTATTATGTGAGGTGCAATGTGTGTTTTGAGCTTTAGTAAGGTTTCTTTTACATATGTAGGTGTCCTTGTATTTGGGGCATAGATATTTAGGATTGAGAGTTCATCTTGGTGGATTTTTCCTTTGATGAATATGAAGTGTACTTCCTTATCTTTTTTGATGACTTTTAATTGAAAATTGATTTTATTTGATATTAGAATCGCTACTCCAGCTTGCTTCTTCTGACCATTTGCTTGGAAAGTTGTTTTCCAGCCTTTCACTCTGAGGTAGTGTCTGTCTTTGTCTCTGAAGTGTGTTTCCTGTAGGCAGCAGAATGCAGGGTCCTCGTTGCGTATCCATTTTGTTAATCTATGTCGTTTTATTGGGGAGTTGAGGCCATTGATGTTGAGAGATATTAAGGAATAGTGATTATTGCTTCCTGTTATATTCATATTTGGATGTGAGTTTATGTTTGTGTGCTTTTCTTCTCTTTCTTTTGTTGCCAAGACGATTAATTTCTTGCTTCTTCTAGGGTATAGCTTGCCTCCTTATGTTGGGCTTTACCCTTTATTATCCTTTGTAGTGCTGGATTTGTAGAAAGATATTGTATAAATTTGGTTTTGTGATGGAATATCTTGGTTTCTCCATCTATGTTAATTGAGAGTTTTGCAGGATACAGTAACCTGGGCTGGCATTTGTGTTCTCTTAGGGTCTGTATGACATCTGTCCAGAATCTTTTGGCCTTCAGTGTTTCTGGCGAAAAGTCTGGTGTGATTCTGATAGGTCTGCCTTTATATGTTACTTGACCTTTTTCCCTTACTGCTTTTAATATTCTTTCTTTATTTTGTGCGTTTGGTTTTTTGACTATTATGTGACGGGAGGTGATTCATTTCTGGTTCAATTTGGAGTTCTGTAGGCTTCTTGTATTCCCTTGGGTATCTCTTTTTTTAGGTTAGGGAAGTTTTCTTCTATGATTATGTTGAAGATATTTACTGGTCCTTTGAGCTGGGAGTCTTCACTCTCTTCTATACCTATTATCCTTAGGTTTGATCTTCTCATTCAGTCCTGGATTTCTTGTATGTTTTGGACCAGTAGCTTTTTCTGCTTTACATTATCTTTGACAGTTGAGTCGATGATTTCTATGGAATCTTCTGCTCCTGAGATTCTCTCTTCCATCTCTTGTTTTCTGTTGGTAAAGCTTGTATCTACAGCTCCTTGTCTCTTCTTTTGATTTTCTATATCCAGGGTTGTTTCCATATGTTCTTTCTTGATTGCTTCTATTTCCATTTTTAATTCCTTCAACTGTTTGATTGTGTTTTCCTGGAATTCTTTCAGGGATTTTTGTTTCTCCTCTCTATGGGTTTCTACTTGTTTATTTATGTTTTCCTGGAATTCTTTCAGGCATTTTTGCGATTCCTCTCTCTAGGCTTCTACTTGTTCTTTATGTGAGTTCTTCCCGTCTTTCTTGAAGTCCTCCCGCATCATGATCAAATATGATTTTGAAACTAGATCTTGCTTTTCTGGTGTGTTTGGATATTCCATGTTCATTTTGGTGGGAGAATTGGGCTCCGATGATGCCATGTAGTCTTGGTTTCTGTTGCTTGGGTTCCTGGGCTTGCCTCTCGCCATCAGATTATCTCTAGTGTTACTTTGTTCTGCTATTTCTGACAGTGGCTAGACTGTCCTATAAGCCTGTGTGTCAGAAGTGCTGTAGACCTGTTTTCCTGTTTTCTTTCAGCCAGTTATGGGGACAGAGTGTTCTGTTTTCAGGCATGTAGTTTTTCCTATCTACAGCTATTCAGCTGTTCCTGTGGGCCTGTGTCTGGAGTTCACCAGGCAGGACACTTGCAACAGAAAAGTTGGTCCAAACCGTGGTCCGGAGGCTCAAGTTTGCTCGTGGAGTACTGCCTAAGTCCTCTCCACGGCGGCAGCAACCGGGAAGATCTGCGCTGCTCTTTCCGGGAGCCTCCATGCACCACTGTTCCAGATAGCGTTTGGTGTTTTCCTCTGGTGTCTGGATGTGCGCAGAGTGCAGTCTCTTCTGGTTCCCCAGGCATGTCTGCCTCTCTGAAGGTTTAGCTCTCCCTCCTATGGGATTTGGGTGCAGAGAACTGTTTATCCGGTCTGTTTCCTTCAGGTTCCGGTGGTGTCTCAGGCGCAGGGGTCCTGCCACTCCTGGGCTCTCCTCTTCGGGAACCCAAGGCCTTATACAGTTTCCTCTTGGGCCAGGGATATGGGCAGGGGTGGGCAGTGTTGGGGGTCTCCTCCGCTCTGCAGCCTCAGGAGTGCCCACGTGACCAGTCAGTGAGGTATCTCTCCCCTGGGGTTTGGGGGCAGAGAGCTACTGCGGGCGGGGATCCGCGGGTGTCATCCAGAACTTTTTTTTTTTTTTGGTTCTTTTTTTCGGAGCTGGGGACCGAACCCAGGGCCTTGTGCTTCCTAGGTAAGCGCTCTACCACTGAGCTAAATCCCCAGCCCCCATCCAGAACTTTTAAGAGTCAGAAACATCCTGCAGAACAAATCAGCCTCTTTGGCCCTATCCATGGTCCTGAGAACATCCTCGAAGTCCAGTTCACTGAGGAAATGAGGGTACCCTGGCATTCCCACAACCTCCCTGGGAACAGAGACGGTGGGCAGAGGAGGTAAACACTCTCCTTTTCCCATTCCTCATGGTGCCCATTCCTTACATATTAACCATGCAACTTGCAGATTCATCAGACAAAACAGCAGGGCCTGGGAGATGGCTCATTGCCTTAGGGATTCAAGGATCAGAATTTAAATTCTCAGCCCTGGGAATTCTGTCTGGAGCCACAGTCATTCCGATGTGGGCTCTTCCAACACAAAGACATCCGGCTGCCCTGTACAGGGCAATACTGCAGCCCCCCTTTCAGTCTTACATTCACTCACTAATCAATAATCAGTGCAGAGGCCACTGGCTTGAAGAAGAGCATGAGAACATCGAGTGTGTGCTAATTCAGCCTGATCACACGATGTTTCTGTGATATCAGAGCCACGGTCTCCAGGATACCACATGGACCCATTCTCTCTCTGATTTAACATCTTAATTAGAAAGGACATAACAGGAGGATACTAGAGAAAGTCCAGGGTTGACCAAGTCCTGCCAAGTCACCAGTAGGGAAGTGATCCCACACCCACAAACCCTTTTCACCCCTCCATCCACTTAAGCCTGTGATTCATGAATGATATTAATAGAAATCAACCAGGTATGGACATGCCTACGGTGCAATGTCCATCAACAGATGTCTACTACAGTGGTTGTATTAGAGTAAACATAACCCAAGAATGCAGCCCACTCATTAGTGCCAGATCACCTTCACTAACAAGGGTGGAAGTGGCGCTGAAAAAGGCATCTGGAACCTAGGCTGTACCTAAGCTGGTACTGACTATAATTGATCTGTTTCTTCAAGAGGGGAAACTGAGGAATGCGACTAGTTTCAGATATGGATCTCTCAGCTCTGATATTGATGCCTTTGTTAGTCAGTGTTTGAGATTGCCCAGAGGCCCTGGGGAATCTGGCTTGGGACAGGAGGGATGTTTTTCATACTAATTCACCATGGTTCCCCCAAGTTATGACAACATGGTTTGGCTGTTCACTTGATGCTGTCCTGGCCAGTCTGCTGGCTAACAGAGGAGCAGTACCTCTTCCTCTGCATCCAGCAAGGTATATGCTCAACCCCCTTATTCCCCCAGTACTGCTTCTCCCATTTTCTATGAGCACAATGAATCTTTAAGGAGTTTTAGGGCCCTCAAAATGAGGAAAATCATGTGGTATTTGTCCATTTTGCTTGGAAAGGGCCTTGCCAATGTAAGCACTTCTCTACTTAAAGTTCAGATACCAAACAGATCCACACAGCCATATTTCTACCAGAAGCTCAGGAAAATACTCAAATTTCAGAGAATCTTGAAATCCAGCTATCCACCTTGTTTCCTGCTATGAACCAATACATGAACACACACACACACACATACACACACACACACACACACACACACACACACACACAGAGAGAGAGAGAGAGAGAGAGAGAGAGAATCTGGCTGGCCCTTTCTTCTCCTAATCTAGAAATTGTATGTAATAATTTCTGCTTTACATGTTCCCAAGTATCCCTGTGCCATGTTCTATCTGACCACTGAAATGACGTGATGCCTTAGAAAACATGACTTGCCAGAGCTCTGGTTCTAGGTGTTGGGGACAGGGAGTGGGCACAGTGGCCAACCTCACTGTCCACAATGCTATGTGCTTTGGTCCAAGTTTCCTTGTACAACATCAGACAGTATGGTGTCTAGTCCTCTCCTGGCAACCCATGCCCACAACTGCACCTCTGAAAGTCTTTCTCTCCCTCCAAGGAAAGTACTTCTTGGTATTTGGAAGGCTGAGGCAGGGTAATCATTGCAAGCATGAGGCCAGCCTAGGCTATATAGTGAGTCAATGTCTTGAAAGGGGGAGTGGAGGAAGAAGGGGAAGGGAAAAGGAGCAGAAGGAAGCAGAGGGGTAAGGACGGATAGAGGGATGTGGTGCTGTAAACATCTATCTCTAATCCTCACCAACACAGCTATAGCTTTCATAAACTCCATGAAGACCCCAATGTAAGGGTGCACAGTCATTCACCGAACACACACACACACACACACACACACACACACAAACACTTACTCACACACACACACACACAAACACAGACACACACAGTCATCTCATGCAAAGCCTCCATCCAAAGAGAGAGCACACAGCTTAGGCTCAGATCCTCTCGGTGAATGGCAGTAAGCCTGAACCTTTGGACACCATGCCCACAGGACTCAGAGTGAACACATCAGAGGATACCTGCACCCCATGATTACCCTGGCACCATTCTTAGTAGCCAAGATGTGGAATCAGCCTGAGCATCCATCAATAGACCATTGAATAAATCCTGGTACACATACACAATGGTATTTTATCCAGCCACAAAAGGGATGGAATTAAGCCTTTGGTAGGAAAACTGGAGACCACCACATTAAGCAAAATCAACCAGACACCAAGAATCAAATTCTGAAAGTTTTGTCTCATTTGTGAGTCCTGTAATTCTTTACAGAATCTTTATGAGTTCTTAACAGATCCAAAACAAACAAACAAACAAACAAACAAACATCCCAAAAGAAAACAACAAAAAAAATACCCAATTATGTCCTATGTCACGAAGGCAGACAAAGGCTTGGAGAAGGAACGAGACAAGGCAGGGGGGTAGGAGATGAAGGTGAGCAGGAAGGTCGGATAGGGTAAAGCACATGACATGGTTAAGGGAAGTTGTCTTGATGCAACCCAGCACTGTGGATAATGAATAGACACTGATATAAAAAAATGAAGAAGGAAAAAGAAAAAGAAAATATTACAATTTCAGCGTCAGAGACACTGATGAGGCTAAGGACTGCACCTACATTCCAAATGCACCAAGAGCCATGGCCCCCTGGCCTGAGATGACTTAGGTATCATTCCTTTGCAATTTCTAAACACTCGCTCAGTCAAATATGAGCATTAGACATACACTACAGAAGCCAGGGAGATGGCTCCACAACTAAAGTACTTTCCATCGAAGCACAGAAACCTAGGTACAACTCCCCTCCCCTGAAAACCCAAATAAATGGAGGGAGGGGTGAAAGGGGGTGGGTGTGAAGGTTGCCTATAATTAAAACCTGGGAAGGCAGAGTTAGGGAATCCAGAGAGAAAAGTGGCAAGCAGAACTCGTCATATCAATGAATCTGATTTTGACTGAAAGTCCTTACTGGGGAGAATCTGATAGGAAACAATGAAAATCTATGACATCATATCACACATACACACATGTCTGCACGATACACATTAAAACTCCTGAGTACACATACATATCTCTTACACACACAAAGAGAGAAAGAAAGAAAGAAAGAAAGAACGAAAGAAAGAAAATGGATAGATAAAATACATAAGTAGAAACTGCAATTAGGCTCCATTTATCCTTTTTTGATGTAAAAAGAAAGGGGTTGGTCGAAATGCCCTGTTTTGTTCTTTAAGTAGCGATGAAGACCAAATCCAAGACCTTGTGCAGCTAAACGCTCTTCCTGTAGCCCTATTAGGCGCTAAGTGACCTACCAAATGGCCGGTGGCCCTCTCAAATTGGAGGCTTATGGCTGTGCCCAGGTCAGAGGTGGATGCAGGTCTCACAGGTGAGAACTCACAGAGATATCGTCCCTCTGACTGGCGCTAGCGGGCGCACGTGGCCCGGAACCCCTCCCTGTGTTCTTCAATCTCTGATAGTCCAGGCAGGGCTCTCCAAACCCCCACTCCCAACCCACACTAAACCCGGAAGGTGGGGACTGAGCGTGAAACACCCTTGCAATTGTCAAGATGAAGGGACCCTGTCTGCTCCCTCTCCCGCCACCCCAGAGCTGGTGGGAGGGACTGGAGGAAATTTTTCATTGTGCACCCTAAAAGACACCTTAACTCATACAGAAGTTTTTCTCCGTGCACAGTGGAAGTCAAGTCTTAGATATCTTGATGGTCACTTTTGCAGTGGGATCAATGGTTGGTGGTGGAGATTTGCCGCAGTGTCTCTGAGGATGTCTTAAAGAGTCAGACATACCGAGAGTGAAACTCTCTCTGCCCTGCCCTTTGCTATGTGGACCTGAACAAAGACATCTCTGAACTTCAGTTCTTTCTAGCCCGTAGACAGGATGAGTACCTCTTAACTGTAGTCTTGGGACAAAGACTGTACACCATCCTATACCTGCAGGTGGCTCAGAGAGCACATGTAGAGACAAGAGCCTGCAGCCACCCACGCACAGCTCCAGTATGGATTTTTCTGCTCAGGAAAAGAAATGCTGACTTTTCATTGATCCACCTAATGGCTTTGTGTGGCTAATCAGCCTGAACTCCATCCTATTGTTTGTCTATAGTTAGATCTAACTGTTGATCTAATTACCCAGGTCTAGAATTAGACTTTCACCCGGAGCTGGGAGAACTGCTTCAACCATCTACTCCTTCTAATGGAAACCCTGAAGCCTCAAAGTTGCCTTGCGCTAAAATGGCAGGTAGCAAAGGAAATCTTATTCCCCCCCCCCAAGCCCTAATTAATTACGGGATATCATCACAGCCTGATTAGTATTTACCCAACAATGTGCTGATTCCTGATCCAGCCAAAAGTTTAACTGCCATTTAAATGGAGCACGATATTTAAATCTTAATTTCATTACCTGCTGGTAATAATCTTACAATTATAAATCCAAAGTATCCCTCGGAATACATTTGCATATTTAAAAGAATCTGTCCTCGTTGTTGTTCCTTTGCACACATGGCTGTTGGTTTGACTTTCAAACCAGAGATGAATATACTTTTATGGAGAAAGAAATAACGGAATTTTTCCCTGCACCGAAGCCTGCTTGGAGAGGGAGAGAAACACATCCACACCATAAAAGGGCATCTGGGCAAGCACAAGTGCCCCGCCTGTCACCTGTGAGATATGAGCCACCTCTGTGTGGGTTACTGATGCTCTCACATTTCTGCTCACAAGTCAGTCGATAAAACAAAAGCCACTTCAGAATTCCCAGACATTCAACACTAATTGTCACAGAAGGGGCAGTGGAGACTGTCAGCCTCTGCAGAACTCTCAGGCTGCCATGGCCTCACTGCCTATATTCTGGCTTTTATATCTCTAGGACAATGTTCTCCCAGAGGAATAGAGGGTTTGTGGGCTTATTGGCACACGTGTGTGCACATGCGCGGAAAAGAACCATCTTGGCAGCTGGGAGTCCTGCACCAGTGGAAGGGGAATTCTCTGGTCCTGCCAAGACTGAACTCCCCAGTGAATGGGATCAGGAGAGGATCACCCCTATAGAAGGGGAGTGGGAGGTGCTAGGGAGATGTTAGCCTGGAAACCAGGAAAGTGAATAACATTTTAATGTAAATAAGAAATACCCAATTTAATAAAGATGGAATAAAAAAAGACACACCTTGTGGATGAGGAAAATGTCAGCTTGCTTCTGAGTGCTGGGATTAAAGGGGCATGCCTGGCTCCTTCTTTTTTTTATTTTTATTTTTAAATTTATCTCTATTGTGTGTGTGTGTGTGTGTGTGTGTGTGTGTGTGTGTGTGTGTGTGTGTTGACCAAAGAGTCCATCATATCCTCTGAACCCTGGTCCTCTGCATGAGCCACCAGTGTTCCTAAGCAGGGAGCCATCTCCCCAGCCCCTTCTCCTTGCTCTAAACTCCACTTCATTGTTTGTCTTGCACAGACATGTCTTTAATTCTTACTCTTAGTGTTTGTTTTAATTCAGTGAGTTCCCATTAGATTTTCTCTTGTTTCTTCTATTACCTCACCAAGATTATGTGTATACTATTGTTTTGGAAGTTTCTCATTGACGACGCTTGAATCGTGGGTTTAAAATCCTTGCTGACAATTCTGACAATGGTTTTCTCTTGGTGCCACCACCAAGGAACTGGTTTTTGTCCTCTGTTTTTCATTTAAGGGGATGGTTATGGTGTGACGTGATTTCCTGACACTGTGGGTACAGTGGCTGCTTATCCTTCATAAACTTTTGGTGGTGTTTTGATTTTTCTGGATTTGCCTGATTGAATAAAAGGGATTATACCCCCAGTCCATACCCACAGGCATATTTTAGAGGGGTCAGTAAGAGTGGTTCTCAACCTTCCTAACCTAACCTTTTAATACAGCTCCACCAACTGTAAAATTATTTCATTGCTACTTCATAACTATAATTTTGCTATAATTATGAATTGTAATGTAAATGTCTGATATACAGGATATATGATATGTGACTCCTGTTCAAGGGGCATTTGAGCTCCCAAAGGGGTCTCAATCCAAGGGTTAAGGACCACTGATCTGGACTTAGTGGGAGGCCCTTACCGACGTAGATGGGTTGCCCAGTGTTGCTGGGGAGGAGTCTCCATCTCTGGAAGGCAAAGGATCTTCCTAGATCAGGCTTTTTCCTGGGTCCCTGTGGAATAGTGGACACACTCCTGATGGTTACTGATGGATCAACTGACTCCAGGCAGTTTTCTTTACATCCTCGAAGATGAGGATTCTAAAAAGGATTCTGCTAGACAAAAGCAGTGGCTGAAGCTATCCCTGGTGATCTTTCCCCTTCCCTAATGCCTCCTTGTCCCCACAAGGCCAACAGTAGATGTCTGAGTCCCTCCCAAGCTGCACCTTTCCAATCTACACTCTTCCTCTGTGCTGTTTCTTTCACGAAGAGCACACACGCTAACCATGAGCCCATCTTGTTTTCACTCAGCACTAACCACCTAGTTCTCTCTGCCAGCTTCGCTTTCCCATATGACCCAGCTGATCACAATTCTGAGGCATGTTCATGCTTGTATAGACAAACAGAATGGCACCGATTGGCTAGTCTATAATGACACAGATTCTGTATGATTCTGATTCAGAAGCCTGTAAATCAGAGATGAAGAGACCATCGGCAGAGGAAGGAGTTCTTGTGGGATATTGTCACCACGAAGGGATCCAATAGGCTAGGAAGACAAGAGAGGGAGCCAAACTCCCTTTCATAATTTAACATTTTTTCCACAATAGACTCATTAATGGATCTTTAGTTGTAGGTTGCATCCCTCTTGACCTAATCAATTCTTCACAACTACATTCCCACTGGGGATTAATCTTCAGAAAATTAGTTTTGGGCGAACACATTCAAACCAGAGATGAGGGTAAATATTTGGATATATATAGTGGGGGTGGCCATTATTCTTCCCACGTCATATGCCCTTAAGTTCTCTAACTACCTCCTTCCCCATGGTAGCCTCACTGAATGACATGAATGTCAGGTGATTGATGAGGTACAGACAACAAAGCTCATTGCCATATCCTGTCACCAGTATCGAGGTCTAAACAGCAAGAGCCACCTTTGGGAATGAAAATATGAATAAAATTTACGGTATCTCTAAACTATAAACCACCAATTTAATCAAAACATTCTTTTAGACTCAGTTCTATTATATCGATGTGCTTTAAATGTACAAGTCATTGGGCTTGCTTGTGACTCCTTTTACAAGTTTATACTGTACGTTAGCCATCTTCATCCTCACAACTCACCTCCATTTCCACCTGCACACACACACACACACACACACACACACACACACACACACACACACACACAAACACCCTTCCGCTTCCCGTCCTCTTACTAAATGCCCCCTTTCACTTAATATCCCTTATTAAAATCTAAATCTCACAGTCGTCTGTTTGAGTCTGGCTTGTTTCAATTAACATATTGTGTTTTACAGTTCCATCCGTTTTGCTGAGAACAAAACCCTTTGCTCTTACACATAGATGAAAATCACATCAATGTATATCACATTTTTTAAGCTATTCATCCAGTGATCAACAGCTAAGGTTATTCCAATGGCTTGTCTATTGCACACAGTGTAGAAATCAGAATTGATGTGCAGGGGTCCTGGTTAGTTTTTATTGTCAGTTTGACTCAACCTTGGAAGATAGAGCCTCAGCTGAAGAATTGCCTCCATCAGGTTGGCCTTTGACCACATCTTTAAGGATTTTTTTTTTTATGGCTGGGGTGGAAGGGTCTAGCCCACTATGGGTAGTGTCATCCCCTATGAAGGAGGCCCTGGGTTGTATGAGAAGGAGAGAAAGCTGAGTAGGTCATGGATAGCAATCCAGTACTCAGCATTTCTAAGTTGTCTCTGCTTCCTTTCCTGCCTCTAGAGTCCTGCCTGAGTTCCTACCCCAACCTCACTCAGTAACAGACAGGTACCTAGAAGCCTATAGTAAGACAAACTCTTTCCTCCTCAAGTTGACGGCTATGATGAGATTATTCTTCCTGTTGCCTACTTGTTCTTCCCTTTTTTGAAAGTTGTCTCTGTTTATTGTTCTTAGAAAGATATTATTGCATGTTTTCTCACGGGCTCTCTGTCTCTCTCTGTGACTCTCTCTGTCTCTGTCTCTCTCTCTGTATTTGTTAGTTTGAGTGTGTATATGTGTATGTTTGTGTGTGTGTTTTTGTGTACATGTGTGTGTTTGTGTGTGTATGTATGTGTGTGTTTGTGTGTTTGTGTAGGTATGAGTGTTTCTGTGTGTATGTGTGTGTGTGTGTGGGGGGGTGGGTGGGTGGGTGGGTGTGTGTGTGTTTTCCAGGCTTAAAAAATCCCCAAGGATTTAAATCTCAGCAGGTGCTGAGAGAAGGAAGATGAAGGGGAGAAAAGGGGGAAAAATCATGTCATTTGAGTTAAGCCCACATTGAGGTCAGCCAGATAGTCGAGCAACAGTCACATAATGGCAGAGGAGTCATAAGAGCAGAGAGAGAGTAAAACTCAAAGTGTGAAGGAAAATGTGCTTAAAACTAAGATAGAAGGGAGATAAAGAAGACAGTACATTTGGAAAAGTGGGTAGATTTTAAAAATCTGCCATAATTTGTTAAGCTCTAAGTACATTTAAAAAAATTATAATGTTAAAGTGGAAGGGAATTTTTGGGAAGAGGGAAGGGATGGTCAAAGTGTAGTGGGGACAGGGCAGGGTTCGGAAAGAATCCTTTTGAATATCTGAAGAACTATGTGACACAAACAATTAAAGTGCCCTGTAATTTACAGGTAAATTCCATACTTACCTGCATCCAGTATTCTGTCTACCCACATTTCAAAAATAAAATTACCTCATATCTTTCATCCTGTTTTACTGCATTTGATCTAATAAATTCCTTGTTACCAGAAATGCTGGTAAATTTTAAAAACATTTAAAATATGACTGGTCAATATCGGGTTTGTCATCAGTTTATCCCGACTTTGGAAGCAGGTCCAGGAGCTAATTTTTCCTCACTCTTTGCAAAGAATCCATAATTCATGATTGCCATTGACTTCAATACAAGGTATTTAATCCTGTCAAATTTCAGCTTTTTTTGAATAAAAATGGCCCTCCTCTAATTGTGGGTTTTGATAAAGCTAATTTTGGTGTGCTATCCAGTTGGCTGCCTCGGAGAGAGAACCTAGCAATATTTCTTTTACCGAGAATGACTTAAAGATAACCAAAGAAAAGATAAGAGCTGGGGAAAAAAACACCAATGATGTTGGTGACTTAGAAACCAAAGACTTTTTCAGAAAAAAAATTCATGAAAAGAGCTACTTGGGCAGAGTGTGACTCGAGTCATCAGAATATTTGGGTGGGAACTTTATTTTGGGTCTCCAGGAGGCTACATGAGTAGCTAAAACCTAGATGCTGGAAGTTTCTAAGCTTAACTAGGGAAGGAACTGGCCTGAGAGGGCTTCTATGACGTAAGCAGAGTCTGGATGATGTCACAGAGCACTGAGCGGAGGTTGGGCATTTCCCACACACTAAGTGGCTAATGGTCCCACTAATCACCAGTCTCCCTGAAGGGCCAATGTGAGTAGCTCAAACCTGACACAGGGCTTCCAAAAATCCACACTTCTCTAGACATTTCCTGTAACACAGACTTTGCAACAAGGGAATTGTAAGGGAGGGAATGAAAGGCTAGATTTGAACAAATATGCCTTACAGGCATATTTGAGAGAAGAGAGAGAGAGAGAGAGAGAGAGAGAGAGAGAGAGAGAGAGAGAGAGAGAGAGACAGAGACAGAGAGAGAGAAAGAGAGAGAGACAGAGAGAGACAGAGAGAGACAGAGAGAGAGACAGAGAGAGAGAGAGAGAGAGAGAGAGAGAGAGAGAGAGAGAGAGAGAGAGAGGAGATTTAGGGTTCCCGGGCTTGGGTCCTCGAGCAAGGAGGACAGAGAGGTGTGCCATGCCTTAGGGGAGTATGGAGGAGGGGAGACAGAGGCTGCCATGGAACAGAAATAACACGCAGAAGGGCAGAAATACTGTATAAAAGGCCTAAGAGATCATGGCCCAGAGGGCTGCTTCTTGGAGTCAGGAACAGCCAAGATGAAGCATAGAAATTAGTAAATAGTAACTTGGAGTTATGCTGGGAGGTGGATTCTAACAGCATGGACGATAGGCAGCTGCCCACCTATTTGCTTCTTTAGATATAGAGGCTGGGCGTGTTTCTTTCATTCGGGAACAGAAACCATTGAGGTGAGTAGCCCCGCGTCGGGATTTATTATTATTATTATTTTATTTTTTTACTACAGGGGACCTCTGCTGAGGATTTGCCTCCATTGCATTTGCCTGTGGACAGATCTGTGAGGCATCTTTTGGAATAATATTGGTGTGTGGAGGCCCACTGTGGATGGCGCCACCTCTGGGTGGGCGGTCCTGGTTACAGAAGTAAGCACGTTGATCAAGCAATGAGGAACAAGCCAGTAAGCAGTTGTTCCTCCATGGCCTCTGCTTCAGCTGCTGCCTTCAAATCTATGCCTTGAGTTCTTGTCCTGACTTTCTTCTGTGATGGGCACTGATCAAGCTGAAGTCAACCCTTTCCTCCCTGAGATAGTTCACACAGTATTTCATCAGAGCAAAGAGAAGTAACTGAGGCAGTTCCACCCTGCCTTGCTTTGCTTTCTTGCAACAAAATCTCACACTTATATCCCAAACATGCTTATATCCCAAACATGGTGGACCAGAGAACATCTGGGAATCATCTGACCACCTCTCTGGTAACAGGATTCCAGGCCACCATGTCTGAATTTATTTTTTAACGTGGTTTCTAGGGACCGAACTCAGACCCTCATACTTTCATGGCAAACACATTACTGGCTAAGCCAGCTCCTTAGCCCAAGAACCCCACCTCAGAATCTTTGAAAGCAATTCCTCTGTCAGACCACAGTCTCTCTTAAAGTGCACGATCCTTCCATGACAATGTCATGTGGGTTAAATTTCTAATCAGAAGACAGGAAGCCACGTTGAACTATGAAGGATTTTTTATTGTTTCTCCATAGGGCGGCATTTTGCATTTGTAAAACGAGAAGTTTCTGGAAGAAACCTTATCTGCCTTATGCTCCACAAAAAAAGGAAATACCTTTAGTCCATGAAGTATAACTTAACACCCACAGTTATCATGAAGAAGGCAGGTGTGGATATCATCTGTGTTGTGTGGTCCTGAGAAAGGTCAGATATTTAGCAGATAATTATAAAACATTTACCAGGGAGTGGGGAGATAAAAGAATATAACTGTAAAATTATATTTACTTCAATCTTCTTTGGGCAGAAACACTTTAAATAATATTCCATTGTCCTTCCTGGTGTGTGTGTTTTAATTGTTTTATCACATCCACCTCCTGGGACTTTGGCCCTTATTTGAGTGTGTGGTTGCTAATTGCTAAGGAGGGCCTGGGGAGGGGCTGGCAAAGTGGGGTTCCAATAGGACAGAAGATGAGTTCAAATGAGGCTGGCAATAATTCTGGCCTTAGGAGGGCAAACAAAATAAATATATCTGCTGGGAATTTGTCTGGTCACAGTAATATAAAACCAATCAGTATCCCTTAATCCCAAGGGTGTGATTTAATTAGGAAGAAACACCAAAGCACACACAGCATCAGTTCAACAGCCCAGCCATCCCACAGGACTCTTGGCTCATCCTTCTTTCTCATCTTACTGCCCTCAGCAGATTGGCTATAATGTAGTCGCAAGATGGTACCTGCATCCCCAGAGAATACATCACACTCCTCCGCAGCAGAACTCCAACACTGGATGGGAGGAAGAGGAAGAGAGATGAAACTTTCTTTGATAGCTCCATGTTTTTGACAGGCAGAAAAAAATCTTTCCTCAGAAGATTTTTTGGTATGTCTCAATGAGTCTTCTGATGCACCTCAACACCAGTGACATGCACAGAACAAAGCTAGCATGACTGATTCAAATTAATCAGGAGCCTTCCCTGGATTAAAAGATAGAAAGTCAGTTATACTAATATCTGATTGAAACTGGCCATTTGCAGTGAGAATTTTGGTGTATTTAAAAACATAGAAAAATTATAAGAGTATGTTTTTGTTTATATCCAGGCTATGGGGAATGGGGTTGCTTCCAATTGTCAACAGTGGCTGACTATGATTTGCCTGGTGCACTTGCAGGGTGTGATTTTGCCAGCAGAAGATAGACTTTGCAAGTGTGTAACAATTGGAAAGCTGGAGACTTTTCAGAGAACATATAAAAGCAAGAGACCCATAGGTGGGCTGCTGTTGGTTGCAGTTTGTTAAATACTCACGCCCAAGAAGAAATTAAACATCCTGACAATGAAGATCGAGCCCCTAAGGAACTTGATGCCCCTAATCAACAGGAGGTCATCTAATGTTAATAGGACCCCTTTCACTCTCTCCTCTTTTCTCTCTGATCTAGTGTTAGGGGGTTGAATGTGAAAAAGGAGAACCTACAAAGTATCAAAAGGACAGCTAGAGCTATTGAATGAAGGTCCATCATCAGCCACAAAGTATATGGCGTGTGTATCAGGTAACAACAGAGACAATTTTGGGAAACCTGCCAGGTGGATGCCACTGTGATATAAATAGAATGTAGCAGCTCATCAAAGAGGTATCTTCCCTTCCCAGTCATTTGGGGACATGTTATAATTCAAGGGGATATCCTTGTTTGTTCCATATGTCTCAGTCTCTCTCTTGTTCCTCACAATCTGGTGTCTGAAGTGGAAATTTCTGGTTGTCCTGTGATGCAGACTCATGTGGGGTTTTGTTAAGGCGAGTCACATGATACTTGGAGAGATTACGAGTATGACACAGTAGACAATGATGGGGTGCTTGCATTGTTTGCCCTGCAATCCCTCCTTGGTCTTGATTCTCACTGACCTTCATTTTATTGAGGTGTGGCAAAGAGCACCTGGTATTCCAGCTGGTTCTTGTCACTCCTGCTGATTAGTGCCAGCTTGGTGGAGGCCTGACTGTTTCTGCTAGATTGTGCTACCAGTGATGATTTGTGTTTGGTGACATTTTTTTTTACTGGACTATTGGTATCTTGACACTACTGGACTGGACTGCCGGTGTCCTGACATCTCAGATTGGATTTGCCCCAAAGAACTCCTTCTAAACAGGTCCACATCCACTTGCCCTATTTATCATCTTTTCTCCCCTACCTTTGGGCAGTGGGCTTGAAGGGGGCTCTAAGCATTTGAGATTCCATTTTAAAGTAGGTTTGAAAAAAATCTAAGTCTACTTGTATCCCATATAATGAAGGGGTGTCAGACTAGTTTCCATTACAACTTCTTTTCCCTTGCATCTGTTTTTGCAACTATCTCCTCTTTAAAGAAAGTGCCCTGGGGGTTTTCTGAGGAAAATTCGTTCCATGCATGGATGTTTAATAACATGTTTTCCCATTTGTGTGTATGCATATATGCATATGTACTATGCGTGTATGTATTCATGTGTGTGACATGCAGGACAGAGGACCAATTTACCTTTTTTTGACCCAGGGTCTCTTTGGGGACTGAATCTCACCAGTATAGGCCAGAAGGGCTGGCAAAACATCACAGGAATTCTCCAATTCTTGGTATAAGAACTTATACCCATGCTCTTTTTTTTTTTACCTTTTGTCCAGTCCCTCAGCCTCCACCCCAAGCTGTCTCCCTCATCCCAAGCAGCATGTTTGAAAAAGAAACATTAAGTAACAGCTCCCTACAGCTGTGGGTTTGTGTATAAACCAGTACCAGATTGTCTCTCATCCCTGTCCCACCCCAATGTCATATTGGCACTTCCAATTGACCAGGTGACATCAATGGATGGCTATCACTTCTGAAGATAAGCAGGAACGTGCAAGGTGACAGAGCAGATTGCATTGATTTTCATCCTGAAATCGGGAAACATAACGTTCCCATTTCCTATTCCGTTAGATGGGAAAGCCTTGTGTATATCCGGCACTATTAGAGATGTGTCTCTCTTTGGACAATAGAACAAGAATTGCACTAAGACCAGTATTATCTTGAAAAACATCTACATTACACTGGTCTCCAAGACAAGTGGTGTGTGTGTGTGTGTGTGTGTGTGTGTGTGTGTGTGTGTGTGTACACTCATGAATTGTTATGTGCATGCATGTAGAGGTCAGAGGACAATTTTGGGTGTCATTCCTCTTTGAAATAGTTTTACTTTGTCAGGGGAGACACATACATGCTACAACACATATGTAGAGACCATGGGACATGTTGTAGGGTTCAGTCCCATCTTCCACTTGGTGAGTCTTGGGGATTGAACTCAGATACTCAGGCTTGGTGGCAGGTGCCCTTGCATGCCAAGCTATCTTGCCAGTGCCTGTCTTTGTTTTTGAGGTAGGCTTTTCTTACTGGGATCTGGGAACTGATGCCTGTGATGGTTTGGGTGCATGCGTGCCTTTGTGCCTGTGTGTGTGTGTGTGTGTGTGTGTGTGTGTGTGTGTGTGCATGTATGTTCAGCCCAGGGAGTGGCAGCTTTAGAGGGTATGGCCCTGTTGGAGTGGATGGGCCTTGTTGGTGTGAGTGTGTTACTGTGGGTGTGGGCATTAAGACCCTCATCCTAGCTACCTGAAAGCCAGTATTCTCCTAGCAGCCTTCAGATGAAGATGTAGAACTCTCAGCTCCTTCTGAACTATGCCTGCCTGGATGCTGACATGTTCCCACCTTGATGGTAATGGACTGAACCTCTGAACCTGTAAGCCAACCCCAATTAATTGTTGTCTTCATAAGAGTTACCTTGGTTATGGTGTCCGTTCATAGCAGTAGAACCCTAAGTAAAACATTGACTATGGGGTGGCCAGTAAACTTCAGACGTCCCCAGGTCTCTGTCTCCCTGATTCTGGGGTTAGAGTGCATGCTACCGCTTTAGATTTGTATGTTGGCTCTGGGGATCCAAGCTCAGGTCTCCATGCATTTACAGCAAGCAGTTTACCTACTGACCCATATCGTTTAGCTAACAAATGGGTGTAAAAGGAGATAGAGGTAGATCCCAGGTGCCTGACATCAGGGAACCTGAGCTCTGGTGCACACAAGGGCATCTGTTGCAAGCTGAGGGTCATTGTACAGGGGACATTAGGGCCAAGGAGACATAACAGGGACATGCTTGGGACTTACATTGCCTGTGCTGCCTCCACACATAAGCCTGATGATGCCGGTGCAAGCTGGAGGATTGCCATCTCCATCGGTAGAGGTTGCTGTGATTTAAATGTCTCCCCTACCCCACCCCAGGGATGTATTCACAAAAGATGACATCATTGGGAAGCAGCACTTTGGAGGGTGTGACTTCAGTCATAAAGATGGACTCCTCCTCTGTGTTATTGGTGCACCTATGTTTAAAAAGAACCCCCAGAGAGCTTGCTGGACATTCTCAGCCCAGTAAAATATAGGCGGAATGCACCATCTACAAGCCAGGTAGCAGGCTTCAGTAAATTTCCCAGGGCTCTGGTCTTGGACTTGAAGCCTCATTATCAACCATCCAGCCTCTGAGACTGTAGTGACAGCAAGCTGGCTGGATCCTGGGTGAGGCAGGGATCATCCAGGAGAGGGGTGAACATACAATGTGGTACTTGATTTCTAGTGAGAACAGAATGCAGATGAATGCTTCAAGGCTAAGCAATATGAGTGGCATATCTTGGTAAATGTCGGGCCCAAAATATATAGCAAACAAGAAAAATAAATTGTATGAGAGAGTTGGCAGATATGATCACTAATCTTGGTTGCTGACTCAGTGGCTCTGAATTCAATTAAAATGCAGGCATCTGGCCACTCTTGTGAGGGATTTTCTTGATCAGGTTATTTGAATCAGGAAGATTTGCCCTTAGTATGGTTGGGACCTTCTGGTGGCAACCCAGATTTAAGAATGTGAAATAAGGAGGCTTTGATTTTTGTATGCCTGCCTTCACTCTCCCTGGCAAGTTCATCTATCCTGTGGCTGCTATATTCTTTTGCTAATATTCGAAAGACCTTCTCTGATATCTCATTGTAGACTGAAGACCAACGCCTCCAGGAAACTCATGTGCCTTCAGCACCAGGTTAAGATGGCTCAGGCATCAAGTTTCATATACTGAGCAGCCAATGGAGTTCTCAGTACCCTGGCATGATACAGCCATTTTTAGATTATCCAGACAATGTCCTGTAAGCCAAATTACCTTTTAATGTGTTTGGTGGTTAGAATAGGAGTGGGACACCATAGACTCTTGTGTTTAAATGCTTGACCCATGAAGAGTGATACTATTATGTGATGTGTCCTTGTTGTAGTGGGTGTGACCTTGTTGAAGTGGGTGTGGCATTGTTGGAAAGGTTGTGGCCTTGTTGGAGTAGGTGTGGAATTGTTGGAGTGGGAGTGGCCTTGTTGGAGTAGGGGTGGCCTTTTTGGAGTAGGTGTGACTTTGTTGGAGGAAGTCTGTGGTGGCTTTGCTTTGAGATTTGTATATACTCAAACTATGCTCAGTGGTACAGACAAACACTTTCTGCTGCCTGTGCATCAAGTACTTTGGGCACCTCCAGCACCAAGAATGCCTGGATGTTCCCATGATTCCTGCCATGATGATATTGGACTGAAAATCTGAAACTATAAGACAGCTGCAATGGAAACTTGTCCTCTATAAGAGTTACCTTGTCTGCTGCGTCTGTAGACACGAGCATGCTCAGGCTACAGAATAGTGTTGCCTCTAGTGTCCTCCACTGTGGTAAAAAGAAGGTCCATTTGGACCACAATGAGACCAATAATGTCCCCAATGACAACTCCTGTCAGCTGATCAGGAATCTGATTGAAGATGGCCATCTGGAAGCCTGTAACTGTCCATTCTCAGGCTCACGGCCAGAAAAACACCTTGAAGGTCATAGGGAAGAGAAAGGGTACTGCAAACAATTGCGTGCCTGAGAAGGTGACCTGGATGAGAAGGATGAGGATCTCTCAGGAGATACTGGGAATCTAAGAAGATTGACAACCATATGTATCACAGCCTGCACCTGAAGGTCAAAAGGAATGTATTCAAAAACCAATGGATTCTTTTGGAGCAGATGCACAAACCAAAGGTGGACGAGGCCTGCAAGAAGCTACTGGCTGACCAGGGTGAGGCTCACAGGTCTAAGACCAAGGAAGCACAAAAACCCGTAGGAGGAGCGCCACCAGGTCAAGAAGGAGGAGATCATCAAGACTCTGTCCAAGGAGGAAGAGACCAGGAAATAAAGCTTCCTACATGTCTGTGCATAGTGACCTCACTCTGGACTCACATGATCAGTCATTAAAATAAAACAAGCCTTAAAATAAAAAAGAGGTACCTTGGCTATGGTGTCTGTTCACGGCAATGGAAATCTAACTAAGACAATGTGTATACATTCTGCCATTTCTGTTTCTCTGGAAACCCTAATACAATAGTGCTCTAGAGAGAGGGACAAGTACCCACTAGACAATGTAAATTCCAGTTTACTTTTCTGGTGAATATGAAGGTGGTGTGGTTTTTTAAAAAAAATAAAAACTTGTTAGTTTTTTGTTTGTTTGTTTTGGGGTGTTGTTGTTACTGCTGCTGGTGTTGTAGTTATTGCTGTTGTTGTTGTTGTTGTTTTAAAAGAAGAAACACATTAACCCTCTTCATCCCTGACTGGCTGGCAAACCCCCAAGACCACATCAGCTAAAGTGATTAAGGCATTAGGAATGTGTGTACACAAAAACATAAAGTTATTCCTGTCAAGTTCAGATGAGAGACAACATCGGCCATGTGGGCAAGCCTAGAGCCTCAACCATTTAATGCAGACAAATCAGGAGACACTGTCAGCCAACAGAGACGAGGGCCTGCGTGTTGTATTGTTATTTTCTTTTATGAATTTTTGCAACCACCCTGCTCATTAATTGTGTTTATAATGTTAACTTTGGCACTTTTTTCTTGGCTCATCAAATATTTCTTTAATGAACTGTCAGCTCATACCCTCCCCCATCTCCATTGTAATGACTTTCAAATTAAGTTCATCTGGACCACAGGGGTTTTTAGAACCCCATGATTACAGAAAACATGGGGAAAATAGCCTCTTTCATTGTATTTGAAGAAAGACATAGTCATTCACCTGCTGCCTTCCTCCAGTGTTGACTGTTTCCAAGCTCAGTGCTAAGACCTCTGCTTCATGGGCACCATCAGAGCTGTGAGAAGAGCACTTCCTAAACCAGGAGGCATTAAACTGACATGACCATACTGTACTCCCTCATCTACAGCCACGGTGCTCCAAACTCCTGGTGTCCCTCCTCCCCTTAAAAGAGAGCTGTTGGGATCCATGCTCAGCATCACCCATGCCCATAATCCAAATCTCATACCTTTTAATAATCAGATATGTTTATATTATCGAATATGTGAATGTTCTCGCTACACAGAACTGTGTGCACCATGTGCCTGCCGAAGTCTGAAGAGGCCAAGAGAGGGCATTAGATCTGAAACTGGATAACAGTTTAACTGTGAGCCATCATATGGATGCTGGGAATAGAACCTGTGTCCTCTGCAAGGGTAACAATTGTTCTTCATGTCTGAGCCGTCTCTCTAAGCCTCAGAATCTGTGCCCTGTCCCTGGAGATCCTTTGCTACTCTACAAAACCACATGGGAAACTTGGTGCCCATCCTCAAGAATAGACTTCACCCTATCAATGAAGAGGATGCCATGACTGGTGGAATTGTAGACACTAGGAGACTCTGAGGGAAAGAGCCTTGTATAGGGGATTCCTATGAGAACCAAGACTGGAGGAGCACCCTGGACTGGATAGAGATTGGTTGGGCCATTGCAGAAGATAAAAGTGTGATGGTGCCAAGAACATTTGAGTAATCCCATGAACTATCCAGTCTGGGGTCTTAGTTAGGTTTCCACTGTTGAAAAGAGACACCATGACCAAGAACAACATGTAATTGGGGCTGGCTTACAGGTTTAGAGGCTCAGTCCATTATCATCAATGCAGAGGTCATGGCAGTGTGCAGACAGACATGGTGCTGGAGAAGGAGCTGAGAGTTCTACATCTTCATCTAAAAAATGCCAGGAGCAGACTGTCTCCACATGGCTGGGAGAAGGATTTCAAGAACTCACCCCCACAGGGACACACCTCCTCCAAGATGGCCAACCTCCTCATAGTGCCATTTCCTGGGCAGTGCATATTCAAACCAACACAGGGACTCTTCACATATATGATAATTACACCATTGTTTTAAAGTCTCGTTTAAAGACTCATGATGTTTGTGAAAAGAACATTCATATGGCCTGGGTGGTTCCAAACCCCAAGAACATGAAGTCCTGTATCTCCCTGAAGTATGAAATTGGCATGTGTGCACAGCCCCTCCCATCCTTTGCAATATCATAATGTTAAGTGTGTGCAGCTCCAGTGAGCAGCATCATAAGTGCCAGCATGTGTGAGTTCTTCAGCTGCACACTCAACAGAATCAGGCTTGTGCCTTCTCTAATTTTGTTTATGGCTCGGAACTCTGGACTAGATGGATGGGAAAGTAGCCCGGGAAGGAAGATTGCTGGGTGCAGCCCAAAGTATGAACGTATGTGATTTATTTACAGAGCTGAAGGAATCTTGCCCCTTTCTTCCTGTACCACATGAGAGATGAGAGATGAAGTCACTCTGCACAGCCAATTGCAAAAAAAAAAAAAAAAAAAAAAAATCACAGGGAAAAGGCACATAGGATGCTTGTTTTACCTAGACTAGATCATGAGACCCAATCAGATTTAAATATCCATTTGTACAGAGGAATCACTCTGTACAAATGCAGAGTGCAGAGATGCCTGTCCTTTTTAAGCACCAAGGTCAAGATCAGGCATATCTGGGTGTTTGGTGTGAGAACAACTCTCTTCCTGTGGACTCCCCCTCATGATCACTACATTGGCCACATGATCCCAAGTTCACCACCATTTTGCTCAGCCCCATAACAGATGAAGTAGAACACATGATTTGGGGAGATGAGATGGGCAGATATTAGAGCATCTCCTATGCACAGCAGAGAGCAGCATTGAAAGGACTGGAGAAGACATTGGCTGAACCCAGTCCTTTTCTCACAGAAAAAGCTGACAAACAGCCCCACAATGTTCCAGTTATGGATGTTTCCTTCAATAAGAGAGTTTAAAATAGCACCCTTGCTCATTATTCAAATGAGGCTTAATTAATGGAGAACTCACCCCAAACTTTCCAAGACAACCATGGTAATGAGCTCCCAGCTCTCTTCCCCTCCAGTTTGGTATGTCAAGCTGAAGAGCTGCATGTGACAGAAGCTGGGAAGCTGAGGACCCAAGAGCAGTTTGACTCCACAGTCTCACAGCTTGAAGAAGTATCTCGGCCCTATAGCCTGTGTTCAGCCATCCTTTCAGGGGTAAAGTTGTTATGGTTGGTGACCTGCTCCCCAGAGAGCCTCTAACGTTATGAAAGAGGCTCAACTCAAGAGACTTTGAGGCTGTCTCTAATTTACACACCTGAACCAGCCCCGGGCTTAATTCCAGCCAAAACATATCATAAATAGTACAGCAAATGGCACTGAGTTATGCTGACCTTTATTCATAGCCTCAGGTCCTTGCTCAACCAACGAGAACTCACCTCCAGAGTCCTGGAGGAAGCAGCATTGTGCTTGTGGTTAGAACAAGACAGGATAGAAAAACTGGAGAGTTTAGGGTGACGCTAAAATGGAGAGAAGCTATCTTCTGGGGTCTAGCCTTTGTCTCCTGAAGGCTGAGCATCAGAAACATCAACGCAACCGATCCAGCCAAGGCTGCCTGCAGAGATAGTGCACCTTTTTCTAAAGATATTTCAGTCGAGGCTGAGAAACACATTGGCCTGAAGAGATAGCCCATCAGTTAAGAGCATGTTCTAAACTCGCAGGGAACCCAAATTCTGTTCTTAGGATCCACTTAAGCAGCCTCCAGCTGCCTGTAAATTAGCTCTGGGGAACCTGAGGTCCTCTTTTGGCCTCCAGGGGAATCTACAAACAATATACATGCATGCGTATGCGTGCACACACACACACACACACACACACACACACACAATTACAAGTGTCCTTACTGAGGGTCAGGAAGTATATGGCCTCTTGTTTCATGGTTTTTCTAATCCAATCTCATCCCTAGACCCAAACGATGTAACTAATAAAACCATCTTGGAACTTTATTTACAAAAAGAAAATGACCGAAGAGAAACGAGTGACAGCTAGAGAGATGGGTCAGTCCTAAAGAACAATGGTTGCTCTTGCAAAGGACCCGAGTTCCATTTCCGGCACCCACGTGGCAGCTCACAACCATCCATAAGTCCAGTTCGAATGGATCAGACACTCTCTTCTGATATCTAACAGTACCGTATGCATATAGCACATGCACATAGGTGCAGGTACATATAGTATAACAAAAGAAATCTAAAAAAAATTTTAAATAAAAATAAGTATATTCAATCACTATATTTTACCTAATTTTAAACTTCACTTTATCCTTCAATCTTGCTGTAAATTGTATCTTTTGAAAAATAGTGCCTGAAAAACCACAGAACTGTGTATAAAGCTCTCTCTAAATGCCCATGTTCAAATCAGAAACAGTGACAGTCACCTTCTCTGTGTAATAAACTCACTGATTTCCCCCTGTGGTGTAGTAGGGGATTCAGCTTTACCTGAATGGAGGTCCTTGAGTGGGACAGGAACTGCTCAGGCTCTGACTGCAGTATCCAGTGTCCCCAACACTGCTGTCAAAGGACAGATTCTTCCCCACGGGTCCCACAGACTCCAGATGCTGGTGCAATAATCAAGCCTCTTGCTTTCCCTCTCTGTGAGGTAAAGGTATCCATTCACCTGGAATTCACCCAGAACCTTCAAGAGTCAGAAACATCCTGCAGAACAAAGCAGCCTCTCTGGCCCACTCCAAGGTCCTGAGATCATCCCCGAAGTCCAGTTCACTGAGAAGATGAGAGCACCCTGCCATTGCCACAAACTTTCTGGGAACTGAGAGGGTGGGCAGAGGATGCAAACACTCTCTTTTTCCCATTCTTCATGGTTCCCATTCCTTACATATTAAACATGCAACTTGCAGATTCATCAGACAAAACACCAGGGGCTGGAAGATGGCTGATTACCTTAGGGATTCAAGGATCAGAATTTAAATTCTCAGCCCTGGGTACTCTGTCTGGAGCCACAGTCATTCTGATGTGGGCTCTGCCAACAGGAAGACATCCGGCTGCCCTGTACAGGGCAATACTGTAGCCCCTCCCCCTTTCAGTCTTACTTTCACTCACTAATCAATAATCATGGGCTCAGTGCCGAGGCCACTGGCTTGAAGAAGAGCATGAGAACATCGAGTGTGTGGTAATTCAGCCTGATCACACAATGTTTCCGTGATGTCAGAGCCACTATATCCAGGATACCATCTGGACCCTTTCTCTCTCTGATTTAACACCTTAATTGGAAAGGACATAACGGGAGGATACTGGAGAAAGTCCAGGGTAGACCAAGTCCTGCCAATTCCCCAGTAGGGAAGTGGTCCCAAAGCCACAAACCATTTTCACCCGTCCATCCACTTAAGCCTGTGATTCATGAATGATATTAATAGAAACCAACCAGGCATGGCCATGCCTAAGGTGCTATATCCAGCAACAGTTTTCTCCTACATTGGTTGTATTAGAATAACATTAACCCTAGAATGCAGCCGACTCATCAGTGCCAGATCACCTTCACTAACAGGGATGGTGGTGGCACTGGAAAAGGAAGCTGGAACCTAGGCTGTGCCTAATCTGATCCTGACTGTAATTAATCTGTTTCTTCCAGAGGGGAAACTAAGGATTGTGACTAGTTTCAGATGTAGATCTCTCAGCTCTGATATTGATGCCTTTGTTAGTCAGTGTCTGAGATGGCCCAGAGGCCCTGGGGAATCTGACTTGGGACAGGAGAGATGCTTTTCATCCTAATTCACCATTGTTCCCCCAATTGATGACAACATGGTTTGCCTGTTCACTTGATGCTGTCCTGGCAAGTCTGCTGGCTAACAGAGGAGCAGCATCACTTCCTCTGCATTCATCAATGTCTATGCTCAACCCCCTTCCTCCCGCAGACCTCCTTCTCACATTTCCTATGAGCACAATGAATCTTTAAAGAAGTTTAGGGCCTCCAAAATGACGGAAACCATGTGGTATTTGTCCATTTTGCTTGGGATGGGCTTTCCCAATGTAAGCCCTTCTGTATTAAAAGGTCACATACCAAACAGACTCACACAGCCATATCTCTACCCAGAAGCTCAGGAAAATACTCAAATTTCAGAGAATCTTGAAATCCAGCTATCCACCCTGTTTCCTGGTATGACCCAACACATGAACACACACACACACACACACACACACACACACACACACACACACACACATTCAGAATCTGGCTGGCCCTTTCTTCTCCTTGACTAGAAATTATAGGAAATAATTTTTGCTTTACATGTTCCCAAAGATCCCTGTGCCATGTTCTATCTGACCACTGAAATGACTTGATGCCTTAGAAAACTTGACTTGCCAGAGTTCTGGTTCTAGGTGCGAGGGACAGGGAGTGGGCATAGTGGCCAACCTCACTGTCCCCAGTGCTATCTGTTTTGCTCCTAGTTTCCTTCTACAAAGTCAGACACCCTGGTGTCTACTCCTCTCCTGGCAACCAATACCCAAAACTGCACCTCTGAAATTCTTTCTCTTCCTCCAAGGAAAGGACTTCTTCATTTTTGGAATGCTGAGGCAGGGGTATCATTGTAAGCATGAGGCCAGGCTAGGCTATATAGAGAGACACTGTCTTGAAAGGGGGAGTGGAGGAAGAAGGGTAAGGGAAAAGGAGCAGAAGGAAGCAGAGGGGTAAGGAGGGATAGAGGGATGGGATGCTGTAAACCTCTATTTCCAGTGCTCACCAACACAGCTATAGCTTTCATAAACTCCATGAAGACCCCAATTTAAGGGTGCACAGTCATTCACGAAACACACACACACACACACACACACACACACACACACACACACACACACAGTCATCTCATGCAAAACCTCCATTCAAAGAGAGGGCACACAGCTTAGGCTCAGAGCTTCTCGGTGAATGGCAGTCAGCCTGAGCATTTGGACACCATGCCCATAGGACTCAGAGGCTACATATCAGAGGACACCTGTACACCATGTTTACTGTGGCACCATTCTCAGTAGTCATGATGTGGAATCAGACTGAGCATCCATCAATAGACCTTTTAAAAGTCCTGGTACACATACACAATGGAATTTTATCGAGCCACAAGAGGGATGAAATTAAGTCTTTGGTAGGAAAACTGGAGACCACTGCATTAAGCAAAATCAACCAGACACCGAGAAAAATATACTGTAATTTTTGTCTCGTTTGTGAGTCCTGTGATTCTTTACAGAATCTTTATGGGTTTTTAACAGATCCAAAAAAACAACAACAACAACAACAAAACAAACAAAGAAAGAAAAAACAAAAAAACAAACAAACAAAAAAACCAAAACCGAACTATGTCCATATGTCAGGAAGGCAAAAAAGGCCTGGAGAAGGAAGGAGACTAGGCAGGGGGTTGGAGGATGGGGGTGAGTAGGAAAGTCGGATAGAGTAAAGTACATGATATGGTTAAAGGAATTTGTCTCGATGCAACCTAGCACTGTGGATAAAAAAAAAATGAAGAAGGAAAAGGAATAACAAAAGGTTACAATTTCAGCTACACAGACACTTATGAGCCTGAGGACTGCCACCTACATTCCAAATGCACCGAGTCATGGCCCCTTGGCCTGAAATGGCTTAGGTATCATTCCTTTGGAATTTCAAAACACTCAGTCAAATATGAGCATTAGACATACACTACAGAGGCCTGGGAGATGGTTCCACAACTAAATCACTTTCCATCGAAGCACAGAGTCCTAGGTACAACTCCTCTCCCCTGGAAACCCACACAATGGGGGTAGGGGTAAAAGGGGTTGGGTGTGGCATTTGCCTATAATTAAAGCCTGGGAAGGCAGAGTTAGGGATTCCAGACAGGAATGTGGCAAGCAGAACTGGTCATATCAATGAGTCTGATTTTGACTGAAAGACCTTGCTGCAGAGAATCTGATAGGAAAGCAATGCAAATCTATGACATCATATCACACATACAAACATGTCTGCACGATACACATTCAAACACATGAGTACAAATACATATCTCTCACACACACAAAGAAAGAAAGAAAGAAAGAAAGAAAGAAAGAAAGAAAGAAAGAAAGAAAGAAAGAAAGAAAGGAAGAAAGAAAGAAAGAAAGAAATGGGTAGATAAAATACATAAGTAGAAACTGCAATTAGGCTTCATTTATCCGTTTTTGATGTAAAAAGAAAGGGGTTGGTCGAAATGACCTGTTTTGTTCTCTAAGTAGCGCTGAAGACCAAATCCAAGACCTTGTGAAGCTAAACGCTCTTCCTGTAGCACTATTAGGCGCTCACTGACATACCAAAGGGCCGGTGGCACTCTCAAATTGGAGGGGTATGGCTATGCCCAGGTCAGAGGTGGACGCAGATCTCACAGGTGAGAACTCACGGAGATGTCGTCCTTCTGACTGGCGCTAAAGGGCGCACGTGGCCCGGAGCCCCTCCGTGTGTTCTTCAATCTCATATAGTCGAGGAAGGGCTCTCCAAACCCCCACCCCCAACCCACCCTAAACCCGGAAGGTGGCGACTGAGCCTGAAACACCCTTGCGACTGTCAAGATGAAGGGACCCTGCCTGCTCCCTCTCCTGCCACCCCAGAACTGGTGGAAGGGACTGGTGGAAAGTTTTTCTTTTGCACCCTAGAAGAGACCTCAACTCCTACACAAGTTTTTTCTCCGTGCACAGTGGATGTCAAGTCTTAGATATCTTGATAGTCACTCTTGATTTGGGATCAATGGTTGGGGTGGAGATTTGTGGCAGTGTCTCTGAGGATGTCTTAAAGAGTCAGACATACCGAAAGTGAATCTCTCTCTGCCCTTCCCTTTGCTGTGTGGACCTGAATAAAGACATCTCAGTCTTTTCAGTTCTTTCTAGCCCAGAGTCAGGATGAGTACCTCTTAACTGTAGACTTGGGACAAAGACTGTACACCATCCTATACCTGCAGGTGGCTCAGAGGGCTTCTGTAGAGACACGAGCCTGCAGCCACCCACGCGCAGCTCCAGAGTGGATGTTTCTGCTCAGGAAAAGAAATGCTTACTTTTCATTGATCCACCTAATGGTTTGTGTGGCTAATCAGCCTGAACTCCATCCTATTCTTTGTCTGCAGTTAGATCTAACTGTTGATCTAATTACCCAGGTTTAGAGTTAGACCCTTACCCGGAGCTGGGAGAACTGCTTCAACCATCTATTCCTTCTAATGGAAACTCTGAAGCCTCAAAGTTGCCTTGAGCTAAAATGGCAGGTAGCAAAGGAAATCTTATTTTCCACCAAGCCCTAATTAATTACGGGATGTCATCATAGCCCAATTAGTATTTACCCAACAATGTGCTGACCCTGATCCAGCCAAAAGCTTAACTGACATTTAAATGGAGCACGATATTTAAATCTTAATTTCATCACCTGCTGGTAATAATCTTACAATTATAAATCCAAAGTACCACTCAGAATACATTTGCATACGTAAAAGAATCCGTCCTCATTGCTGTTCCATGGCACACATGGCTGTTGGTTTGACTTCAAACCAGAGATGAATATCCTTTTATGGAGAAAGAAATAACGGAATTTTTCCCTGCACCGAAGCCTGCTTGGAGAGGGAGAGAAACACATGCACATCATAAAAGGGCATCTGGGCAAGCACAAGTGCCCCGCCTGTCACCTGTGAGATATGAGCCACCTCTGTGTGGGTTACTGATGCTCTCACATTTCTGCGTACAAGTCAGTCGATAAAACAAAAGCCACTTCAGAATTCCCAGACATTCAACACTAATTGTCACAGAAGGGGCAGTGGAGACTGTCAGCCTCTGCAGAACTCTCAGGCTGCCATGGCCTCACTGCCTATATTCTGGCTGTTATATCTCTAGGGCAACGTTCTCCCAGAGGAATAGAGGGTTTGCGGGCTTATCAGCACACGTGTGTGCACATGCGCAGAAAAGAACCATCTTGGCAGCTGGGAGTCCTGCACCAGTGGAAGGGTAAGTCCTGGTCCTGCCAAGACTGAACTCCCCAGTGAATGGGATTGTTGGGAAAGGGCAGAATGTGCGGGTGGATAAGGAGAGGAACACCCCTATAGAAGGGGAGTGGGAGATGCTAGGGAGATATTAGCCTGGAAACCAGGAAAGGGATAACATTTCAAATGTAAATAAAAATACCCAATTTACTAAAGATGGAATAAAATAAAGACACTCCTTCTGGAAGAGGAGAATGTATGATTTCTTTTCAGGATCTGTGGGAAGACTTTGGACACCTGGGCAAATGTGGAATGACCTATAGATCTTTGGAAACATTTGGATAGTTTCAGAAACTTCTGGAAAAGTGGAAGATCCAAGATCTCTATGGCAAGAGAGGAAGGTTTTTGTGAACCTGGAATGTGTGGGGAAATTACCTGTCCAAGTTTTTCAGTAGAAGAGTCAGCAGAAGGTGGGCCAGGCACAGTGTGATCTTCTTTGAATCTTTCACTGTTTTCTCCAGTACTGTGTTTTGTAGATGTTGCAGGCACTCTGGCTCCCAACTCATCAAACTCCACATGTTCTTCAAACCCAGTAGACATAACCTGGCTTTTTTTTCACCTTCCCAAGAATGGGCACTAAAGATGAGGCCACTCTTTTTCTAGTAGCAAGATGTAAACAGATGTTCTGGTATCCCTGGTCCTCAGCACCGAGATGTATTAAAAAAATTAAAACACTTTTTTATGTGTTCTCACCACACCTGGTATTTACAATATGTGTGAAAGAATCCAGACTAACCCTTAGTTAAATACTTCTTTATTTATTAATACGCAGCCCTTGGAATCTTATATTTCCAATTACTGCTTCCCATCTGCTCTAGCTTGCTGTCTATTTTATATTAACTTCAGATCTGAAAATATATTTCTATTATATCATGTTACAGAGTAATCGTGACTGAAAATGTTAATTTATGTCCTTTTTTAATTACTCTGTTCCTCATGCACTGATTTCTGTGAATGGATATGATTTTCTGACTCATAATTTCATCTCCCTAAATGATTCTTCTGTAACATTCTTTTTCAACGTCTACTTTTTAATTTTTAATTATCTCTGTGTGTCCAGGTATGTATGTATGTGTGTGTGTGTGTGTGTGTGTGTGTGTGTGTGTGTGTGTGTGTGGATACATATGAGCACACTGAGAAAGCCAGAAGGGGGCGGTAGATCCCCTGGAGCTGAAATAACAAGTGGTTTTGGGTCACAGGACATGGGAGCCTGAATCCAAACTCAGATCTTCTGTAAAGGCGGTTCACATTTTTAATTACTATGTTGTCACTGTGGCACACTTTTAACATTTCTTCAATTAGTCCAGTTTGTTAGCAATTCCATTAGATGTTGTCTGAGAAAAAACAAAATTTTTAAAAGTTTTATCTTTAGTAGGAACTTTTTTTCTTCTGAGCACAGAATTGGAACTTTAGAGTTATTTATTTCGGAAGTGATCTTGTGCCATCCTGCTTGTTTTGCAGTGGGCATGATTTCCAGTCTAACCACAACTGTACCTTCTGTTTTGATTCTCTGTTCTTTTCCTTGTTTATTTTTTTTCTTTCAGGATTTTTCCACTACCAAGTTCTTTATTATATAAATATATATTCATATTAATTATGTATCTCTCCCAGCTCAGCTTTTAACTTTCATGAGCCCTGAAGGCTGTGTCTGGCTGTACTGTGTTCAGCATCTAGGATAGCTCCCGGGTCTCAGCAACATTAAGTGTTTGCTAAAAAAAGGGGGCTTTTTACTCTTATTTTACAGATGAGATGCCTCAGGCAGAGAAAGGCTATGGTAGCGGATCACACTGGGATTCCTAACGTGGCTTCTGAGAGACTTAATGAGTTGAAGACAGAACAGGAGAGCCTAGGTTTCTTAGGGTTGTTCATATAAGGTCTTAGACACAGAGGATGAAAGGTAATACGTTCAGAATGGCGAGAACAGATCAGAATTAGGTTACTACAATTCAGTGTGGATCCGCTCACATCAGCCCCTCCCTGGATGTGTGGCTTGCCTGGAAGAGTGTGAAGAGAATTGTACATTGAATCCTGTTCTGACATACAAGCATTAATGTTGAGGACAAATATTTTTTATGATTATAGCTATAAAATTATATTTGTTTTGAGTTTATTATATTTTATTGTATTTATTGTATTTTATTGCAGTTTATGTTCGATACAAGATCTTACAAAGTAGCTTTTGCTGGCCTGGAACTTGTTTTGTAGACCAGGATGATTAGAAGACAATCTTTAAAAAACATTCTTAGGAGCAAGTAAAAGCTAGTCTGGTTATTTCACTGCCTTGATGGACCTTGCCCTGGGGACACATTTTAATACAGTAATGTGTGGAAAATACTGATTAATTGTTACTGATCCTCCTCCATGACTCAGTCTGGAAGGAGCCAAAAGAAAGCTCACATCCACCTTACAGCCAGGAAGAAGCAAGGACTGAACTTGAAATCTTGAAAGAAGAGAGTAGGGACAAGAGCTTGTACCCTGAATCCATGTGTATATACCAGGAAGCAAAAACTAAATAATAGTGATAAAGGCATCATCATGGTTTGAATATGCTTGAACCAGGCTTATCCCAAGCCTGACAACTTAATTTTGATACCCAGGATCCACATTGTGAAAGGAGAGACCTGACCCTCTCAAGTTGTACTTTGACATACGCGCGCGCGCGCGCGCGTGTGTGTGTGTGTGTGTGTGTGTGTGTGTGTGTGTGCTTACAGATTAATAATGGACAATTTCCTAGACAGGAACCAGGTATTGAAGTTAAATCAGGAACAGAAAAACCAGTTGAACAAACACATCACTCCTAAGGAAATAGAAGCAGTCATTAAAGGTCTCCCAACCAAAACTATCCCAGGTAAAGACGGATTTAGTGCAGAATTTTATCAGAATTCCATAGAAGACCTCATACCAATACTATCTAAACTATTCATCAAAATTGAAAAAGATGGAGCACTACCAAATTCCTTCTATGAAGCCACAATTACTGTTATACCTAATCCACACAAAGACCCATCAAAGAAAGCGAACTTCAGACCAATTTCCCTTATGAATATCGACAAAAAAATACTCAACAAAATTCAGGCAAACCAATCCAAGAGCACATCAAGACAATCATCACCAATGATCAAATAGGCTTCATCCCAGGCATGCAGGGATGTTTTAATATATGGAAAACCATCAGCGTGATCCACTATATAAACAAACTGAAAGGACAAATCCACATGATCATTTCATTAGATGCTGAGAAAGCATTTGACAAAATTCAACACCCCTTTATGACAAAAGTCCTGGAAAGAATAGGAATTCAAGGCCCATACCTAAACATAGTAAAAGCCATATACAGCAAACCAGTTACTAACATTAAACTAAATGGAGAGAAACTTGAAGCAATCCTATTAAATCAGGGAGTAAACAAGGCAGCCCACTCTCTCCCTACTTATTCAATATAGTTCTTGAAGTTCTACAAAGAGCAATCAGATAACTAAAGGAAATCAAGGGGATACAGATTGGTAAAGAAGAAGTCAAAATATCACTATTTGCAGAAGATATGATAGTTTATATAAGTGATCCCTAAAGTTCCACCAGAGAACTATGTCAGTAAATTGGCTGGGTATAAAATTAACTCAAATAAATCAGTAGCCTTCCTCTACACAAAAGAGAAACAAGCCGAAAAAAAAAATATTAGGGAAACGACACCCTTCATAATAGACCCAAACAATATAAAGTACCTCGGTGTGACTTTAACAAAGCAAGTAAAAGATTTGTACAATAAGAACTTCAAGACACTGAAGAAAGAAAATGAAGAAGACCTCAGAAGATGGAAAGATCTCCCATGCTCATGGATTGGCAGGATTAATATAGAAAAAATAGCTATTTTACCAAAAGCGATCTACAGATCAATGCAATCCCCATCAAAATAACAATGCAATTCTTCAAAGAGTTAGACAGTACAATTTACAAATTCAACTGCAATAACAAAAAAACCAGGATAGCTTAAAGTACTCTCAACATTAAAAGGACTTCAGGGGGTATCACTATCCCTGAACTCAAGCAATATTACAGAGCAATAGTGACAAAAACTGCATGATATTTGTACAGGAACAGAAAGATAAACCACTGGAACATAATTGAAGACACAGAAATGAACCCACACACCTATGGGCACCTCATTTTTGACAAAGGAGCCAAATCCATTCAGTGGAAAAAAGATAGCATTTTCAGCAAATGTTGATGGTTCAACTGGAGGTAAACATGTAGAATAATGCAAGTCGATCCGTGCTAATCACTCTGTACAAAGCTTAAGTGCAAGTGGATCAAGGACCTCCACATCAAACCAGATACACTCAAACTAATAGAAGAAAAACTAGGGCACAATCTTGATCACATGGGCACTGGAAAAAATTTCCTGAACAAAACACCAGTGGCTTATGCTCTAAGATCAAGAGTCGACAAATGGGATCTCATAAAACTGCAAAGCCTCTGTAAGGCAAAGGATACTGTGATGAGAAGAAAATTGCAACCAACAGATTGGGAAAAGATATTTACAATCCTACAACAGATAGACGGCTTATATCCAAAATATACAAAGAACTCAAGAATTTAGACCTCAGGGAGACAAATAACCCTATTAAAAATGGGGTTCAGATCTAAACAAAGAATTCACACCTGAGGAATGCCGAATGGCAGAGAAACACCTAAAGAAATGTTCAAGATCTTTAGTCATAAGGGAAATGCAAATCAAAACAACCCTGAGAGTTCACCTCACACCAGTGAGAATGGCTAAGATCAAAAACTCAAGTGACAAGAAATGCTGGCGAGGATGTGGAGAAAGAGGAACACTCCTCCTTTGTTGTTGGGATTGCAGACTGGTAAAACTATTCTGGAAATCAGTCCTGAGGTTCCTCTGAAAATTGGACATGGAACTACGTGAGGATCCAGCTATACCTCTCTTCGGCATATACCAACTAGATGCCCAACATATAAAAAAGACACATGGTCACTATGTTCATAGCAGCATTATTTATAATAGCCCAAACCTGGAAAGAACCCAGATGCCCTTCCAAAGAGGAATGGATACAGAATATATGGTACATCTACACAATGGAATATTACTCAGCTATCAAAACCAATGCCTTTATGAAATTCATAAACAAATGTTTGTTACTGGAAAATATCATCCTGAGTGAGGTAACACAACTACAGAAAAACACACCTGGTATGCACTCATTGATAAGTGGCTATTAGACAAAATGCTTGAATTACCCTAGATGCATAGAACACATAAAACTCAAGACAGATGATCAAATTGTGAATGCTTCACTCCTTCTTTAAAAGGGGGAACAAGAATACCCTTGTCAGGGAATAGAGAAGCAAAGCTTAAAACAGAGACTGAAGGAACACCCATTCAGAGCCTGCCCCACATGTCGCCCATACATATACAGCCACCCAATTAGACAAGATGGATGAAGCAAAGAAGTGCAGGCTGACAGGAGCCGGATGTAGATCTCTTCTGAGAGACACAGCCAGAATACAGCAAATACAGAGGTGAATGCCAGCAGCAAACCACTGAACTGAGAATAGGAACCTCGTTGAAGGAATCAGAGAAAGAACTGGAAGAGCTTGAAGGGACTCGAGACCCCATATGCACAATTCCAAGCAACCAGAGCTTCCAGGGACTAAGCCACTACCTAAAGACTATACGTGGACTGACCCTGGACTCTGACCTCATAGGTAGCAATGAATATCCTAGTAAGATCACCAGTGGAAGGGGAAGCCCTTGACCCTGCTAAGAGTGAACCCCCAGTGAACGTAATTGTTGGGAGGGGGGTGTTAGTGGGGGGGAGGATGGTGAGGGAAACACCCATATAGAAGGGGAGGGGGGGCTAGGGGGATGATGGCTGGGAAACCGGGAAAGAGTATAACAATCGAAATATAAATGAAAAATACTCAAGTTAATAAAGAAAAAAAGGAAAAAATTCTAACAGAATTATGCATATCATTCATTCTGCACTCGAGCTTTAGTGAATTTCAGTGGGATCAGGTTATGGGGTGTTTTCATTCTGATGAATGTGTCTGCAAGTGTGTTAAAAACAAAAGGCTTTGACATGTCCTTATTTAAATTAAAATAAATTAGTAGTCTATTAAGAGATATTATGACAGAGCTTGACAGTAATAATGAGGATCTAACTTCAGCACTGTGCCAAAGGTATACAGGGAGAGGGTAATGGAAAGTGATGCGTTCTCAAAAAAAAAAAATGGAGAGAATTGACCTTGTCAGTGGTGAGCTGGTTTTTGAAATTACATTGGCAGAACAAAGGAATGGGGATTGGGTATTGAAGGAGACACTTTAATGAATCAGCATACCAAAGTTTTGGAAATAATTCATCTCCAGTATAAATTGAAGATGGAGAAATAGATCACACCTACAATAGTCTTAATGTACTTCTAGAAATTTTAAAATCAAAAAGTTGAAGATCATCTAGAATCTTTCCCCAAACTGAACAATGATGATTTGCATTCTTACTCTCTTCTTACAAACAAAATATGTATGGAATGGGTTTTGAGAAGTCTGAGTATGTCCTGTGCAATGGGAACCTCTCTCACTTATTTTTCTTCATTTCAGGAAGGCAGTTGCCCTATGATGTTTAGACATATCACCTCCTCTGACGTTTGATGTGCAGTGAGCCATTTCCAAAGACTTTCACTGTGACTTGGGTTGACAAGCAATCACCTTCTCATACAGTAAAGCATTCCACATCTAGCATGTCACCTTGGCTCTTCCAATGCACTTCTGAGTGTGGAATTTATTTTTATACAAATGACCAGCACTGTAAATACATTTCAGGACTTTCTTTATTCTGTCATAGGCTCGGGACAAGATTTTAGGTTTACAAGGTATGTTTCAGTCTAGGTCTCAGAAAATCTTTTATGTCAACTATAACATCAGAAACTTCCAAATCTACCCCTAAAACATGCATTGGGTTGAGGAACTCAATGAGCCTTTTATTATTTTGATCATTCGTACAAAGAATTTCTGTTCCATTTAACTGATACAGACATGAATTGCACTGTTATTGTGTTGCCTCAGTGTCACCTACTGCATTGTACCTGGACAGAGGGTTCACAATAGTTCAGTTCTGTAGCAATTCACAATGTTGCATTTCCAAATACAAAAGAATCCCCATCCCCTCTCATTGAGTTTCTCACTATCAAACATTCTGTTCTATTCTTCAAATCAAAATTTATTATAGGCCACATATTTACTGAAGATATCTTGAACATTTCAGCATTTTAAAATATAACCTTTATAGTAAAGAAACAGAAGGGCAGGGGATGTTACCATTTGGAAACCAGAAAAACAACAAACTTAAAAATATACATAATGAAAAATGGGGCATAACTATTTCTAACAATGCAACTTAGCTCTGATATGTCCTGAAATGATCACCACTATTTTTCTATCAAATATTTATTTTTATTTATTTCTCAATATTTTATGCCATGTTTTAATTTCTGATTATGTGGAATCAGAAAAAGAATGTATTATTTTTTAACTACAAGGAAATAAAATCACTTACCTTATGATACATAACCCTGAATATTCTACATTTTCATGAGGAATAAAATAGCGCATAGCTAAAATTATTGTGTCTCTATGTAGAATAGAAATTAAGTCTGTTATAAATATAAAGTTGGGACCAGAACTTACCTTACTGTGAAAGGCAAACTAAGCTTGAGTATCTCCTCTGAATAAAGATGCATCATCATCCTTTTTCATGTGTAGGTCTGATTTATAGACACCATTGCTAGATTTTTCATAGGGACATGAAAAAAAGTGAAATTAGTGTCTCAAATTATTATCTTATTTTAATATCAACTATGTAGACATGCTGGAAAAAATATACTGATACATTTAAACTTCCCATCATTTCTTTAGTGGTAAATTAATTTGCTTTTAAAAGAAATGTTGGAAGGGAGTTCAAAATGGATTTAAGATAAGAGTAACTGCTGTGCAACTTTCATGACATTATTGGGTCCATGACTCGATGTTTAAAAGTTGGACTCTAGTTATCCACCTGTGAAGTGTGACATATACTTGTCCAGACATATATGCAAATAAACATAGAGATGCACACACAGTCATGCATGAAGCCACATACACTACCAAAAACATAAACTTTCCAAGGTGGCTTCTTTTTTTTTTCTTTGCTTTGCTTTCATTTACTAGTAATGACTCATGCCTTTAATTATACCATAAAATCTGATAAGGGACTGAAAAGTAGGAGACCAGAGCTTCACATGTGAGAGCTTCAGAGCATCTAGTACAAGGATAACATGAAAAACATGAGAACTTTTCTCAAAATCCTAAGAGCTTGAAATATAGATCAGGGCCTGCGTGGCACAGAGTAGGATATGGCTTTGGTCTTCACAACTGAATTTTTTCATTCAAATTTCAGGTACTTCTCTATTGAATGATTTTCAAATAACCAAATAGTGATTAATTTTTAGAATTCGTTTTGTGTTCAAACGTAAATCTCCTAAACTCTAACCTTTATCTCTGATATTTCTAAACCAGAACATGCATAGGAACTTTCAATATATCTGGCCTTATTTGTTTTATATTTTCAATTTAAATGGCTTTTTTTATAGCATTATAGTGTTCCTGGGATTTACAGATTACCTCCTTGGAATATTAAGGGATACAGACTTAGAACCTTTGGGTCAGACCTTCACTGGTTCCTTCACACAATTTAGCATTCCTCTTTCAGGTGACATAAGGTGATGTTGCTGAGCTGTGGCTAAGACTGAGTGTGGATTACAATAGTGTCGACATTCTTCCCCAATGTGATGCCATACATGTTCCTTAAACACATTCTTGAAAGATAGTTTCCATAATTCATGGAGTTTTAATTACATAGCTACATTCTTTCATTTTTGGAGGATGTTTTTGAAGACTATTCTGGCATTTATGTCAATTGCTATCCCTCTTTTATGGGAAATTACTGTTTCTTTTCTGGATGCTTCTAGGAGCTGTGTTTCTGCTGTTTGCCAGGTTCAGTTTGATCACCTGGGTTCAGATTTCTTTGTATTTATCATGCCTGACATTTGTTTGGTTGAGTAATATATTGTTCTCATTCTATAATTCCTTCATTGTTATGCCTGCATACTTTTCTCTTCTTATTTTGATTTTTCCTCCTTATAGTCTTCTGTAGATCCAAGGCTCTTCCACCTGCATGGAGCCTGGGTATTGCTCATGAGTATTTCTCATGAATGAGGTGTTCTATTGAGTTGTTAGTTTTCGATGTCTAAGAGTATAGATTCTTGTTTTTGGTATTTATGAAATTTGCAGATCATAACTTCTAGATAACATGATATCCTTACCTTTTCATTTTTTAGTTTTTCTGGAATGATTGAAATAAACAATTTATAGAGAAAACAGGCATAAGAAAATTGTATATTGTGAATATATTTCTGCAAGAGGTCTCATGTATTGATTCAGCTGAAATAACGAGATTTGCAATGCTCTCTGTGACTGCTCTCACATCTCCCTTCACCTTTCCCCACAGTGATAGTATTTACTCATTTACTTTTCTTCTCCCCTTACATTAGTTTATTCATTAGTTGTGTGCCCTAATGATACAGTATTCTAGTAACTTTAGAGGACAATTTTCAGAAGTGACTTATTAGCTTCTGTCATGTGGGTCACAGGGATTGATCTCAGCATGTCAAGCTCAGCTTGGCAAACAACCACTCTTAGCCAGGGAACCTTTATGCAATCCACAAATGTAATATTTCCTAATACTTTCTGATAGCATTTATATGATTTCAGAATTATTACCTGGATTATTTTAGTGGAAAGTGATTATGTGGGAATTAATTGTGTACATTATAACCACAGTGCAATAATGCTACCCATGCTTCTATTTTATGCACTTCTCATTTCATTTGAATATGTGTTTTAAAAAACCCTGCTTAGCCATCAAGCACAACCTATGCTGATAATATTATATAGCTTCCTTATGTTGATGGCTATGTCTCTACATCATTTTATGCTCACTATTTTGGCATACTGAATTCTCATTAATTTATATTTATGATGCACATCATGGAGACCATTTTGTTTTGGCTCTTTGGATGATAGTGTTTTCCCTGGTATTATTTCATTTGGAGGACTCAAACACTTACCGAACATTCACATATTTACATTTATACTGTATATTTTTGTCTGGTGATTTGACTATATTATTTATGGTGAATCAATAAGTAATCTCTAGTGAAGTAAAAGTCAAACAGTGTTTAATAAATTGACTACCTGTATTCTTTTTATCTATCACTTATTTTCATAGTAAGATACAAAGAAGCCTCTCATCCTAGTATTTACTCTCACGTCAAAAATTAATTAGCATATTAATTAAAATTATTTTAGTACAGTAGTTTTTCTATAGTTATAATACCTAGATGTAATACTTTAGCCATGTGCTTTCTGAACTCTCCTGCATACTATATAGTAAATACATTTAGTGTGCATGAGAATTCCACAATAGAGGCTACAAAAATACCTCAGCTGTTAAAGGCTTGTGACCCAACAAAAATGTCAATGAAACTGAAATTAGTCACTGTATATTAGGTGTTTGTATTGAAATAGTCACATACTGTCTCTTTGTAATTCTCTACATCATATCAGGTCTAATTATAATGATAGGGAATCCATCCAATTACAAAATTCACCATTATATCTAATACCTTATTTGAATTATTTACTATGTGTTTTGGTTTCATTTTCATATTCTATACCAAAGGAAGCATAGTTAGTGCTCTCCTATAATCAAATAGCCACATCATCTGCGGTAATCTGGTATATTAGTAAAATATCAAAATCGGTTTCTTTAGTTCGTTTACTTTGGAGAGATCTAATCACAGCAGAAATGCTGAAATAAAATATAAATTAAATAAACTCACTGAATAAAATATAAATCTTTATAAAAGATAAATGATATAGTAAAATAAGTAATAAAACACAGAAATAAATCCCAAAAGTCAAACTCAGATTACCCCCACCAAACACCCAGCTCACTGAAAATAAAGACCACGGACCCATTATTTAAGTAAGTACCTGTGAACACATGCTTGACAACACTCTAAGTTCTTTCTCTCCCTTTACATTAAGGGAGCAGAGGTGATGGTTTCCCCTATGTTCTCTGAATTATCCATGCTTCTGGTTAAGATGCAGGAAAAATCTAGAATGCCTGTTTTTGGAAGATGAGGTTTTTTTTTTCTTATTAGCATCCTTAATGCATCATAATAGATAAAATTTTAGATGCCTAGTTAAGATGTGTTATATAAATAAATGATGAAGAATAACCAATTTTAAATTATATTATGTTTATTAGATGAATTTTTATACTCAATTTCATAATCCATTTAATATAATACAGACTCTTTCATTCTTCTCCACAGATTCCAGTCAAGATGTATCTTAATGCACCATGCTTATTCAAGTGTATTTTATATCTATTTGTATCCACATTCCCATGACAACCCCCTCATTATATACTTCATATAGAGGAAATGCCTATCCTGATATTTCCACTTATTAGGATGATACTATCAAGAAGATACAAGCTTCCTGTTTCTGGCTACGCCTAGAGATGACATAGTACAATAGTACACTGTACCCATATTCAGTGTGGGAGAAAGCTGGACTCCCAGAATCATGTTCAATTCTGAGAACTTAGGGGAAACCATTACCTCTGCTTACGTTCCTGTGCTGAGAGGAAGCTGCTTAGAGCCTTATGGATACAGGAACCTAGGAAGAGTAATTGAGGGGATCCTTCTAGTATCTATCTGTGTCCAGAGATGAAAGCCAGTGGCCAGGAAAAGTAACACAACTGAGAACACAGGCGAGATCAACCCTTCTGCTCCAAGCAACCAGGCTGGAGGCCTCAGGACACAGAAAACAAGAGCAGTCTGGGACAGGACACTTCCTGTTTCCACCTGCACCCATTGCTGACCTGGTCCTACATATCTCTGTACCCACATCTTGGTGGGAGAAAAGAAGTCTATAGGAACAGTGACAAAGAGTTTTACAGGATGTTCAAACCACTGTCAGAGACAGCAAGACCACGAAAAACCAGAGAAAACCTGATGACAAGAGTCAAGTACAGGAACATAAGCAACAGAAACCAAAACTACTTGGCATCATCAGAGCTCCCTTATCCCAAGAAAGCAAATATTGGATATCCCAACAAACTGAAAAAGCAAGATGTGGATTCAAAATCATTTTTCATGATGATGACATAGGACATTAATTAGGGAACAAATAAAATTCTTCAAGAAATACAGGACAACACGGGTAAAAACGTAGAAGCCCTTAAAGGGGAAACTCAAAATTCCTTCAAGAATTACAGGAAAATACAGTCAAACAGATGAAGGAATTTAAAAAATCTAGGATCAGTAAGTGGAAATAAGCATTAAACAAAGCACAAAGAGAGACAACCCTGGAGGTGGAAAACCTAGGGAAGAAATCAGAAGTCATAGACAGAAGCATCAGAAAGAGAATACAAGAGATAAAAGATAAAAATCTCAGGGGCAGAAGATTCTGTAGAAAACATTTGCACAACCATCAAAGAAAATGTAAAGCTCAAAAACCTCCTAATGGAAAACAGCCAGGATATCCAGGAAAAATGAGAATATCAAACCAAAGGATAATGGGTATAAAACCGAGCGAAGATTCCTCTATAAAAGGGCAAGTAAATATCATCAAAAATTATAGGAGAAAACTTTCCTAGCCTAAAGGGAGATTAGTCCCTATAATAAAAACAGAATCATACATTTCTCCAAATAGATTGGACCAAAAAGAAATTTCTTCCTTCATATAATAGTCAAAACACCAAAAGAACAAAACAAAGAAAGAATATTAAATGCAGTAAGCGAAAAAGTCAGGTAACATATATAGACATTCCTATAAGTATTACACCAGACTTCTCACCAGAGACTATGAAAGTAAGATCCAGAGTGGATATTATAAAACACTAAGAGAAAATAAATGCCAGCCCAGGCTAATATCCCCTGCAAAACTTTCAATCAACGCAGCTGGAGAAACCAAGATTTTTATGATAAATTAAATTTACACAGTATATTTTCACAAATCCTGCCCTACAAGAGATAATAGATGGGAAACTCCAACACAAGGAGGGAAATTAAACCCAATAAAAAGCAAAAAAGTAATCCTTTTTCAACAAACCCAAAAGTAGAGAGTCACACAAACACAATTCCACCTCTTCCAAAAAGTAATAACAGAAAACCACATGAACTATTCTTTAATATCTCTTAGCATCAATGCTCAACTTTCCAATAAAAAAGACATAGACTAACAGACTGCATACATAAAGGAGAAGTAGAATTTTGTTGCATAAAGGAAACACAGCTCAGTGACAAAGTTAGATAGTATCTAAGAATAAAAGACTGGAAAACAATTTTCCAAGAAAATGGTCTGTAGAAACATCCTGGAGCATACATTCCAGTATCTAATTCACCCAAAAGTTATCAAAAAAAAAAAGATAAGGAAGGACACTTCATTTTCATCAAAGAAAAATTTCCACCAGGGTCAATTCTCTATCCTGAATATCTATATGCTACATCCAAGGCACCTCAATTTATAAAGGAAACCGTACTTAAGATCAAGCTAACAAAATAGTAGTGGGAGACTTCAACAAACCACACTCAGCAATGGCCAGATCATGGAATGGGAAACCAGAGAGACAGAGAAATTAACAGACTGTGAATCAAAAGGATTTAAGAAATATCTATAGAATATTTCATCCCTGAACAAAAGAATATACCTTAATCTCAGGAATTCATGGGACATTCTCCAAAACTGATCATACAGTTGGTCATAAAAAAGGCATCAACAGATACAAATGAGTGAAATAATACCATGCATTTTCTCACACTACCATGACCTAAGGCTGGACTTCAGTAACAACAAAAATGTCAGAAAGCCCAAATACACATGACGTTGAACAATATTTTATGCAATGATAATTGGTAGAGGAAGAACTAATTCAAAATGTTTTAGAATTTAAGGAAAAGTAAGGCACAACAAACTCAAACTTATGGGACACAATGATAGTATAGCTAAGAGGAAAACTCAAAGCTCTGAGAGTATCCAAAGTGAAACTGGAGAGAGCATACATTAGCACTTGAAAACAAATATAAAAGCTCAAAAACAAAAAGAAGCAGATACACCAAAGAGGAGCAGAAGGCAGGAAATAATCAAACTCAGGTCTGAAATCAACTAAGGAGAAACGAAAAGAACTCTACAAAAAAAATCAAGAAAACAGGAGCTGTATCCAAGGGTAAATCAACATGATAGATAAACGTGAGCTAAAATAACAAAAGGGCACAGAGAAAGCATCCAAATAACAAAATCAGAAATGAGAGGGAAACAAAACAACAGAATATGCAGAAATTCAAACATCCTCATACTGTATTACTGAAATTTATATTACAAGAAAAGTAGAAAATCTGGATCAAATGATCAATTTTTTATACAGGGAGCAGCTACCAAAGTTAGGTCAGGGTCAGATAAAATATCTAAACTGTACCCTGAATTCTAAAAAAATTAGAAACAATTATTAAAAGGCTTCCAATTGGGAAAAGATCACAGGACCATATGATTTTAGGGGAAAATTCTATCAGCACTTCCTAGAACCAAATAGCCCTATTGTCCAAAATATTCCACAAAATACAAAAGGAGGAACACTATCAAATTCCATCGATGAAGCCACAATTATATTAATACCTAAAGTATACAAAGACCCAATAAAGAAAATGAACATCAGATCAATTTCCCTTATGAATATTGACAAAAATAGTCAATCAAATCATTGGAAACCAAATCCATGAACACATCAAAATGATCATCCATCACTATCAAGGAGACTTCATAACAGGAATGCAAGGATAGTTCAATATGTATTTCCAACAACATATTCCACTAGATAATCAAACTGAAAGAAAAAAATATATTTTCATCTCATTAGATGCTGTGGAAGCATTGGACAAAATAAAAATCCCTTCATATCCAAAGTCTTACAATGATAGGAATTCAAGGCCCATACTCAACAACAGTAAGTTAATGTACAGCAAACCAGTAGCCAAAAATCAAGCTAAATGAAGAGAAACATTGAAGCTCTCCCTCTAAAATCAGGGACTAGACCTGGCTATTCATTCTCTCACTACTTATTCAATATAGTACTCAATGTGCTACCCTGACCAATTAGACAACAAAAGGAGGACAAAGGGATACAAATATTAAAGGAAGAGGTCAATATATCACTATTTGCAGGTGATATGATAGTATATATAAGTGACTCCATAATTTCAACCAGAGAACTACTGCACGTCATAAACAACTTCAGCAAAGTCCTGGATATAGAATTAACTCAAACATATCAGTAACCTTCCATGAATAAACAGACCAAGGAAGAAATTAGGGAAATGACACTTTTCACAATAATCACAAATAACAAAAAATACCTCAGTGTAAATCAAACCAGGCAAGGGAAAGTGCCGTATGAAAAGAACTTAATTACTCTAAAAGAAGAAAATCTCAGAAGATTGAAAGACTTTTCATGTTCATGGATTGGCAGTATTGATATAGCAAAAATGGTCCTTTGCCAAAAGCAATCTATAGATTCAATGCAATCCCCAAGAAAATTTCAACAAAATTCTTCATACAGTTAGAAAGAGAAATATGCAAGTTCATTTAGAATAAGAAAAAACAAGGAAGTGGGAACTATTCTCAAAATAAAAGAAATTCTTTGGAAATCAATATCCCAAACCTCAAGTTGAATACCCAGCAATAGTGATAAAAATTATATGGTATTGGTACAGAGACAGGTACAAGCAGAACACCTGTGTTGGTTCATCTAGATGTCAGCGTGTAAATTAATGTAAATCCATCCATTCTTATCACGCTGCAGAAAGCTGAAATCCAATTGGATTAAGTGCATCCAGAAAAAAGAGATATAACAAACCAATAGAAGAAAAAGTGGAGAAAAGCTTGAACACATGATAACAATGGAAAATTTCTTGAACAGAACACCAAACCAGTGGCTTATGCTTTACGATGAAGAGTTGACAGATAGGACCTTGTAAAAATGTAAAGTGTCTGTAAGGCAAGGAACACTGTCATTATGACAAAATAGCAACTAATATCTTGAAAAAAGATGTTTGCCATCCTATATCTGAAAGAGAACTAATATTCATTATGTACAAAGAACTCAAGAAGTTATACTCCAGAAAGTGAAATAACCCTATTATAAATGGGGTACAGATCTAAACAAATAATTTTCAGCAGAAAAATTTTGAATGGCTGAGAAATACATAAAGAAGTGTTCAACATCATTATTCTTCAGGGTAATGCAAGTCAAAAGATACACTAGGCAGAATGGCTAAAATCAAAAATTCAGTTAACAGCAGATGCTGGTCACAATGTGGAGAAAGAGGAAGACTCTTCCATTATTTGTGGGATTGAAATGAGGTGCAATATTCCGGAAATTACTCTGGGCTTTCCTCAGAAAATTGGGCGTAGTATATACTGAGGACTTAGTTATCCCTCTCCTGAGCATATTCACAAATGATGCCCCAACATATAACTAGGACACATGTTGTACTATGTTTATAGCAGCTGTTTTCATGATAGCCAGAAGCTAGGAAGAACCCAGATGGTTTGACCATATGAATGTATACAGAAAATGTGGTTCATCTACATAATTGAGTGCAACTCAGTAATCAAATACAATGACATCATGAAATTCATAAGCAAATGACTGAAGCTATAAAATAACATGTTGAATGACGCAACCAAATCCCACACACAAAAAAAAAACAGACTCACACACATACACACACACACACACACACACACACACACACACACACACACACACACACTCACAAAACCTTGAATTAACCAACATACAATTCACATACCGCTTTAAGTTCAAGAAGAAGGATGAATCAACTGAGGATGGTCTGTCTTAAAAGGGGAAACAAAAATATTCATAGGACATGATATGGAGATTAAGTTTAGAGCAGAGATTGAAAGAATAGAGATTCTGAGCCAATACTACTTGGGGATCCAGCCCACATAAATACAGCCCGCATACATAAACAATAATTCTGATGCCAACAAGTGCATGCTTGCAGGAGCCTGATATAACTGTCTACTGAGGGGCTCTTCCAGATCATGACAATTACAGAGGCTGATGCTTCCAGCCAACCATTGAACTGAGAACAGGGTCCCCTTTGGAGAAGATAGAGAAAGTATTAAAGGAGCTGAAGTGCCTTGCAAACCAGTAAGGACAACAGTGGTCACAAACCATATCTCCGCGGAACTAAAGCACTTCCTTAAGACTGCACGTGGACAGACTGGTGGATCTAGCTGCATATGTAGCAAAGCATGACAATGTTCTATACCAATGGCAGAAGCCCTTGGTCATGCCAAGTCTGGACCTTCCAGTAAATAGAATGTCATGCTGGGGAGGCAACCAGGCGATGTTTTTGCGGAGGGGGAAACACCTTTGAAGAAGACAGGGCAGCGGAAAAGGATAGGGAAAGAGGGTTTATGGATGGAGACCACCAACATACAGCCTTTATATTTTTCTATGCCTTTAGAAGCTTAATGGCAAGGCCATTTCCTAACCTCAAAGTGGCTAAAATATCCCCCACTGATATTCCCACGTTACTATTTGCTAAAATCTATATACCATCTTTCTTGCCCTGAACACCATTGGGCAGCTCTCCTGGGTCTGCTTATTCTCATACTCTTCTATGTCAGCTGCTTCTCTGTCTGAAAGTCTATATTGGAGAATCTCCATGTCTTCTTCATCTCTGGACCTGTGTCCAAACATCCTGAAACTCCTGCTCTGTCTGCCCTGCCCAGACACTGGCTATCATTATCTCTATTTTCCAATCAGAACCAGCTGAGTCAGGGTCCCTGATTCATAAGTTCTGGACACTATGAGAAGCATGAGAATAAAATCAGCTACAATAACTATTTGTATGTGATTTTCTGGGAACAATATTCCCTAAACCGGAAGGAGATACCTGTTAGGGTACTAGAATCATAGAAAATATTAAGTAAACACATAATAATAATAATAATAAATATTAATAATATAATATAATATAAAAAAGTGAAAAATAAATATAATAATTATAATAATTATAATAGTAAATAATAATAAAAATAAATTAATCATCATCATTATTATCATAATAATCATCATCATAGAAGCCTAACTGAATAGAGATATAAAAATACAAAAACTGTGAAGGAAAAAGACTAAGTCACAAGTAAAGCTGATCACATGAGAGTAACACCTGAATTTTCAATTTATATTCTAAAATATAACTTGCATTTTTAGCTTTTTCCAACACTAAATTTATCTTATTAGGTGTCTAGAAAGAAATACATGGAAGCATGAATCATCTCAACTTCAAATGTCGGTACACTCAATGTTATATCTTCCTTTTAAACAAGATTGTTCATCTTTGTCCGATAATATATATATTAGAAATGTGTGCTATATTGTATATATGGATTCGTTGATAACTTCCTCCTGTGAACAAATTTTAAGACTAAATGACTTATGTACATTATTATAAAATCTAAGATCATTGAGTTTTTTTTCCGTAATCAAATACCATAATGCATAAATATAAGTAGCATTTCCTGACTGTGGCTAGTAACAAAAAATATTTGATATACAAATCCTATAAACTTATTTGGATATTATCTATTAAAGTTTCTTCAAGGAGTTGTCCAACTTTTAATAAAGGGAAGTCACCAATTATGTCAATAAATTTTTCATTCTATATTCCTTTAAATTGTAAAATACATTTTTATTTAAATAAGTCATAACAAAAAGGGAAATATTATATAGACAGAAAAGAGACTAAAAGAAATTTTTACCAAACTCTAATATTTGTGTCAATATCAGAAATGGCTAATGATAATTACTATATTATTAATTAAATGAGACAAGATATCATTTTTATTTAATAATTTTTTCTGAATACTTTATGTATTTACATTTCAAATGTAATTTCCTTCCTTTTTGTCACATAACATCCATGCCCGTCTTCTGTGAGGTTGTTCCAATTCCCACCAATCTACTTCAACCTCAATGCTCTGGCATTACCCTACATTGGGGATACAAGCCTTCACAAGATTAAGGCTTTACCTTCCAATGATGTTAGACCAAGTAATCCTCTGCCACATATGTAGCTGGAGTAATGGGTTCCTCAATCTGTACTCACTAGTGGATGGTTTAATCCCTCGAATTTTTGGTGAGTCTGGTTAGTTGATATTGTTGTTCTTCCTGGGGTTTTGAAAATCCCTTCATCTCATTAAGTTTACTCTCTAACAACTTCATTGAACCCCCCTTGTTCAATTCAATGATTAGCTACAATCATCCTCACCAGTGTCAGTAGGGTTCTGTCAGAGTCTCTCAGGAGACATCCATATCTGACTCCTGTCAATAAGGACTTGGTGGCATCAGCAATAGTGACTGGTTTGTATGACTGAATATGGGACAGATCCCCACATGGGGCAGTCTCTGGTTGACCCTTTCTTCAGTCTCTGCTTAACTCTTTATCCTTGAATTTCCTCCCATAAATATTTTTTTATCCCTTCTAAGAAGAAATGTAACATCTGCATTTTGGTCTTCTTCCAGATTGGGCTTCATATGACCTGTGAATTCTTTCTTATGTATTCCAAACTTTTGGGCTGATACACAGTTCCAATAAATGTATGCCATTTCTGTTCTTTTGTGACTGGGTTACCTCACACAGAATGATAATTTCTAGTCTATCCTAAGAATTTTATGGAAACATTGTTTTTGATAGGTTAGAAGAACATAGGTGTGTAAATGTACTATATTTAATTTATCCATTACTATGTTGAGGGACATCTGGTTTCTTTTCAGCTTCTGGCTATTATAAAAAATAAAGGTTGCTCTCAACCTGTAGCATCATGTGTCCTTCTTATATATTGGAGCATCTTTTGGGTATATATCACAGAAATGGGAATGTGGTATCCTCAGGTAGTACTATATCCAACTTTGTGAGAAAATTCCAGTCCCATTTCCAGAATGGTTATACCAGCTTGCAATCTGACCAACAATGGAGGAGAGTTCCTCTTTCTCAACCGCCTTGCCAGAATGTGCTGTGAATTTCTTTTCTTAGCCATTATGAGTGGTGTGCTGTGTAACCTCAGAATTTGTTGACTTGCATTTACCTGATGGCTAAGGATGTTAATATTCCTCAGTAGAGAATTCTTTGTTTAGTGCTATTCACCATTTTTGAAAGGACTATTTGATTTTCTGGAATCTAACTCCTTGAGTCTTTTTATAGATTGATTTTAGCTCTCTATCCGATGGAAGATTGGTAAAGATCTTTTCTTAACTTATTGATTTTACCTTTTTCCAAGTCCAGTGACCTATTCCTTGCAAAAGCTTTATGAAGTCCCATTTGTCAATTCTCGATCTTGGATCAAAGTCATTGGTGCTCTTTTCAGTAAATTTCACCACTTTTTCCTCTATGAGTTTAAGATTATATGTTTCTTGTGGAGAGACTTGATCCACTTCAACTTGAGCTTTATACAGGATGATAAGAATTGAGTGATTTCCATTCTTCTACATGCTAACCTCCAGTAGATTGAGAACCGTTTTTGGAAAATGTTATCGTTCCATTGGATGGTTTCGGTTCATTATCAAATATCAAGTGGCCATAGGTGTGTGCCTTCATTTCTGGGCCTTCATTTATATTCCATTGATCTACCTGACTGTCTCTGTAGCATTCCCATTCAGTTTTTATTATTATTGTTCTGTAATACAGTTTGAAGTCATCGATCGTGATTGCCCCAGAAGTTCTTATACTGTTGATGAACGTTTTCCTTATCATGGGGTTCTTGTTATTCCAACTAAATTTTCAAACTGCTCTTTCTAACTCTGTGAAGAATTGTGTTGGTATTTTCATGGTGATTGCCTTGAATCTGTTGATTTCTTTTGGCAAGATGGCCATTTTTACAATATTAACCATGCACATGCATGAGCATGGAAAATTATTCCATCTTCTGAGATCTTCTTCAATATTTTTCTTCAGAGACTTGAAATTCCTGTCATACATAACTTTCACTTGCTTGTTTAGAGTCAACCTGAGGTATTTATTATTTTTTGTGACTATTTTGAAGGATCTCATTTAATTAATTTCTCCTCAAACTGTTTATCCTTGAAGTAGAATGCTACTGATTTGTTTGATTTAAGTTTACATCCAGCAACTTTCCTGAAGTTGTTTATCTGCTGAAGGAGTTCTCTGTTGGAATTTTGGTGTCACTAAAATATAAAAACACATCATCTAAAATTGTGATATTTTAACTTCTTGCTTTCTAAATTTTTCCGTTTTTCCTCGTGTTTTTGTCTAATTTTTGTGGATAAGACTTCCAGTACTATATTGATGGAGTAAGTAGAGTTTAGGCAACCTTTTCTAGTTCGTGATTTTTTTTTTTTTTTTGGTATTGCTTCAAGTTTCTCTCCAGTAAGTTTGATGTTGGCAACTTTTTTTTTTTTGTAATAATGCTTTTACTATGTTTAAGTATGGGCGTTGAATTCCTAATATTTTCCAAGACTTCTAACATGAAGAAATACCGATTTTTTTAAAATTTTTTTCAGCATCTAAAAAATGATCACGAGTTTATTTACATAATTGATTCTTCTATATGCTTACATCCAGTTGAACCATAATTTGTTGAAAATTCTGTCTTTTTTTCATTTCATGGTTTTAGCACCTTTGTCAAAGAAAAATTGACCATAGGTGTGTGCATTCATTTCTGGATCTTCAGGCTAGGATATCGGTGTAATTTTCAATTACCATGGATCGAGAAACCAAGACATTCCATGACAAAGCCAAATGTACACAATATCTTTCCACAAATCCAACCCTACAAATGATAGTACATGGAAACTTCCCACACAAGGAGGGAAACTACACCTTAGCAAAAAGTAGGGAATTAATCTTTCAATAACCCAAAAGATGATAGCCACACAATTGTAATTACATATCTAACAACAAAAATAACAGGAAGCAACAGTCCATTCATTTAATATCTCTTATCATCAATGGACACAATTCCCCAAATGAAAAGACATAAACTAAGAGACTGAAAACATAAAGATGCAAGATTTTGCTGCATACAGGAAATACACCTTAGAGACAATGACAGAGTATCTCAGGTTAAAAGGATGGAAAAAATGCTAAGCAAATGTCCCCAAGGAACATGCTGGAGTAGCCTTTCTAAAATTGAACAACATTGACTTTCAACAAAAGGTTATCAAAAATGATAAGGAAAGGAACCATACCTGTCAAAGAAAAAATAATACTAAGATGAACTTTCAATTCTGAACAACTATGTTTCAAATGCAAAGACACCCAAATTCATAAAAGAAACATAACTATAGTTAAAAGCAAATATTGCACCACACACAATAAATTGTTGGAGAGTTCAATTCTGTACTCTCATCAACGGACAATTTATGGAAACTGTAACTAAACAGATATGGTTAAAATAACAAAAGTTTTTTTTTAATAATTTAAAAATCCAAATGAATTTAACAAATAATTAGGTAACATTTCATCCTAAATCAGAAGAATATACCTTTTCTTATGCACGTCATTGTTACTTCTCCCTATTTGACCATATACTCATTCACATAACAGTCCTCAAGTGATACCAGAATATTGAATAATCCTACGCATCCTATCAGATCACCATGGACTAGGGCTGCTCTTCTATATTTTATTATTTTTTCAATTATTTAAATTATCGATGAATTATTTGTGTGGAATTTTTAAAACATCATCTATCCTGATAGTTTGTCACTATGCAATAAAGACTGTGTTAAACCTATTGGTACTTCTTCGATTTTTGCCTCTACAGTAGGAAGAGTGATTCTCCATTCCAATCGTGGTTTATATACTACATTTTGAGTTAACTCTTTGTGCATACATTGCATTTAATGTTTTCCTCTTTGTTTGAATATATATTTGTATTATCTAATCTAACACATTTGTAATCTTATGACAGTTTTAATTTCATAACTTCAAACTATAACTTTTGATCTCATTTTGCTTATATTTTTTTCTTCATTTTATATGCATTTTTTCTTTGTGAATACTTTTCCCTCTTTATGTATGTTTGTGCCTTAGTGGGATTTTGTTATTGTTTATCAATGGAAAAATGCAATTTATTCACAGCAGCAGCCATATATGAAGGAGAATACAAGAGTTAATTAGCTATTTCAATAGGATGGATTACTTATTAAAAATAAGAATCTCTGAAAAAAAGTACAGAGATGTATTTCACACTACCCTTCCGCAATGATCATAGCATGCAATAATGTCAGGTTGTAAGCTGTGCTCATATGGTGGTGGGAAATAATTTATGGAAGAATAAAAGCACAGAACACAGAAAATTGAAAGAATCCCTTTCCCCCTACACACAGATACATAATGGTATTATGGGGTGGTAAATAGAATTAATTGAAGCAGAAGTAAACAATTATGTTGCTACAAGAAAATGAAGTCAAGGAAGAGTTTTAAACCATGGTCAACTATATAATTGTGAACATTTGTTCCCAAAATTGTGGGTTGTTCCCCAGGACAATAATAGCTGGACTGAACCCACCTTTTATCTATACAAAGTGGGGAACCATGGCCCTAATGGGAATGATGAAGGCAAAAAACAAAAACAATAACAAAAGGGTATATTATTCAAAGCAAACCATTACCGCAAAGTGCCACAAACAACTTTATGTTCTAACCAGAAAAGGTACCAAAACTAAAGGCACATTTGAGCACCGTATGTGAAGACAAAAGTGAGTGGGCCATGGACTTTCCCGCTTTCATGTTTTTCAAGTACTTTACAGAAACAGGAATCTCGGACTGTTTTTCCATGATTTATTTAAGGTTTTTATACCCCTCATATATGAAAATACAATTTGAAAGTATTGATAGTTGCTGTCAAAGGTTTTTTCCAAGTTCACAAACTTCTTGGTGTAAAGTTTCAAAATGTAACTAGACCCAACCCTGAGCTGTAAAACTATAGCAAGGCAATAATAATAGATATTATCAAGGCCTAAGCACTATAGACCTATACTACTTAGTACAGTGATCCAAATTAATTCAAATAGCTCAAGAGAGCAAGAAGATACATCTAAAAAGTGTTAGAAAAGTGTAGAAGAGTCAGTATTCAAGTAACAATGGGAAGAAACAACTTAGGACAAGACAGAAGGATAAACTAGCATGGTGGGTTTATATAAGAGAAATACTTAGAAATGAAAATGTCTTGTAAAATTAAAAAGTGTATTTTCATTATTTTCTCCTTCCAATCAAAACAGACAACCATGAATAATTCTCCTCTAAGGCTTCCATAAAACAGGTTAAACAAAAATTAAAATAAACATTTAAAACTTTGAAAATGAAACAAAAAAAAAATTCGTGTATGTTTCAGAGCAGGATCACAGGGAAATGAGATGAATGTGGTCAAGATGAAACCTATAGTGGCAAATAGGATCTAGAATTAAGAACTGCATGAGAAAGGCAGTGGAGTAGTGACAGGAACATGACCAGGCCTGACAGATAAGGCTGATCCCTTTACGGGGGCACTGAATGAGGTAAGAAAATATTTCAAATAAAGCAGCACCTTTCCTTTCTTCTAAGCTCAAGTATCCCATCGATGAAAAAAACCCATTTTGATAATAATACAGAAGAGTTATGGTATGTCAATCACTTCCCATTTGCATTAATTCCTCTCTCCGAACTCAGGAAACATGAACATTTCGAATTTCAAAGAAGAAAAATTCATTGCCACGTACATGAATGTCCTGAGCACCAAGTGACAAACTGAAATAAGTGAGGCAGAGAAGGTGGAGACTGTCTCATTCCACAGAGCAGAAATATGACTGTGCAAGTTAAGAAGGAATAAGGCAGCCATAACAGGTAAATTAGTTCTCATAACATTAAACTTATTTACATTATTCTTAACTCTACTTAGTACAAATCACTTTCCAGCTCAATCTTCATTTTGAATGATGCTGACCTATCCTGCAATGTGTCTGTACCATCTTCTCTTCCTAGTATTGGCTTTCATCATGGGGGTAGTAGATGATTGTGGCTGCATAGGTGATATTTTTATTTCTATATATCACTCCCTTTACGTACTATATGTGTAGTAACATTTACTGAGTTTCATTTGGAGAAGTTAAGAATGATTGATCTTATATATATGGTTTAAACCTCTATTGAGATTATTTAGAAAATATCAGGTATCCATTCTCTGTAAATAATTGCTTCTCTCATATGATAAAGAAACAATTAAATTTTATTCTAGTCTAAATAATTCTCTATAATTTTAATATCTAAAGATACAGAAGAACATTGAGATAATGTGGAATATTAGATCAGCTGAAGTGCATGTTCATTTATTTAAGAATAACCAGAATCATTGAAATGTTTCTGGAACATAATATAGGAACAAAAAACAGAACATTGAATAAATAGTGGCAGAAGAACAGGGTCATTTTATTAAATGTAGCTTACATTCAGATCCACTGTTTTCTTTATTTAGTAAAAATTCAATTTAAATACTCTTCTTCAATGTTTTTCATCCTGTCCTTGACTCTATTTCAAAGGTGTATCCCATAACTAGTACGATAATTAAATTTAAAACAAAGCATTTTGCGTGTGTCACTCACTTTCTGCATTTCCTTATTTGTGGTTTATTCTGTTCCCAATGGCCATGTTGTCTTGAAGTCACGAAGAATTTCTGGCTCATTTGATGAAAATTTTCTGAAGGTATATATTATTCATAGTTTTAATATGCTGTGCATATGTTTCATAGTACTGGATATTGTAGGTAAAAATCATCTGGATAAGGAATTTTTGCATGAATATCATTACACGCTAAAAACAAAGAGAAAACGTAGAAGTAGATATTTATTAAATATTTTTACACTTCTAGAGTTTGTAATTTTACAAAATATGAGCCAATCACCTCTTTCTGTGAAATTCACATTCGTGAGCTATTACATTCTAATCAAACTCCTGTGTCAGCTCCCATGAAGTCAAATTAAAAGCGAATTGCAATCCAAAACGTTTGCAGAAGGTAAATGGGCAAATTATTCGTCTGCATGTACTAAACAAGCATCTAATATAAGCATAGGATTTCTCTTAATGAAATAAGAACTACCAGATATAATGGGAAAAAAATACATCTATTAAAGTAAATTTTTTGTTATATAACAGCTATTAATTGATGGTCTGAGTAATGGCTTAAATGACCAAACCTTGACTAGTAAGGAGGAATTTTTAGTGAGTTAGAGGTTCTCTCAAGCATCTTCAAGTAAATCGATCTAAAATATTTTCCTTTAAAATTCTCCTAAATACACTTATCATGAAATATTCCACATCACAGTAAATAACCCCAATATATTTTCATTTGCTCAAAACAAGACATTGTCTTTCTTTCTTCCGGCCCTCACAATAATCAGTCTACTACAAAACAACATAAATTTCCAACATAGCTGTCTGATATGAATCTTTTTCTTTTTCACTGACACTACTTCAAGATTGACTTTAAAAACATCCTTCAAATCATTCTGAGTATCATTTCATAATACATAAGCAACCAGAGTCCCTTAGTATGTACATAGAGAGTTAAACAAACTTATTGCAAACTATTACATGATTTCTTAGACAATTTCCATAAATAAAAATTTATATCTCTCATATTGTTTCTGTATATCCCATATGCGTTATCTAAGCTTCAGCTTTATTTGGTCCTCTCTTCCATCATTTATTCTATACAAACTCCTTTCAAATTTACTTTTTGATTATGTCAAGCTCTTTTCCTTTTATTGACCTCATATTTATAGTAATATTGCCCAAAATATAGTTCAATTATTTTTCATGTAATTTATCTTAGCTGTCCCTTCCTTAGGACAATCTCCATAACCTTATTTCTAAGATAGATTCTTCCGTTATTTGCATAAAATCAACTCCAACACACTGATTTATGCATTCATTTCTTTCTTTTTTTATATCATAATGCAATTTTTATAAGAGAAATCTCATAATACTTTTTATTCATTCCTAATCTACACTACTATTATGGAGCCTGGTACATTAATGTAGACTATTATTAATTACATGATTCTGTAAGTTGTAAAAATAAACTTTATAGTATTCTTCGTTTTAATGAATATGGATTCCATTCATTGGTTAAACCATCATGAAGTATTTATGTGAGTTCTTCAATATATTACACTTCAATTACCTAGATGACATTGCCTAAACATTTTATTTGTCAACGATAGTCTATTTCATATTCAACAGCAATGCTTTGTTGACTGAGCAATTATCTCAGCTAGGAATACTTTTGACACGAAAGAAAAATACCTAATATTAATTGATAGCACCCATGTAAAAATGCCAGTTGCCAATCATTTGTGGTCCCGTCTCTGAAAATACAAAGAGATGATCATTCTTAGGTGCTTACTGGTCACGGAGTTAAAGTTCATTTGTGAGCTGTTTCAGTGAAAGATTAAAAACCAAGAGGACCCAAAGCTGTGTTTACAGAGCTGAACCTGTACCTCATCTCTCTCTCCCCAGATCCCACCAGGAAATGGCTGGCCTTCCAGGAGTGTTGACACACTCAAGATCACAGGAGAGACTTCCACTTTTTAGGGGGAACTCCCTGGAGCCCTCAGAACCCAGGAACAAAGGGGCACTCTATTACAGTATACTTCTGGTTTCTATCTATTCTATGTCGCTGAACTTGATCCACAGCTCTTGGTACACAAGATCATTCAGGAGAGAGGTAGTGTCTCTGGAGTCCTGACACATAGGCTTGCAGGAGGATCAATCCATTGTCAGAGACAGTAAAACCAGCTAACCTCAGAGATAATGAGATGGCAAGAGGGAAGTATAATAGCCTAAGCAATATAAACCAAGGTTACATGACATCATCAGAACCCAGTTCTCACACCAACACAAGGCTAGGATACCCTCAACTCAACAGAAAAAAAAAAGAAATGTTTGTACTTCAAATCACTTAACATGATGATGTTAAAGGATTTTAAGAAGGAAATAAATAATTCCATCAAAGAAATACAGGACAACAGATGTAAAGAGAAAGAAGCCCATACAGAGGAAACACAAAAATCCCTTAAACAATTACAGGAGACTTTAAGGAGACCATAGGCAAATGGATGAAACTAGCAAATATCATCCTTATGGAAGTAACACAAACACAAATAAACACACATAGAATGCACACACTTGTAAGTGGAAATTAGCGAAGAGTTCAGAATATCCACAAAGAACTCATATACACTCTGCGGCTCAACAAGAAAGGACAAAGAGGGACTGCTTCAATCCCAAATAGAAGGGGGAAGAAAATTATCATGGGAGGCACATGGAGGAAGAACCCTGTGCGGGAGAAGGTAGTTAAATGGAAAAAAACAGGAGAGCAGGATAAGATGTGGGAAGAAACAGGAGAGAAACACAGAGGACCAGGAGAATGAGTATAGAAAGACGGAACAGAGACACCACCGGAACCTGAAGGAACAGAACGGATAAACAGTTCTCTGCACCCAAATCCTGTGGGAGGGACACTAAGAGAGGCAAACACACCTGGGAAACCAGAAGAGACTGCACTCTGCACACATTACTTATTCCAGAGGAAAACACCAAATGCCATCTGGAACCCTGGTGGACTGAAGCTCCTGGAAACAGCGGCACAGATCTTCCTTGTTGCTGCCGCCACAGAGAGCTTGTATGCAGCACCCCGCGAGCAACCTTGAGCCTCGGGACCACAAGTAAGACCAACTTATCTGCTCAAAGAGACCTGCCTGGTGAACTCGTGACACACAGAGGAAGAATTCCTCTAGGACTGAGCACTTCCTGTGTTTACCGGGAGTCCCACACCCGCGAAACCCAGCCCGCTGCAGCTCTCCGCTCCCAGAACCCGTGGGAGAAAGACCTCATCGCCTCATCAAGTGGGCACTCCTGAGGCTGCAGAGCAGAGGAGACCACCAACACTGCCCACCCCTGCCCACATACCTGGATGAAGAGAAAACTGTATAATGCCTCTGGGTTCCCGTGGGGGAGTGTCCGGAAGCGGAAGGACCTGTGCACCTGAGACACCGCCGGAAACAGAGGGAGCAGACCGGATAAAAAGTTCTCTGCACCCAAATCCTGTGGGAGGGAGTGCTAAACCTTCAGAGAGGAAGACACGGCTGGGAAACCAGAAGAGACTACACTCGGCACACATTACTGATTCCAGAGGAAAACACCAGACGCCATCTGGAATCCTGGTGCACTGAAGCTCCCAGAAACGGAGGCGCAGATCTTCCTGGTTGCTGCCGCTGCAGCGATCTCGTGGGCAGCATCCCGAGAGCGATCTTGAGCCTCGGGACCACAGATAAGACCAACTTTTTTGCTGCAAGTGACCTGCCTGGTGAACTCAAGACACAGGCCCACAGGAACAGCTGAAGTCCTATAGAGAGGAAAAACTACATGCCCGAAAGCAGAACACACTGTCCCCATAAAACGCAGAAAGAAAACAGGAAAACAGGTCTACAGCACTCCTGACACACAGGCTTATAGGACAGTCTAGCCACTCTCAGAAATAGCAGAACAAAGTAACACTAGAGATAATCTGATGCCGAGAGGCAAGCGCAGGAACCCAAGCAACAGGAACCAAGACTACATGACAACATCCGAGCCCAATTCTCCCAACAAAGCAAACATGGAATATCCAAACACACCAGAAAAGCAAGATCTAGTTCCAAAATCATATTTGATCATGATGCTGGAGGACTTCAAAAAGACGTGAAGAACTCCCTTAGAGAGACACAGGAAAATATTAATAAACAAGTAGAAGCCTACAGAGAGGAATCACATAAATGCCTGAAAGAATTCCAGGAAAACATAAATAAACAGGTAGAAGGCCATAGAGAGGAAACACAAAATCCCTGAAAGAATTCCAGGAAAACACTACCAAACAGTTGAAGGAATTAAAAATGGAAATAGAAGCAATCAAGAAAGAAAACATGAAAACAACCCTGGATATAGAAAACCAAAAGAAGAGACAAGGAGCTGTAGATACAGGCTTCACCAACAGAATACAAGAGATGGAAGAGAGAATCTCAGGAGCAGAAGATTCCATAGAAATCATTGACTCAACTGTCAAAGATAATGTAAAGCGGAAAAAGCTACTGGTCCAAAACATACAGGGAATCCAGGACTCAATGAGAAGATCAAACCTAAGGATAATAGGTATAAAAGACAGTGAAGACTCCCAGCTCAAAGGACCAGTAAATATCTTCAACAAAATCATAGAAGAAAACTTCATTAACCAAAAAAAATGAGATACCCATAGGTATACAAGAAGCCTACCGAACTCCAAATAGTTTGGACAAGAAAAGAAACACCTCCCATCACATAATAGTCAAAACACCAAATGCACAAAATAAAGAAAGAATATTTAAAGCAGTAAGGGAAAAAGGTCGAGTAACATATAAAGGGAGACCTATCAGAATCACACCAGACTTTTGCCAGAAACTATGAAGGCCAGAAGATCCTGGACTGATGTCATACAGACACTAAGAGAACACAAATGCCAGCCCAGGTTACTGAATCCTCTAAAACTCTCAATTAACATAGATGGAGAAACCAAGATATTCCATGACAAAACCAAATTTACACAATATCTTTCTACAAATCCAGCACTACCAAGGATAATAAATGGTAAAGCCCAACATAAGGAGGCAAGCTATACCCTAGAAGAAGCAAGAAACTAATCGTCTTGGAAACAAAACAAAGAGAAGAAAGGCACACAAACATAACCTCACATCCAAATATGAATATAACAGGAAGCAATAATCAGTATTCCTTAATATCTCTCAACATCAATGGCCTTTACTCCCCAATAAAAAGACATAGATTAACAAACTGGATATTCAGCGAGGACTCTGCATTCTGCTGCCTACAGGAAACACACCTCAGAGACAAAGACAGATACTACCTCAGAGTGAAAGGTTGGAAAACACCTTTCCAAGCAAATGGTCGGAAGAAGCAAGCTGGAGTAGCCATTCTAATATAAAATAAAATCAATTTTCAACTAAAAGTCATCAAAAAAGATAAGGAAGGATACTTCATATTCATCAAAGAAAAAATCCACCTAATGAACTCTCAATCCTAAAAATCTATGCCCCAAAAACTACAACACCTACATACCTAAAAGAATCCTTAATAAAGTTCAAAACACACATTGCACCTCACACAATAATAGTAGGAGATTTCAACACCCCACTCTCATCAATGGACAGATCATGGAAACAGAAATTAAACAGAGACATAGACAGACTAAGAGAAGTCATGAGCCAAATTGACTTAACAGATATTTAAAGAACATTCTATCCTAAAGCAAAAGGATATACCTTCTTCTCAGCTCCTCATGGTAATTTCTCCAAAATTGACCATATAATTGGTCAAAAAACTGGCCACAACAGGTACAGAAGGATAGAAATAATCCCATGCATGTTATTGGACCACCACGGCCTAAAGCTGGACTTAAATAACAATAAGGGAAGAATGACCACATATACGTGGTCTACTCAATGATAACCTGGTCATTAAAGAAATAAAGAAAGAAATTAAAAACTTTTTTAGAATTTAATGAAAATGAAGGTACAACATACCCAAACTTATGGGACACAATGAAAGCTGTGCGAAGAGGAAAACTCATAGCGCTGAGTGCCTGCAGAAAGGAACAGGAAAGAGCATATGTCAGCAGCTTTACAGCACACCTAAAAGCTCTAGAACATAGAGAAGCAAATACACCCAGGAGGAGTAGAAGGCAGGAAATAATCAAACTCAGAGCTGAAATCAACCAAGTAGAAACAAGAAGGACCAAAGAAAGAATCAACAGAAACTAAAGTTGGTTCTTTGAGACAATCAACAAGATATATAAACCCTTAGCCAGACAAACGAGAGGACACAGAGAGTGTGTACAAATTAACAAAACCAGAAATGAAAAGGAAGACATATCTACAGATTCAGAGGAAATTCAAAAAATCATCAGATCTTACTATAAAAGCCTATATTCAACAAAACTTGAAAATCTGCAGGAAATGGACAATTTCCTAGACAGATACCAGGTACCGAAGTTAAATCAGGAACAAATAAACCATTTAAACAACCCAATAACACCTAAGGAAATAGAAGCAGTCATTAATGGTCTCCCAACAAAAAAGAGCCCAGGTCCAGACGAGTTTAGTGCAGAATTCTATCAGAACTTCATAGAAGACCTCATACCAATATTATCCAAACTATTCCACAAAATTGAATCAGATGGAGCACTACCGAATTCCTTCTATTAAGCCACAATTACTCTTATACCTAAACCTCACAAAGACCCAACAAAGAAAGAGAACTTCAGACCAATTTCCCTTATGAATATCGACGCAAAAATACTCAATAAAATTCAGGCAAACCAAATCAAGGAGCACATCAAAACAATCATCCACCATGATCAAGTAGGCTTCATCCCAGGCATGCCGGGATGGTGTAATATACGCAAAACCATCAACGTAATCCATTATATAAACAAACTGAAAGAAAAAAACCACATGATCATTTCATTAGATGCTGAGAAAGCATTTGACAAAATTCAACACCTCTTCATGATAAAAGTTCTGGAAAGAATAGGAATTAAAGGCCCATACCTAAACATAGTAAAAGCCATATACAGAAAACCAGTTTCTAAAATTAAACTAAATGGAGAGAAACTTGAAGCAATCCCACTGAAACCTGGGACTAGACAAAGCTGCCCACTCTCTCCCTACCTATTCAATATAGTTCTTAAAGTTCTAGCCAGAGCAATCAGACAACAAAAGGAGGTCAAGAGGATACAGATCGGAAAAGAAGAAGTCAAAATATCACTATTTGCAGATGATATGATAGTATATTTAAGTGATCCCAAAAGTTCCACCAGAGAACTACTAAAGCTGATAAACAACTTCAGCAAAGTGGCTGGGTATAAAATTAACTCAAATAAATCAGTAGCCTTCCTCTACCCAAAAGAGAAACAAGCCGAGAAAGAAATTAGGGAAACCACACCCTCCATAATAGACCCAAATAATATAAAGTACCTCGGTGTGACTTTATCCAAGCAAGTAAAAGATCTGTACAATAAGAACTTCAAGATTCTGAAGAAAGAAATTGAAGAAAACCTCAGAAGATGGAAAGATCTCCCATGCTCATGGATTTACAGGATTAATATAGTAAAAATGGCCAATTTACCAAAAGCGATCTACAGATTCAATGCAATCCCCATCAAAATACAAATCCAATTCTTCAAAGACTTAGACAGAACAATTTACAAATTCATCTGGAATAACAAAAAACCCAGGAGAGCTATAACTATCCTCAACAATAAAAGGACTTCAGGGGGAATCACTATGCCTGAACTCAAGCAGTAATACAGAGCAATAGTGGTAAAATCTGCATTGTATTGGTACAGAGACAGACAGATAGACCAATGGAATACAATTGAAGACCCAGAAATGAACCCACACACCTATGGTCACTTGATTTTTGACAAAGGTGCCAAAACCATCCAATGGAAAAAAGATAGCATTTTCAGCAAATCGTGCTGGATCTACTGGAGGTCAACATGTAGAAGAATGGAGATCGATCCATGCTTATCACCCAGTACAAAGCTTAAGTTTAAGTGGATCAAGGACCTCCACATCAAACCAGACACAGTCAAACTAATAGAATAAAAACTAGGGAAGCACCTGGAACACATGGGCACTGGAAAAAATTTCCTGAACAAAACACCAATGGCTTATGCTCTAAGATCAAGAATCGACAAATGGGATCTCATAAAACTGCAAAGCTTCTGTAAGGCAAAGGACACTGTGGTTAGGACAAATCGGCAACCAACAGATTGGGAAAAGATCTTTACCAATCCTACAACAGATAGAGGCCTTATATCCAAAATATACAAAGAACTCAAGAAGTTAGACGGCAGGGAGACAAATAACCCTATTAAAAAATGGGGGTCAGAGCTAAACAAACAATTCACAGCTGTGGAATGCGGAATGGCTGAGAAACACCTTAAGAAATGTTCAACATCTTTAGTCATAAGGGAAATGCAAATCAAAACAACCCTGAGATTTTCCTCACACCAGTGAGAATGGCTAAGATCAAAAACTCAGGTGACAGCAATTGCTGGCGAGGATGCGGAGAAAGAGGAACACTCCTTAATTGTTGGTGGGGTTGCAGACTGGTACAACCATTCTGGAAATCAGTCTGGAGGTTCTTCAGAAAAATGGACATTGAACTGCCTGAGGATCCAGCTATACCTCTCTTGGGCATATGTCCAAAAGATGCCCCAACATATAACAAAGACACGTGCTCCACTATGTTCATTGCAGCCTTTATTATAATAGCCAGAAGCTGAAAAGAACCCAGATGCCCTTCAATAGAGGAATGGATACAGAAATTGTGGTGCATCTACACAATGGAATATTACTGAGCTATCAAAAAAAATGACTTTATGAAATTCAGAGGCAAATGGTTGGAACTGGAAAATATCATCCTGAGTGAGCTAAACCAATCACAGAAAGACATACATGGAATGCACTCATTGATAAGTGGCTATTAGCCCAAATGCTTGAATTACCCTAGAGGCCTAGAACAAATGAAACTCAAGACGGATGATCAAAATGTGAATGCTTCACTCCTTCTTTAAAAGGGGAACAAGAATACCCTTGGCAGGGAAGAGAGAGGCAAAGATTAAAACAGAGACTTAAGGAACACCCATTCAGAGCCTGCCCCCCATGTGGCCCATATATATACAGCCACCCAATTTGACAAGATGGATGAAGCAAAGAAGTGCAGACTGACAGGAGCCGGATGTAGATCGCTCCTGAGAGACACAGCCAGAGTACATAAAATACAGAGGCGAATGCCAGCAGTAAACCCCTGAACTGAGTATTGGACCCCCTTTGAAGGAATCAGAGAAAGAACTGGAAGACCTTGATGGGGCTCGAGACCCCATAAGTACAACAATGCCAAGCAACCATAGCTTCCAGGGACTAAGCCACTACCTAAAGACTATACATGGACTGACCCTGGACTCTGACCTCATAGGTAGCTATGAATATCCTAGTAAGAGCACCAGTGGAAGGGGAAGCCCTGGGTCCTGCTATGACTGAAACCCCAGTGAACTAGACTGTTGGGGGGAGGGCGGCAATGGGGGGAGGGTCGGTAGGGGAACACCCATAAGGAAGGGGAGGGTGGAGGGGGATTTTTGCCCGGAAACCGGGAAAGGGAAAAACACTCGAAATGTATATAAGAATACTCAAGTTAATAATAAAAAAAAAGGAGCATTGGAATATGGTGTAACCTCTAGAATGTCCCAGATACAAGGATGCAACAGGTTCTCTGGACTCCACAGTGATGACATTAGCCAACATCAACAAGAACAGTGAAAATGAACCTGAAGACACCACCTGCAGTAGATAGATATGGCCCCCAGTGTAAAGATGGGGCCACTCACCCATCTCTTATTAAATCAGAGCTACCCGTGTATGAGTATGCGGGAGTAAATATGTAGTAGAGGTTGTAAGAAAGGCCATCCAGACATCTGCAGACACCAAAATGGACACTGTTGCTGATGCTGAGACATGCTTGCAAACAGGAGTCTGGTATGGCTGTCCTCTGGGAGGCTCTGCCAGCAATTGAATGACACAGATGCAGATATTCACAGCCAACCATTGAAATGAGACTACAGATCCCAATGTAAGATGTAGGGGAAGGGATGATAATGGACCTGAAGGAGACTGTAATTAAAAAAAATATCAACTAACCAGACCCCTCAGGGCTCCCATGTACCTAACCACCAACCAGAGATTATACATGGTCTGGTATCCTACTTATGTAGCAGAGGATGGCCTCATCTCACATCAGTGGAAGGGGAAGCACTTGGTCCTTTGGATGCTTGATGTCCCAGAGAAGAGTGATTCTAGAGAGGTGAGGAAAGAATGAATGGGGCTTACGGAGTCACCCTCTTAGAGACAAAGAACAGGAATATGTGGAGGTGGGATTTATGGAAAAGGGGGTAGTATTTATATATACACAAATACAATATTTAATAATACTACTAAAAGAGGGGTGGTAATTTCCATACATTACTTTACTGTACAGTTTAGCTTGGAATATTTATTGATGCCTAGATGCATATTTCTTCCTACAGTACCTGATACCTTGTTTCTCTGACGAGTGTAGCCTTAGATCTTCCTCCTCATTCAAAAAAGGCACAACACTTAACTCTTTCCTCCAAGCAAGGGTGGTTGTATATATGTCTGTAAAAGGCAGGAGGCATTTGTACAATCCAATTGGGGGTCACCAAAGAATTATTTACAAGCAAAGCTTGTAACACAAACAGTTTGTGTTCAATCAACTTACCAGTATTGAAAGCATCCCAGGACTTCTGGCCAGGCAACTGCATACAATGTCAAGACACATTTAGAATTTCAATATATGTGACTAGAGAAAATACTTGACATTGTGTAGCATACTCAATATTTCAAAAATATCATCTACAGAAAGATTATTAAGGGCTTTAGGACAAAAAATTAGTGAGACATCAAGGTAGAAGTGTCACAGTAACACCTGAAACTCACATGGAATTCTAATATCAATCCCATGCATTCTATGCTCTATTCAAATCCTATCACATGTCCATTCCCTAACACAGTCAACGAGTGATTTTCTAGTCCCTGTAGTCTCTGAGAAGCAAGGGTCTGGATCAGCCTTTCCCATTCGGTTATGAGGTTCGAAGACACATCACTGCACCAATGCTGGTGTAAGAGGCACTTGAAAGCACAGACTCCTAAGCACCTTTTTCCCTTTCCATTCATGTTGCTCCTGCAGGAATCAGTTGTCACGACGCCTGACAGTGTGCACAAAACAGGTAGCACTCCTGACTCAAAGGAGGAGAGTCGACATGGTCCCTCCTCCTTCAGAAAGCTTGGATGATCGCACGGCTACTACAAGCAGAACTGACAAGTGAGGCATCTCCTGGCTGGGCCGTGCAGACCTCACGACTGCCCCGTGCAGACCTCGGGACTGCCCCGTGCAGACCTGGAGATGGCCCATTCAGATCTCGCAACTGCCCCGTGCAGACCTCGAGACTGCCCCATGCAGACCTCGCTAATGACTCGTGCAAACTCGAGGACAGGCCCTCTCGAGCTTTGGTTGTTTCCTGAGATCAATGGTCACTCGAGATTTCCCTGCTTTGCCTTACGGACTTGTCCACAGTTCTCGGGAGAGGGAGAGAGAGAAATACTCAAAAAATACAGCTCACTTGATGCTCACCAAGACTCACAACTGCCAAGTACTTTCAGTGCCCCTTCACGTGGTAGTGTTTAGAGAGGACAGAGAGCCTCATCCCGGACTTTACCCTCTGACAATGCACTAACAATTTCCCAGCCTCCATGGCCTGGGAACCCCTTCATAGTCCCCCAAGATGATTATAATACCGGGGTGCAACAGGGGAATCAGTTGAAGGATCCAGCCTTCACAGATAGGAAGCCCATTCAGTGTCACCCAAGCAGATTATAAAACCAGACTCCAATGGGGGAAGAACTTGAAGGGTTCCCAGCCTCTGCCACTTGAGAACGCCTTCAGTGTATCCCAACCGGATTATAACATCCTATCCCAACGGGGGAAGCACTTGAACAGCAGAGAACCGAGCGACTTTCCACCTCCGGGACTACTTAGACAGACTCGGCACAAGTTCAGATGCTCAAAACCCTGTGAAGACCAGAGATTCAAAAACCTGATGCTCGTGTTACAGAAATGCTTCAGAAATTCAAAGATCATATAAAGGCTTCAGTCAAAAAGATGGCCCTAGACCCCAGAAGGGAAATGGCAGAGAAGAAGAAATTGACAGTTCCACGTCCTCTGAGGGTTCCTGAGGCCATGAGTAATCCACTGACCAAGGATAGTAGATTACTGAGTAACCCACTGGCATAATATATATGCGTATGTATGTAGTGTGTGTATAGTATGTATGTGTGTAATATGTGTGTATATGTGGTATGTATGTATGTATGTATGTATGTATGTATGTACACACATGTGCAGTGACCCACTGAGATCAGAAGAGTGCATCAGACTCCCAAGAGTTGTGGACCATCTGTTATAGTTGCTGGGAACTGAACCCGGGTCCACTGAGAGGAATGCAAACCATCTTAACTGACATTATTTCAGTTTCCCTTCATTTGTGAAACATCTTACCATCCATTGTGTCTTGTACTATACAGTGTTCATTTCTTAGTGCAATGGTGTCCCTTCACTCAGACTGGGTTTTGACGGTCTGTTGAACATGTAAGTCTGGCATGGCAGAAAGATAGTGTTTGGGGTGGGCTGCTCTGATGCAAAGAGGGACATTGCACTAACTGCCTCAGTCACTGTCTCTGATGGCCTGCACTATGCAGCATGTGCCTTCTGCAAAGCCAACAGCTTTCAGTGTTGCCTGAGCTGACAGCCCTTGCAGCCTCCTCTAGGTCCTCATCTGTACATCCACAGGGGATCATTTTGAGGGACCCCTGAAAGGAAATCCCTTATAAAAATTCTCCAGTGCTTACTAGAACCTCAGGCTAAAGCCCAAATTCCAGGTTGGGAAATAAAACCAGGTCCCAGTCAACCACAGCCTGACATCGGGTCCTATTCATCCTGCCTGCCATTCAGCCCACTAACGCTTCTATTCTGATAGGGTCGATGATCATATTTGATTAGGGGCCCAGCACATTCCGGTGTGGCCTTCATTATAACCACTTACATCTTCAATGACTCTTCTTCCAATGGATATCACAGCCTGAGCAGCCAGGAGTTAGGATGAAAAGAGAGGCTGGTGCATAAGCCAGACACTCACCCTGTTTGGGATACTGTCTTACTTTATTTTTTTTTCATATTTTTTTTATTAGCTTGAGTATTTCTTATATACATTTCGAGTGTTATTCCCTTTCCCGGTTTCCGGGCAAACATCCCCCTTCCCCCTCCCCTTCCTTATGGGTGTTCCCCTCCCAACCCTCCCCCCATTGCCGCCCTCCCCCCATAGACTAGTTCACTGGGGGTTCAGTCTTAGCAGGACCCAGGGCTTCCCCTTCCACTGGTGCTCTTACTAGGATATTCATTGCTACCTATGGGGTCAGAGTCCAGGGTCATTCCATGTATAGTCTTTAGGTAGTGGCTTAGTCCCTGGAAGCTCTGGTTGCTTGGCATTGTACTTTTCGGGTCTCGAGCCCCTTCAAGCTCTTCCAGTTCTTTCTCTGATTCCTTCAATAGGGGACCTATTCTCAGTTCAGTGGTTTGCTGCTGGCATTAGCCTCTATATTTGCTGTATTCTGGCTGTGTCTCTCAGGAGCGATCTACATCCGGCTCCTGTCGGTCTGCACTTCTTTGCTTCATCCATCTTGTCTAATTGGGTGGCTGTATATGTATGGGCCACATGTGGGGCAGGCTCTGAATGGGTGTTCCTTCAGTCTCTGTTTTAATCTTTGCCTCTCCCTTCCCTGCCAAGGGTATTCTTTTTCCTCATTTAAAGAAGGAGTGAAGCATTCACATTTTGATCATCCGTCTTGAGTTTCGTTTGTTCTAGGGATCTAGGGTAATTCAAGCATTTGGGCTAATAGCCACTTATCAATGAGTGCATACCATGTATGTCTTTCTGTGATTGGGTTAGCTCACTCAGGATGATATTTTCCAGTTCCAACCATTTGCCTACGAATTTCATAAACTCGTTGTTTTTGATAGCTGAGTAATATTCCATTGTGTAGATGTACCACCTTTTCTGTATCCATTCCTCTGTTGAAGGGCATCTGGGTTCTTTCCATTTTATGGCTATTATACATAAGGCTGCGATGAACATAGTGGAGCACGTGTCTCTTTTATATGTTGAGGCATCTTTTGGGTATATGCCCAAGAGAGGTATAGCTGGATCCTCAGGCAGTTCAATGTCCAATTTTCTGAGGAACCTCCAGACTGATTTCCAGAATGGTTTTACCAGTCTGCAATCCCACCAACAATGGAGGAGTGTTCCTCTTTCTCCACATCCTCGCCAGCATCTGCTGTCACCTGAGTTTTTGATCTTAGCCAATCGCACTGGTGTGAGGTGAAATCTCAGGGTTGTTTTGATTTGCATTTCCCTTATGACTAAAGATGTTGAACATTTCTTTAGGTGTTTCTCAGCCATTCGGCATTCCTCAGCTGTGAATTCTTTGTTTAGCTCTGAACCCCATTTTTTAATAGGGTTATTTGTTTCCCTGCGGTCTAACTTCTTGAGTTCTTTGTATATTTTGGATATAAGGCCTCTATCTGTTGTAGGATTGGTAAAGATCTTTTCCCAATCTGTTGGTTGCCGTTTTGTCCTAACCACAGTGTCCTTTGCCTTACAGAAGCTTTGCAGTTTTATGAGATCCCATTTGTCGATTCTTGATCTTAGAGCATAAGCCATTGGTGTTTTGTTCAGGAAATTTTTTCCAGTGCCCATGTGTTCCAGATGCTTCCCTAGTTTTTCTTCTATTAGTTTGAGTGTGTCTGGTTTGATGTGGAGGTCCTTGATCCACTTGGACTTAAGCTTTGTACAGGGTGATAAGCATGGATCGATCTGCATTCTTCTACATGTTGCCCTCCAGTTGAACCAGCACCATTTGCTGAAAATGCTATCTTTTTTTCCATTGGATGGTTTTAGATCCTTTGTCAAAAATCAAGTGACCATAGGTATGTGGGTTCATTTCTGGGTCTTCAATTCTATTCCATTGGTCTATCTGTCTGTCTCTGTACCAATACCATGCAGTTTTTATCACTATTGCTCTGTAATACTGCTTGAGTTCAGGGATAGTGATTCCCCCTGAAGTCCTTTTATTGTTGAGGATAGCTTTAGCTATCCTGGGTTTTTTTTTATTCCAGGTGAATTTGCAAATTGTTCTGTCTAACTCTTTGAAGAATTGGATTGGTATTTTGATGGGGATTGCATTGAATCTGTAGATTGCTTTTGGTAAAATGGCCATTTTTACTATATTAATCCTGCCAATCCATGAGCATGGGAGATTTTTCCATCTTCTGAGGTCTTCTTCAATTTCTTTCCTCAGTGTCTTGAAGTTCTTATTGTACAGATCTTTTACTTGCTTGGTTAAAGTCACACCGAGGTACTTTATATTATTGGGGTCTATTATGAAGGGTGTCGTTTCCCTAATTTCTTTCTCGGCTAGTTTCTCTTTTGTATAGAGGAAGGCAACTGATTTATTTGAGTTAATTTTATACCCAGACACTTTGCTGAAGTTGTTTATCAGCTTTAGTAGTTCTCTGGTGGAACTTTTGGGATCACTTAAATATACTATCATGTCATCTGCAAATAGTGATATTTTGACCTCTTTTCCGATCTGTATCCCTTTGATCTCCTTTTGTTGTCTGATTGCTCTGGCTAGAACTTCAAGAACTATATTGAATAAGTAGGGAGAGAGTGGGCAGCCTTGTCTATTCCCTGATTTTAGTGGGATTGCTTCAAGTTTCTCTCCATTTAGTTTAATGTTAGCAACTGGTTTGCTGTATATGGCTTTTACTATGTTTAGGTATGGGCCTTGAATTCCTATTCTTTCCAGGACTTTTATCATGAAGGGGTGTTGAATTTTGTCAAATGCTTTCTCAGCATCTAATGAAATGATCATGTGGTTCTGTTCTTTCAGTTTGTTTATATAATGGATCACGTTGATGGTTTTCCGTATATTGAACCATCCCTGCATGCCTGGGATGAAGCCTACTTGATCATGGTGGATGATTGTTTTGATGTGCTCTTGAATTCGGTTTGCCAGAATTTTATTGAGTATTTTTGCGTCGATATTCATAAGGGAAATTGGTCTGAAGTTCTCTTTCTTTGTTGTGTCTTTGTGTGGTTTAGGTATAAGAGTAATTGTGGCTTCGTAGAAGGAATTCGGTAGGGCTCCATCTGTTTCAATTTTGTGGAATAGTTTGGATAATATTGGTATGAGGTCTTCTATGAAGTTTTGATAGAATTCTGCACTAAACCCGTCTGGACCTGGGCTCTTTTTGGTTGGGAGACCTTTAATGACTGCTTCTATTTCCTTAGGAGTTATGGGGTTGTTTAACTGGTTTATCTGTTCCTGATTTAACTTCGATACCTGGTATCTGTCTAGGAAATTGTCCATTTCCTGAAGATTTTCAAATTTTGTTGAATATAGGTTTTTATAGTAAGATCTGATGATTTTTTGAATTTCCTCCGAATCTGTAGTTATGTCTCCCTTTTCATTTCTGATTTTGTTAATTTGGACACACTCTCTGTGTCCTCTCGTTAGTCTGGCTAAGGGTTTATCTATCTTGTTGATTTTCTCAAAGAACCAACTTTTGGTTCTGTTGATTCTTTCTATGGTCCTTTTTGTTTCTACTTGGTTGATTTCAGCTCTGAGTTTGATTATTTCCTGCCTTCTACTCCTCCTGGGTGTATTTGCTTCTTTTTGTTCTAGAGCTTTTAGGTGTGCTGTCAAGCTGCTGACATATGCTCTTTCCTGTTTCTTTCTGCAGGCACTCAGTGCTATGAGTTTTCCTCTTAGCACAGCTTTCATTGTGTCCCATAAGTTTGGGTATGTTGTATCTTCATTTTCATTAAATTCTAAAAAGTTTTTAATTTCTTTCTTTATTTCTTCCTTGACCAGGTTATCATTGAGTAGAGCATTGTTCAATTTCCACGTATATGTGGGCATTCTTCCCTTACTGTTATTGAAGACCAGTTTTAGGCCGTGGTGGTCCCATAGCACGCATGGGATTATTTCTATCTTTCTGTACCTGTTGAGGCCCGTTTTTTGACCAATTATATGGTCAATTTTGGAGAAAGTACCATGAGGAGCTGAGAAGAAGGTATATCCTTTTGCTTTAGGATAGAATGTTCTATAAATATCCGTTAAGTCCATTTGGCTCATGACTTCTCTTAGTCTGTCGACATCACTGTTTAATTTCTGTTTCCATGATCTGTCCATTGATGAGAGTGGGGTGTTGAAATCTCCCACTATTATTGTGTGAGGTGCAATGTGTGTTTTGAGCTTTAGTAAGGTTTCTTTTACGTATGTAGGTGCCCTTGTATTTGGGGCATAGATATTTAGGATTGAGAGTTCATCTTGGTGGATTTTTCCTTTGATGAATATGAAGTGTCCTTCCTTATCTTTTTTGATGACTTTTAGTTCAAAATTGATTTTATTTGATATTAGAATGGCTACTCCAGCTTGTTTCTTCTGACCATTTGCTTGGAAAGTTGTTTTCCAGCCTTTCATTCTGAGGTAGTGTCTGTCTTTGTCTCTGAGGTGTGTTTCCTGTAGGCAGCAGAATGCACGGTCCTCATTGCGTATCCAGTTTGTTAGTCTATGTCTTTTTATTGGGGAGTTGAGGCCATTGATATTGAGAGATATTAAGGAATAGTGATTATTGTTTCCCTTTATATTCATATTTGGATGTGAGGTTATGTTTGTGTGCTTTCATTCTCTTTGTTTTGTTGCCAAGACGATTAGTTTCTTGCTTCTTCTAGGGTATAGCTTCTAGGGTATAGGGTATATATGTTGGGCTTTACCATTTATTATCCTTTGTAGTGGTGGATTTGTAGAAAGATATTGTGTAAATTTGTTTTTGTCATGGAATATCTTGGTTTCTCCATCAATGTTAATTGAGAGTTTTGCTGGATACAGTAACGTGGGCTGGCATTTGTGTTCTCTTAGGCTCTGTATGACATCAGTCCAGGATCTTCTGGCCTTCATAGTTTCTGGCGAGAAGTCTGGTGTGATTCTGATAGGTCTCCCTTTATATGTTACTTGACCTTTTTCCCTTACTGCTTTTAATATTCTTTCTTTATTTTGTGCGTTTGGTGTTTTGACAATTATGTGACGGGAGGTGTTTCTTTTCTGGTCCAATCTATTTGGAGTTCTGTAGGCTTCTTGTATGTCTATGGGTATCTCTTTTTTTAGGTTAGGGAAGTTTTCTTCTATGATTTTGTTGAAGATATTTACTGGTCCTTTGAGCTGGGAGTCTTCGCTCTCTTCCATGCCTATTATCCTTAGGTTTGATCTTCTCATTGAGTCCTGGATTTCCTGTATGTTTTGGACCAGTAGCTTTTTCCGCTTTACATTATCTTTGACAGTTGAGTCAATGATTTCTATGGAATCTTCTGCTCCTGAGATTCTCTCTTCCATCTCTTGTATTCTGTTGGTGAAGCTTGTATCTACAGCTCCTTGTCTCTTCTTTTGGTTTTCTATATCCAGGGTTGTTTCCATGTGTTCTTTCTTGATTGCTTCTATTTCCATTTTTAATTCCTTCAACTGTTTGATTGTGTTTTCCTGGAATTCTTTCAGGGATTTTTGCGATTCCTCTCTGTAGGCTTTTACTTGTTTATTAATGTTTTCCTGTGCTTCCCTAAGTGTGTTCATGTCTTTCTTGAAGTCCTCCAGCATCATGATCAAATATGATTTTGAAACTAGATCTTGCTTTTCTGGTGTGTTTGGATATTCCATGTTTGTTTTGGTGGGAGAATTGGGCTCCTATGATGGCATGTAGTCTTGGTTTCTGTTGCTTGGGTTCCTGCGCTTGCCTCTCGCCATCAGATTATCTCTAGTGTTACTTTGTTCTGCTATTTCTGAGAGTGGCTAGACTGTCCTATAAGCCTGTGTGTCAGGAGTGCTGTAGACCTGTTTTCCTCTCTTTCAGTCAGTTATGGGGACAGAGTGTTCTGCTTTCAGGCGTGTAGTTTTTCCTCTCTACAGGTCTTCAGCTGTTCCTGTGGGCCTGTGTCTTGAGTTCACCAGGCAGCTTTCTTGCAGCAGAAAATTTGGTCTTACCTGTGGTCCCGAGGCTCAGGTTCGCTCTTGGGGTGCTGCCCAGGGGCTCTCTGCAGCGGCAGCAACCAGGAAGACCTGTGCCGCCCCTTCCGGGAGCTTCAGTGCACCAGGGTTCCAGATGGTCTTTGGCTTTTTCCTCTGGTGTCCGAGATGTGTGTGCAGGGAGCAGTCTCTTCTGGTTTCCCAGGCTTGTCTGCCTCTCTGAAGGTTTAGCTCTCCCTCCCACGGGATTTGGGTGCAGAGAACTGTTTATCCGGTCTGTTTCTTTCAGGTTCCGGCGGTGTCTCTGGCAGGGGTCCTGCCGCTCCTGGGCCCTCCCCCACGGGAGCCCAGATGCCTTATACAGTTTCCTCTTGGGCCAGGGATGTGGGCAGGGGTGAGCAGTGTTGGTGGTCTCTTCCGCTCTGCAGCCTCAGGAGTGCCCACCTGACCAGGTGGTTGGGTCTCTCTCTCACCGGGTCTGGGAGCAGAGAGCTGCTGCGCCTGTCTTACTTTATTAAATGATAAAAAAATGCATAAAAAATTAGAGAATTTTGCACCCGAATAATGGATTAGCACTTTCATGTTTATAATTCCTTCACCTGCTCTCTATAAGCACCTACTACCTCCAGGGACTCAGATAAGCCAGAATTACATCCCTGTTTCCACTCTAGATAAGGCACAGGTAATCCGTCAAAAACTGCTAAACTTGGACTTTAGTAAACCTGTTGGAGACATCAGTTCAGGAAGCCAGATACCCAGGCCAAGACCTTCGAGATGTGTCTTCACAGAGATGGCAGATTTGGAAAGACGACAAGGTTGAAGACATGATGCCTTTCTTGCTATGGAATTGGATACCTGCCCTACAGAGAAGATGGCTTCAAAGAATGAAGTCTTCAAGCACCTCTCCTTGGAACAAGTGCTTGTTCCTATGGGGGTTGTGGGGGCAGCTGCATTTCATCCTCAGGCACTGGAGGGTATTTGGGTCCAGAACTTCACGAGCCGGCTCAGTGTGGATGACTTAGGTGGAGAACCACTAGCTTCCTCACTTCACCTAGACCAAGGAAGGATGCTCGGCTCTGTCTCCCTGCCTTGGAAAGATACCTTCATCCTTGTTGTTCATGCCCAAGGCTTTCTATGGTCCTCACCTGTTTGCTTCTGAGTCAGCTGAGGTATATTGACATACCTCACTGTGTGCGAGCTTTCCTTAAGAGCTCTAAACCCCCAACCTGTACTGTACACTCCATCTCTATTGTTCTATTTAGCTGGATTTTTTTTCTGCAACAAACACGAGGAGGAATTGGATTTCTCAAATGGCTAATGCTTGCAGTGTTCTAATGTTGAGGTCCAGGTGAACAAAATGAATTGTGGGCAGTACCTCACACAGACAGAACTGTATGCCTATGTTTTTGCTTTCGATGGATTTTAAATGTGGGGTTTTGGGGAAGGAAATTACAAGATGGTAGCAACAACGAACCATCATGAGTCTCTATTAGGGTTTGTTTTATTCAAAGTGACAAACTCCCCTCCCATGATTCCATATTTAAGGAGGTGAAGAGGTGAGTTGGTCAATGAAATGATGGCCTTAGGACCCAGGACTGGTGGTTGTCTTCTCCAGTTTGTCCTTCAAATATATCTTGCTACCAATCGGTTATAGCTGCGGTTCACAACCTGTGTGTGGTCATGATCCCTTTGACAAACTTCAGTCTCCAAAATGATTACCTACTACAATTCATAATTCATAAGAGTGGCAAAACTACAACTATGAAGTAGCAACAGGAATAATTTTGTCATCAAGGGTCGTAAGAACATAGGAACTGTCTTAAAGTGTGGCAGCAATAGGAAGGTAGATCACTGACATATAGTCCAAGAAAGAGCATCTAGCTATGGGCCAAATAAACAAAATACAGGATCTCCAGCATGCCAGTAACATGGGATAAAATGCAAGCTGGGGAGATAGTTTTGTTGGAAGCAGTGCCTGCTGTGAAATTACCAGCACCTGCATGACAGCCCATAACCCATGATTGGAGGGATAATGACAGGACACAAGGAGGGTCCCATGGCTCCAGCCACATATATACCAGAGGATGGCATTGTCTGGCATCAATAGGAGGAGAATACCTTGGTCCTGTGAAGGCTCATTTCCCCAGTGTGGAAGAATGCCAGGGTGTTGAGTGGGAGTGGGTCGGAGGTAGATCATCCTCATAATAGCAAGGGGAAGGTAAATGTGAAAGTGGAGAACCAGGAAAGGGGATAACATGTGTGGGATGCCTATGATAGCCAGGAACATTGAGTTTTGGGTTCAGTAAGAGACTTTGTCTCAAAAACTGAAGAAGAGGAATATGAATGAAGAGATGTGCAGGGTCTGCCTCTATTCTCCTCATGCACATACACAGAAATATGTGTAGACACACACACAAACACACACACACACACACACACACACACGCACACACACGCACAGAGCTAGATTAGAACAAACACTCAAAGAATTTGAATTTAGGATTTAGGTTGTGTTTTGTGTGTCTGATCACACCTTTCCTTCCATAAATTTTATGTGGAAAAGTATATCGAAGCCATGCATGTCAGATACATTTCCCATTAACATGAGACCATTTTTCTCCCAAACCTATAGGTTTTGATTTGTGTTATAAGTCATAGACCCAATACACAGCTACTCCTGAAAGGAATAGCTAGATATTTGAGCTAAGAATTTGCATTCCAGGGCCAATTTCTATGATGTCACAGAATGCAGAATGTGGTCCATAGAACTGAGATGTTTTCGGCGCCTCGCACTCTCCCTCACTTCCAAAGAAGGCTGCTGAGAATAAGAATACAAAAAAAGACTCTAGGATAACTACATGCGATACTCTCCTTGATTGTATTTATCAATGACATGAAGTTTTGTTTCTCACAAAGAGAATAGATCATCAAAAGTCAATCCTGACCATGGCCACACCATGTCTGTTTGAGGGTCCATGCCCTCTCCAGGCTCTGTGGATGGAGCCAAGAGAACCCTACTGGGCTCAATGAAGCACTGACACTAATTTACATGGCCCTGACATGAAGAGGGAGCATATTGATTCTTCTTCTTGTTGCTATGAGAAAATACAAAGCAATAACTTAACGAAGACAGGAGTGCTTGTTGAAAGGAGTCTGATATGGATGACTCCTGAGAGGCTCCGCCAGATACTTACTGATACAGAAGCCAATGCTTACAGCTAATCATTAGACTGAGCACCCGGACCCCAATAGAGGAGGAGTTAAAGAATGAACTGGAGGTGTTGAAGGGGGTTGCATCCCCATGGGAAGAGCAACGATATCAACCAACCAGACCCCCACAGAGCTCCCAGTGTCTAATCCACCATCCGCAGAGTACACATGGATGGTCCCATGGCTCCAGCCACATATAGAGCAGAGGACGGCATTGTCTGTCATCAATAGGAGTAGAAGCCCTTGGTCCTCTGAAGGCTCATTTCCCCAATGTGGGGGAATGCCAGAGTGTTGAGATGGGAGTGGGTGGGAAGAAAAGCAACATCACTGAAGCAGGGGGAGAGAGAATGGGAGAGAGGGGATCCAGGAAAGGGGATAACATTTGAAATTTAAATACATAAACTTCCAATAAAAAAAGAGACAGGAAGTGTTTATTTTGACCCATTGTTTGAGCTGGTAGCATCCATCATGATGGGGAAAGCATAGCAACTGGAGTGTGACAGTCACATTGCAGACCTGGAGGGTGTTCAGCTTTCTTTCTTTGTTCTTTCTTTGTTTCCTTGTTTTAAATTCCATATATGGGTGTTTCCCTTGCTTTTATGTATCTGTATAAAAGATACATATACAGAAGCCACAAGAAACTTAGGGAAGAAAAGCAGGTATAGCTGTCAATAAGACATGGGAGGCCACAGGACTCAATTCGGTTTATCTCACGACCACATGTGTATTCATCAAGACAAGAGAGAGGAGCAGGACACAGAACTGAACAAGAGTAATCAATGCTTGTTAGTACCATGTTGGTGCCAGGGTCTGAACTCAGGTCCTCTGCAAGAGCAGTAAAGGTTCTCAACTACCAAGCCACCTCTCCAGTCACACACAATCATTGTTTATACAAACCCCCAAACACACTACCACCTGATGTTTGTAAACATGCATACAAGTCTTGTCGTGTGATTAATTTGTGTGAATGTTCAGTCTTATACATTCGCTCTTGTATTCATGAAATTTGGCATAGCCGTTTTCACTTGGAGGTTCTCTTCATTCTCAGCTTTGGTGTTTACATATATCTTAAAAAGAGGAACTGCCCTGAAAGCCTACCCCAGCCTACTCCCCATTTAGAGCTATGCCTGCCTTTTTTCACTAAGTTAATATCTACCTCAGACTCTCCTCTTTCATTTTGTTCAGTGTAATAGACTCTCCTAAACCATAAAATGGAATCCCAGATGCAGAGGGAAGAAGTTTTGCTCTTTGTTACTTTGTTTGCTTTTAGTTGCATTTTCCCACTTTCACTCGTTTGAACTTGTGACCCATTCAGTGGTAGGTACTTAATTCAGGCAGCATTTTGAGAAGGGCTGTGGGTTGAGGGTGATAAAAAGAAAATTATTGGAGAGAACTCATTGGGATTTTGACGACAATACATAGTGTTTATTGACTTGATTCTTCAGTTACACAGAACCCTGGAAGGCACTGACTCGAACTAAAACTTCACATCTGACAATTTGCTCGAAGGAAAAAAAAAAGCCTTAAAGACAAAATTGATCAAACAAAATAAGCCCTAAGTTGTAATGATCAATTTAGTCCAGCTGTATGTCTCTTCTCATGGTAGTCAGAGGCTTCCTCTCTGATGAGAGCTGAGTGCAATGCTAATCTGTACATACAAATATGGATTTTTGGAAGGAAGTTTGACAATGTATTTAGCATTAGGTTCTTTCATAGGGCTTATATCACCCTAACCATAGGTTCTTGATGACTTTACAGAACCTGGTGTGTATTCCCTCGTGTGGAATATGACTTGTATCCAATTGGAAAGCCACTGGTTACACCCATGACTGTGATGCAACTAACACATTAGGGGCACATCTTGCCTGACATTATAGCTTGAATGGTTCACCCCCGTGTAAGGTTGTAGATGATTTTCTCCCATGGAAGCCTACATAGCACTTTCTTGAACCATGAAGGCTATCCATTATAGAGGATGCTTCCACCTCAACTTCAGATTGACCCTTCTGTGACCTGTGACCAAAAGGATTCAGTGTCCTCAGCAAAAGTGTCTTACCATCAAGTTCTGGAGGGCTACAAAGAAAAATGGCAACAACCTGTAAAGTTGTGAGGGCTTTTGTGATCTCGCTGGTCAGCAACTTTCAGGAAGACATCCCACATCTGGCACTGTGATTTTTGCTTAATTTGGTTCTCTGTTACTCTGATAAATATACTAACCATAGCCAGCATGTAGGGGAAATCTTTATTTCATCTTATTTTTTCCAGCCCATCATCAAGGAAAACCAAGACAGGATTGGGAAACAGAAACTACAGAGACTGCTCGCTGGCTTGCTTCTAAGCTCACATTCAACTACGTTTACAGAATCCAGACCTACCTGCATAGGGCGGTCTTGCTCACAGTAGACCAGGCCCTCCAAAATCAGTTAACAGTCAAGGAAATGCCACCTAGACATAGTCAAGGCCAATCTGATGGAGGAATCTCCTCAGCCGAGGTTCTTTCTTCCTAGACTAGCCATCAATGACTAGACTAGAAATCAATGAAAACAAAAAAGAAATGAAATCAATAGCTTCAGGGGGAACATGGCTTATCCATGGAGGGTTCCTCCATTTGAACTCAACAGTTGATCTTGTAGATATATTCTGTAACACAACGTTTTATAACCCCTCTCACCAAACCCTGTTCTAACCTAATCACCTAAGGGGAGATGGAGTGGAAAGTAAGTTTTAAAAAAAATAATTGGATCAGAAAGAAATGCTTCTTGGAAATAAAGCGAAAAAGGAAGCATATCTCCATCCTAGATGCTTTCCTTGCCTCATCTGTGCACAGATAATGAAAAAAGCTACATTCCAGGTACCATAATTTCCAATGTTACAAATAAAATAAATAATACTGCTTATCATTCATAAAACACATTGGCACTAATCGTTTTGATGTGTTTTTCTAACTCACTCCTAGTGTAGAACTGATGAACTGGAATTGTTTGCCTGCTCACTTATAGATGAGGGAAGTGAGGTTTAAACTTCCAGGCAATTTTCCAATACTCTAAGCTAATAAATGACAGAGTAAGACAGCGGCAGTTTCTCTGGCTTCATGGCATTGCCTCCCGAGAAATGCAAGTCAGGGTACCTTGTCAGGGAATTCCAAGGATCAGTACATGGCAGATGAAAGTTGTCTTGGATGCAAAACTGGGAATAAGGCTCATGTCAGCCGAGCCCCAGTACAGGATTCCTGAAACCAAGCACCAGAATATGTTAGAGAGCGAGGAGACTAAAATAAATATCTGGGAGTCCTCAGCAGATTGTTCAGATCCAGGGCTGAGGGTTCATAATTATGTTGGACTTTGTGGGGGTGGAAAGGAACACTTATTTAGATCCCCTCCTCCTACTATGTTCTACTACAGTGGAGGCAAACCTTAAGTCCAAGGTTTTTTGTTTTGTTCCTATGTGTGTGTGTGTCTGTATCTGTGTATGTGTCTATGTTTGTGTGTACAGGCATGCACGTGGAGTGTATAATGTAGGGACTAATCCATTTCTCTTCTACCTTATTCATTGAAGCAGCATTTATCACTCAAACCCAGAGTTCACCAATATGACTAGTCTTGACAGCTATCTTGCCCTGGGGATCTGACCTATCTCTACCTCCCTGGACTGGGATTCTATGTGGGCCACAAAGCCTACCCATCATTTACCTGACACCTCTCCGCCATCTCCTCAATTGCTAAGGTTCAAGTCCCGGTGTTGGACTCATCTAATTTATTTTTATTTTCTTATTCTTTTTTTTTGTCTTCGTCATAATATCAGAACCAGGTTAAGGTATGACTGGATCACACAAACAATCACTCAAATCCCTCCACACAAATGTGTTCTAATAAGGAGAAGGACCCTGCTGACTCTCTGTTCTGTAAATTCTGACCTTAACAGATGAGTTAAAGGATGGGATTATTCTAGTAGGTGAATGTGGATGTTATTGTTGATGTTGAGGGAGGCTGCCAAATGAGGGGCCACAGCTGTGTCACTTAAAATAACAGATACAAAGATGAGTGTGGCAGTGCATACCTATATTCTCAATACTCACGAAGTTCACAGTTCAAATACAGCATGGGCTACATAGTAAATCCAAAGGCAGCCTGAGCTACATCGTAAATCCAAGGCCAGCATGGGCTACAGAGTAAGTCCATGGCCATCCTGGGCTACATAGTAAGTCAAAGGCCAACCTGGGCTACATAGATGTCCAAGGTCTGCTTGGCCTACTTTCATGATTCTTCTCCAAACACCAACAGGTTTTTTTTCCTCCTTTTTGGTTTCTGTCTCTCCTATTTCCTCTACACTGATACCAGTGCTGTAGTTTGGGGGGGGGGGGGAGAACTTCGTCATGTCTGATCTTCAAGGATCTCCAAAGCAGCATGGAAAACCAAACAGTGCTGCAAACAAGTCTGTTTCCATTGTTGAAAAGTATGACACATGGGAAGTGCTGTCTGAAGAAACGGCTCTAAGATGGGACAATGCCTTGGGAGACTGGGCTTGGATCTTGTGCTAGTTTCCTCATGATAAAAACAATGATGTTCTCAACCAGAGTCTGTGTTGGGAATACAATGCTGTGCTTCAATTTCAACACTGCATAATCTCCATATGGCAATCCTGGAAATCTTGTCTGATATTAAACAGATTATAGAAGAGACAAGTTCATTATAAACACTGTCATTAAAAAGGGTTTAAAGGATGAATATTTTTTTTAATTTTTGTCTGTGGTACCAGGTTCAGTGTTCTGCATAAACTCTAAAACACGGCATTTTTTTTCAATAGCCAAAGAGAATAGACCTTATATTTTTCAATCTAGGTCTAACTGAGACGATGAAATACCATTCTTTGATTTAAAAAAGAAAACTAATTGTTTTTCATTGTCCTTTTTTTGTTATTTTTTATTTTTAGTGTTTTGGCGTTCTTTTTAACAATTATTTTTTTCATTGAATTAATTAGTTTCTTATTTTCTAGTGTAGACAAAAATTTAGCTTGCTGGTCTTTGTTTCTAATCTAAGAATTAGTGTTGTAAATAAAGTATCCTCTTTCCACCGCCATAGTTATGTCTCATTGTGATAGTATGTTTCCTATCTTCTTGTTTTTTTCTTACTGTTTAATAGTTTAATTATTTCTTGACATATGTATTACTTGTGAATGTGTAATTTAATGTTTCTGGACTGGGAGACTCCTGTTGTCTCTCATTGAAGACTTCTATTTTAGTTTTGTTGTATTAGCAGAACACATCCCGAGGGGCTGGAGATGCAGCTCAGTGGACACAGTGCTCACTTGGCTCTCACACAGCTGTGGGCTCAACGTACAGTACCTCATAAGCCTGGTGTAGTGGTACATGCCCATAGTCCCATTACCAGGAGGAGAACCAGGAGTTCAAAATTATCCTTGGGTGCACAGTGTATTTGAGGCCAGCCTGGGCTACATGAAACCTGTATAATCAAATATGTCCCACAGGACATCTTTTCTTAGGCATTTGCCACACTTTGTTCTATGATTTCTGAGTGTCTGAAAAGTCCAGGGGTACTTGAAGGAAAAGAACAACCTGGTGCTACTAGGGACTGTCAGTCAGAGACATTGGCTGGTTAAGCCATCTCATCCTAGCTGGTTGTCTGCCTGCTTCTGTTGCTGATGGCCTGATGCCTGTCCACAGCTTTACTAATAATCGCCCTGCTTCATTTTCAGCTGTACCCATTCTTAGTTCCTGCTGAGGCTGTGATGGAGTAGTGACACAAAGAATTGGGGTTTCCTTGCAGCCCACTGATTCTCTCAACAATATGTTCTTTCTCTGTAGAAATAGTTTCTCTGTTGCCTACATTATCAGAAATAAAAATAACACTGTTTTGTGTTTTATTTTGACACTGGGTTTCATTATGTAGGTAGGGCTGACCTGAAACTCACTGTATAAACCAGATAGAAATTGGACTCACAGAGATCAGCTTGTTTCTGAGTGCTGGGATTAAAGGGACGTACCTGGCTCCTTCTTTTTTATTTTTTTTTAATATTTATCTCTATGATGTGTGTGTGTGTGTGTGTGTGTGTGTGTGTTTTGACCAAAGAGTCCATCAGATGCTCTGAACCCTGATCCTCTGCAAGAGCAACCAGTGTTCCTAAACTGTGAGCCATCTCCCCAGCCTCTTCTGCCTCTTTTGGAAGTTTCTAATTGACGATGCTTGATTCCTGGATTCAGAATCCTTGCTGACAATTCTGTAAATGATTTTCTCTTGGTGCCACCACCATGGAACTGGTTTTTCTCCTCTGCTTTTCATTTAAGGGGATGTTCATGGTGTGACTTGATTTACATTTTGACATCGTTTGTCTAAGATGTGAGCAGTCTTAACACTGAGGGTACAGTGGCTGTTTATCTTTCATAAACTTGTGGTGGTGTTTTGGTTTCTCTGGATTTGCCTGATTGAATAAAAGGGATTATACAGCCAGTTCATACCAACAGGCATATTTTAGAGGGGTCAGGAAGAGTGGTTCTCAACCTTTCTAACCTAACTTTAATACAGTTCCACTAACTATAAAATTATTTCATTGCAACTTCATAACTTTAATTTTGCTATTGTTATGAATTGTAATGTAAATGTCTGGAATACAGGATATATGATATGTGACTCCTCTGCAAGGGCAATTTGATCTCCCAAAGGGGTCTCAATCCAAGAGTTAAGAACCACTGATCTGGACTTAGTGGGATGTGCTTACCCACGTAGCTGGGTTGCACAGTGTTGCCGGGGAGAAGACTCCATCTCTTGAAGGCAAAGGATCTTCCAAAATCAGGCTTTTTCCTGGGTCCCTCTGTAATAGTGGACACACTCTTGATGGTTACTGATGTATCAACTAACTCCAGGCAGTTTTCTTTTACATCCTTAAAGATGAGGATTCTAAAAAGGGTTCTGCTAGACAAAAGCAGAGGCTGAAGCTATCCCTAGTGATCTTTCCCCTTACCTAATTGCTCCTTGTCCACACAAGGCCAACAGTAGATGTTTGAATCCCTTATAATCTGCACCTTTCCAATCTACACTTTTCCTCTGTGCTGTTTCTTTCACGAAGAGCACACACACTAACCCTTGTCTTCACTCAACACTAACAACCTAGTCCTCTCTGCCAGATATGCTTTCCCATATGACCCAGCTGCTCACAATTCTGAGGCATGTTCATGCCTCTATGGACAAACAGAATGGCACCAATTGGCTAGTCTATAATGACACAGATTCTGTATGATTCTGATTCAGAAGCCTTTAAATCAAAGATGAAGAGACCATCAGAAGAGGAAGGAGTACTTGTGGGATGTTTTCACCACAGAAGGGATCCAATGGGTTAGGAAGAAAAGAGAGGGAGCCAAACTTCCTTTCACAATTTAACCTATTTCTACAATAGCATCATTAATGGATCTTTATTTGTAGGTCGCATTCCTCTTGACATAATCAATTCTTCACAACTACATTCCAACTGGGGATTAATCTTCAGAAAATTACTTTTGGGCGAACACATTCAAACCAGAGATGATGGTGAATATTTGGATATCTATAGTGGGGGTGGGCATTATTCTTCCCACGTGGTGTACCCTTAAGATCACTAACTACCTCCTTCCCCACGGTAGCCTCACTGTAATAATGTGAATTCTGGGTTATTAATGAGGTACAGACACCAAAGCTCATTTCCTTATCCTGTCACCAGTATCAACCTCGAAACAGCAAGAGCCACCTGTGGGAAGGAAAATATGAATAAACTTTATGGTACCCCTGAACTATAAACTCCCAATTTAATCAAAACATTCTTTTAGACTCAGTTCTCTTATATCGATGTTCTTTAAATGTACAAGTCAGTGGGCTTGCTTGTGACTCCTAGTACAGGTTTATAGTGTACATTAGCCATCTTCATCCTCACAGCTCACCTCCATTTCCACCTGCACACACACACACACACACACACACACACACACACACACACACACACACACAGAATGGATGTGCAGGGGTCCTGGTTAGTTTTTATTGTCAGTTTGACTCAACCTGGGAAGAGGGAACCTCAGCTGAAGAATTGCCTCCATCAGATTGGCCTTTGGCCACATATGTAAGGAATTCTTTTTTTTTGTTTTTGATGGTTGATGTGGAAGGGTCTAGCCCACTAAGGGTAGTGTCATCCCCTATGAAGGTGGTCATGGGTTGTTTGAGAAGGAGAAAAAGCTGAGTAGTCATGGATAGCAATCCAGTACTCAGCATTTCTAAGTTGTCTCTGCTTCCTTTCCTGCCTCTAGAGTCCTGCCGGAGTTCCTGCCCCAACTTCACTCAGTAACAGACTGGTACCTAGAAGCCTAGAGTGAGAAAACTTTCCTCCTCAAGTTGATGGCTATGATGAGTTTATTCTTCTTGTTGCCTACTTTCTCTTCCTTTTTTTGAAAGTTGACTCGGTTTATTGTTCTTAGAAAGATGATATTACATGTTTTCTCATGGGCTCTCTGTCTCTCACCATGTCTCTCTCTGTCTCTGTCTCTGTCTCACTCTGTATTTGTGTGTTTCAGTGTGTATATGTGTATGTTTGTGTGTGTGTTTGTGTGTGCATGTGTGTGTGTTTGTGTGTGTATGTATGTGTGTATTTGTGTGTTTGTGTTTGTATAAGTGTTTCTGTGTGTATGTGCCTATTTGTGTTTATTTGTGTGTGTGTGTGTGTGTGTGTATGTGTGTGTGTGTTTGCTTTCCAGGGTTAAAAAAATCCCCAAGGCTGTAAATTTCACCAGGTGCCTAGAGAAGGAAGATGAAGGGGAAAAAAGGGGGAAAAATCACTTCATTTGAGTTTAACCCCACATTGAGGTCAGCCACATAGTGGACCAACAGTCACATAAAGGCAGAGTAAGCATAATAGCAGAGAGAGAGAGAGTAAAACTCAAAGTGTGAACGAAAATGTGCTTAAAACTACGATAGAAGGGAGAAATAGAAGACTGTGCACTTAGAAAAGTGGACAGATTTTAAAAAGCTGCCATAAGTGTTAAGCTCTAAGTACATTTAAAAAATTATAATGTTAAAATGGAAGGGAATTATTGGGAAGAGGGAAAGGATGGTCAGACTATAGTGGGGACATGGGAGGGTTCTGAAAAGAATCCTTTTGAAGATCTGAAGAACTATGTGACACAAACAAAGTGCCCTGAAATTTACAGGTAAATTCCATATTTACCTGCATCCAATATTCTGTCTACCCATATTTCAAAACAAAATTACCTCACCTATTTCATCCTGTTTTGCTGCATTTGATCTAATAAATTCCTTGTAACCAGAAGTGCTGGTAAATTTTAAAGATATTTATAATATTACTGGTCGAAATCGGGTTGTCATCAGTTTATCCCGACTTTGGAAGCAGGCCTAGGAGCTAATTTACCTCACCTTCTGCATAGAATCCATAATCATGATTGCCATTGACTTCAATACAAGGTATTTAATCCTGTCAAATTCCAGCTTTGTTTGAATAAAAATGGCCCTCCTCTAATTGTGGTTTTTGATAAAGCTAATTTTGGTGTGCTATTCAGTGGGCTGCCTTGGAGAGAGAGCCTAGCAATATTTCTGATACGGAGAATGACTTAAAGATAACCAAAGGAAAGATAGAAGCTGGGAAAATAACCACAAAGGATGTTGGTGAGTCAGAAACCAAAGACTTTTTCAGAAAAAAAAATGCTTGAAAAGAGCTACTTGGGCAGACTGTGACTCGAGTCCTCAGAATATTTGGCTGGAGACTTTATTTTGGGTCACCAGGAGGCTACATGAGAAGCCAAAACCTAGATGCTGGAAGTTTGTAAGCGTTACTAGGGAAGGAACTTGCCTGAGTGGGCTTCTATGACATAAGAAGAGCCTGAATGATGTCACAGAGAGAAAGGCGGAGGTTGTGCATCTCTTCCACTTGGAGGCACTAGACTACCTTGAAATTGTGTTCACTATCTTCGCAGCGGAGTGTCAAAGCCAGGTCAGCTTCTGAACCCCACAACTGTTCAACAGCCTTTTGGTGCCTGACCGGTTTCAGAAGACAGAATATGGACGACTAGGACATTTTCTTTCGGTAAATATGTTTATGAAGATAACTGGGACCCTTGTAGCCCAGAAATCTAAAAGTTTTCCCTTGTACAGCAAGTAACCTTATGTTCTAATGTCTTCCACGTTTGAGAGCTAGGCGGATGGTCTAGGCTAGTCAGTCTCCAGAGTTTATTATACTTTGCTAACAGTATCTAATTCATAATTCTACTAAAATACTAAAGCTCCTCTCTGTGGCTGTGCATTTTAGGAGATAATATTTCTTTGTTTTTTTTTCTTTTGTTTTGTTTTGTTTTTTCAGAGCTGAGGATCGTACCCAGGGCCTTGTGCTTGCTAGACAACTGCTCTACCACTGATTTAAATCCGAACCACAGGAGATATTGTTTCTAAATGGCTGTTGCTGCCTACACAAAAGACTCTTGTTGGGGTCGAAGATCCAACAGCATAGCAGAATAAACCTGGAGCTGGGTCAGAATGCACAGTACAGAAAGCCAGTAGACTGGTGTGCTTTGTCTCAGATACTTGTGGATGTTGCCACATAGCTCATAGTTACAGGGTAGAAGAGGGGTGTGGCCACCCTTCTGTCTCCTTTGCTATCCTTTCTCTGTTCTGCTTGCTTAAAGTGGGGACAGGGATACTTAATCCCACACGGAAATAGCCATTCAAGGAGATGTTCCTCGGGAAAGGCAAAGTGCCTCGGGCTGAAGAAATTTGTCTGAATATGTTATTCTGAGCTGTAGAACCATTTTTTCATTTCCCTTTGAACTTTAGATTTTGATTTTTGAGAGAGGGTTTTTCTGTGGGTAGCTTTGGCTACCCGGGAACTAATTCTGTAGACCAGCCTGGCCTTGATCTCAAAGAGATCTGCCTCATTCTGCCTCTTGAGTGCTGGAATAAAGGAGTGCTCCACCATTGCCCAGCCCTCCTACAAACTTCTGATTATGACAGAATTAGATTCAGATGCTCAAAACTGTTTTCCATCGCCTTCCTCACTTGTTCCAAAGTTCTCTTAGACAAGAGCCTTGTTCCAGCGCCCACCCCCACCCCACCCCCATTGTTCTTGCAGGCACTCATATGTCAGAGGCAACACCATTGTGTCTAGTTTAAGCAGGTGAGCTCTTCAAACCCAGGTTATGGGCAAGTATAAAGCCTGAACCCTGAACGATAGCCACAAGATAGTGGACCAGGAGTGCCGTGGCCTACCACACTAGGTCTACAGCCAAGAAGAATAGGATATCTCTGAGGAGGATGAGCACACCATCCTTCCAGAAGCGGAGGAGGAGGAGCCTTCTCCCCAGGCCCTGGGGAATATTGTGGGCTGCAGAATTTCTCATGGATGGAAGGAAGGGGAAGAGCCCGTCACCCAATGGAAGGCCATCGTTCTAGAACAACTGCCAACATATCCCTCTCTCTATCTGGTCAAGTATGACGGAATTGACTGTGTCTATGGACTGGAACTTCACAGCGATGAGAGGATTTTAAAGCTTAAGGTCTTGCCTCACAAAGTGGTGTTTAATCAAGTGAAAGACCCCCATCTCACAAGTGCCATGTTGGCCGATCTTTGGAGCCTAAATTTGAGGGCAAACATTGATCTAAGGACAACTGGAGGGGAGTGGGCCTAGCCCAGGTGCCGATCATGAAGGACTGGTTTTACATCACCTACAAGAAAGATCCAGTCCTATACATCTATCAGTTCCTGGATGATTCCACGGAAGGTAACCTCCATATCATTCCAGAGATTACTCCAGCAGAGGTGAAGTCAGATGTTGACAGCGACATCTTAACAGGTAAATGTGTACAGTTCACCAGAAGCGACGGATCCAAAAAGATCGGCAAAGTTCTTTACCAAGTTCTAGGCCAGCCTTTCATGTACTTCATGAAGTTTGATTGTGACGTCCACATCTATGTCTATAATCAGATGGAAAAGATCTGTTAAGGTGAAATTCACAAAGTGTGGGGGACATAGATGGGGAATTTATAGTTCTAGGGGGAAAATGATTGTTTTTCAGTGTGTCAGATACCCAAGGGCCTTTGACAACCCCAGTATCTTTTCCAGTGGAATTTGTTTTTGCTCTAAAAATTAAAATGTGCGATGTGACGTGTTGTGTGTGAATACTTTTATGAGGAGACTGGCTGTGATGGTTGGAACATTGAGAGGAAGCCGGAAAGGTCAAGGCTGTGAACAGTAATCTAATGTCACATAGGCTAAAACAAACAGGACGGAGCTGGTCTGGTCTTTAGGGAGAGAAAAGAACAGGAGATGAGGCTGAGAGGAGCAGGGATGGCAAAGGGAAAAAAAAGATGGATGTTTAGGAAGCAGTGGATAAGGGCCAGAAATAGATAGACTCTCTAAGGTGAAGTTTGAGGGAGAAAAAGACAGTTGCGGAAAGAGTGGCAGGTTACAGGGAGGTGGTCTTGGAACTCAAGGGGAAACCCAATAAACTGATTTAAGCAGACTCAGAAGCAGAGAAGATCGGGGATTGTTTGACTAACTAAACCTAATGAAACCTGTTTCTCATCTGTAGATCTATTATTTTTAATTATGTGGGTAGGGGCAGTGCATGAATACAAGAGACCACAGAGACAAGAGCTGAAATTAAAGGTGGTCGGGAGCCATTGGACATGAGCTCAAAGAACAAATCCACGTCCTCTTTCAAAGCAGAGGATCTCTTAAACCATTGGTTATATCCCCAGGCCCATAAAGTAATCTTTTTAAATAAATCCGACCTTCACATGCAGAGAAGAGACCAGGATGTGGGTAAGAAAGACTAAATTGATGGTGATGTGGAAGAAAGACTAAAGAACACATGAGGTAGTAGAGGACACTGAGGGACGAAGGAATTCCAAGATGGAGTTCTCAAAAAGTGAAGCAGGAGACCCAGGAAGAACAGAAAGGGTCTAGAATGAGTTGAACTTGGGCCACATCCATATTGGTCTCTTTGGTTCCTTAAAGAACAGCCAAGCCATCACTACAGAAGGTGGATTTGAGGTAGAGGCTACCCTGGAGGACATTTTGACGAGGATAACTCGAGTAGTGAATGCCAAATTAAGTTTATATCTATCGATTCCTGAAAGTATCATAAAGCCCATTTTTTTGTATGATCAGTAAAAAGTAATTTAAAAAAGAACATGAGGATGCCGTGAGCTTATGTCAGGTGTTACGTGGATCCTTGTTTATCTTCCCTGAGCACTGTTAGACTCTGTTGGATCCTGTAATATTTTTTGAGGTCTCTTCTCAATGTCCCTAGATGACCACAAAGAGCTCCTGAACTGGCTTGACTTGCCTGGCTCTCCTTCGACTGGATGGCTTCCTACACACATGTGGGCCCTTTTACCTTATCTAGCCCCAGGAAGTTCCCGTCTTTTACTCACATGTAAGCTTATCCTCAGAAAACTCTTGATGGTGCCTCCAATGCAGAATTGCTGAGCTCTTTCCTATGTCATTTCCCGTGACTTTAAAATCCTTTGTGGTTCCTGTCTATGTAGCTCTCTCCTCCTGAGAAGCCCCTGTGCACTCCATGGGGTCTTTCTGAGCCACATCTACCTTCCCGAGAGTTTCTTTGGAGGCAACCTTATCTTGGACTCATTCATTGCTGTTTCTTCTCTCAAGAATAAGGTTCTCACTGCGGGACTTGAAAATACTTTCTATCTTTGATTAATTCTGCTATTTGGGAGTTTTTATACTGGCCTGTTGTCTGACGGTTTCATTGCTGCGAAAAAACACCATGATCAAGGCAACTTATAAGTGACAACATTTTTTTGGGGGAGGGTTCTTTTTTTTTTCGGAGCTGGGGAATGAACCCAGTGCCTTGCGCTTCCTAGGCAATTACTCTTTCAGTGAGCTAAATCCCCATCCCCAAGGGACAACATTTAATTAGGGAAGGCTTTTAGGTTCAGAAGTTCAGTCTATTTTCATCAAGGCAGGAATCATGGAAGCGTCTAGGCAGACATGGTGTCGTAGAAGAAGCATATCACCCCCACAGTGGTATGTTTCCTCCAACAATGCCATACCTATTCCCACAAGGCCACACCTCCTACTTGTGCCACACGTCCCATGGGACAATCACATTCTAACAACCACCCTGATGTTATGCCAACTTGACACATGCTAGAGTCATCAGAGTAGAGGGTGCCTCATTTGAGAATATGCCTCCACAAGATCCAAGTGTAAGGCATTTTCTTAGTGATTGGTGGAGGAGGGCCCAGCCCAATGTGAGCGGCACCATTCCTAGGCTGGTGGTCCTGGGTTCCATAAGAAAGCAAGCTAAGCAAGACATGAGGAGCAAGACAGTAAGCAGTGCCACTCCGTAGCCTCTGCCTCAGTTCCTGCCTTCAGAATCCTATCTTGTTTGAGTTCCTTTCCAAACTTCCTTTGGTGATGAGCAGCAATGTAGAAGAGTAAGCTGAATAAACCTTTTCCTCCCTAACTGGCTCTTTGGTCATGATGTTTCCTTACAACAATAGGAACCCTAAGTAAGACAATTTCTTATAGAAACAGTGTGTCTAGTAGAGCCACAGACTCTTACCTCATAACCACAAATAGAAAAGTATAATACTTTGTTTTAATTTAAAGGTAAGACTTGCTCTTGTACTGACCTGTGACTTTCTACTTTGCTTCCTTCTCATCGTTATGAATGCCATGATCAAAACTAACTTGGGTAGGAAAGGGTTATTTGCCTTACAGGTTACAGACCATCACTGAGGGAAACCAGAACAGGAGCTTGAAGTGGTAACAAGGAGCATTGCTTGTTGTCTTGCTCCCTGTCTCAGTCATTGTTCTGTTGCTGTGAAGAGACACCATGGTCAAGGCAACTACTATAAATGAAAGCATGTAATTGGAGGCTACCTTACAGTTTAAGAAGTCTGGTCCATCATAATGGCAAGGAGCATAACACTGGAGCAATAGAGAGCTACTGCTCTGTAAGGAGAGAGAGAGAGAGAGAGAGAGAGAGAGAGAGAGAGAGAGAGAGAGAGAGAGAGAGAGAGAAATTCTGGGAAAGCATGGGGCTCTTGAAAAATCAAACCCCACCCTTGTCGATACAAACACTTCCTCGAATAAGGCACACCTCTTAATCCTCCTAATCCTTGAAAATACTGTCACTCCCTGTTAAATAAATATTCAAATATATGACTGTGGGAGCCTTTCTTACTCAAACTGCCACACTCCCCATGGCTTTCTCCATTAAAATTTCTTACAGCCTAAAAGGATATTCTTTTATACATGACTACTGATCAACTTGCCCACAATGGTGGGCCCTCCCACAATAATTATTAATCAAGAAAATTTTCCATAGACTTACCCAAAGACTAATCTAATGGAGGCATTTCTTGAATTGTTCTCTCTTCTCAGCTGACTACCAATTGTCAAATTGGGAAAAAAAAAAAGAGAGAGAGAGAGACCCAGCACTGTAATGTTTTCTTACTCCATGTTACATACTCATCGCCGGCCACTCTCTTCTCTCAGTGTATAGACCCAATTCCCTGGATGGAAGAACTGAAGAGTAACTACTGTCAGCAACATGAATACTCTAGGATATATCGCAAGAAAGGAATACGTTCTACAGCTCCCATCGCCAAGCAAAAGTGTTTTAGTGTGTGATACACTTACTGGGAGACTGTCAGTCACTGCCCATTTAATGTGTCACAGTAGACCACAGAACCAAAAAGTCACAACATACATATAACCTCCTCTTAACAGGAGACATAACCCTTTCTCAAACCCATGAAACTATCTGTATGCTTAGATTTTTTCAAACCTACTTTATTTAGGGTTCTTAAACCTTCTAGCCCACTAACCAGAGGTAGCAGAGAGAGAAAGTTGATAGGAAAAGGGATAGAATTGTGGACCTAATTAGAAGTAATTCTTGGGGGTATCTTCAATCTTCATGGTGCAGTATGGTCCAATAGCAAACGCAAAACATGAATCAGTGCAGTGTCTTGATCTGGCAGAGACCACAACACTCTAATAAACCAACAAGAAGCAGCAGAAGCAGCTAGAAGCAGCCCAAATAGCACAGATACTTTTGTGCATTTCTCATTACGGAACGAAGACCAGCAAAGACCATCGAAGCCTTGCAAGGTGTAGCAATGTGAAAATGTCCTCTCCCTGTCTGTGGGATTACACTTATGTTCTCCATAAACAGCCTGTCCTCCTTCAAGCGTGTGCGCCAGCTAAATATCATATGTCTTCATGTGTCTGCTTCAGCAAAACATCCTCTCCTAACATAGATTCCAGAAAAACATCTGGTGACACAAATTAGTTTCTAAAGAAACCAAAATTTTTCCACTTCATCTGGCCTTATCTCACACTCGGCCATGACATCACAAAATGTATAACGGCAGTCTTGCAGGGCTCCAAGGCCTCAGCTCCATCAGCCACTGGAGCTTCTGCAACTGGACTCTGTGAAACTCAGCCCCTTTCATGAGCAAAACCTTCAGTTATCACCGTAAAAATTGTGGTCTCTCCATCTTTGCTCTCAGCCAATAACTTTCCAACTTCCAGCCAACTCAGCTGTGACCAGAAACACCCTCATCAAGAGAGACAATGAATTTGACTTGATTTTTTTTCCCTGACGGAACAGAGTGTTCTCACTGCTTGGTTGCACTGGTGTCTGTTTCATCTGTAATAAAACCCACTATTATTAAGATCAAAGTCACAGGAACTATGACAAATAGCAAATCACAGGACAAGCAACATAGTTGGCCAAGCCTTTTCTGCAGCTTTATTGAAGTATAATTTACTTACTTAAAAAATCCATTTATTTTAAGTGTGTAATTTAATGATTTTACAGCAAAATTTATAGCTCCCTCCCCTTTTTTAATACTCATTTCCCACTAGTTCATACGATATCAAACTCTATTAAAAACACAGAAGTGAAGACAGGAGAAGGACCAGAGCGGGAAGCAGAGGGTTCTTGATTTTCTAAGACGACAGATACATTGGCAGAATCGTCTGGATAAAACCACTTTGGAAACATTGGGTCTTCTCTTAGCATGCAGCCTCCAGACAAAGAGTTTAAAAGATTAAGTCATGGGTTCTCCTACTTCAAATCAGGTCCTGACCTGGAATGGTCACCATCACTTTTGGCCACTTTAATGTTAATCCCATTCATCACTCTTACACGTTGCCTAGCAATTCACATAGTATACAAACTTATTTTGGTTCATGGTTTCATTGGTTTTGGTCCATGGTCACATGACCATGAAAGGGGCACGGTAGAGCTCGACTGCTAACCTCACTGGCATCCAAGAAGCATCAACACAGGAAGAGACCAAGGACAGAAAAACACCATCCAAGACATGTCCCAAATGACCAAGTCCCTTAATTTCCTATCTCCTACTTTCCTGCCACCTTCATACACATCCATCAACAGTTGAACTCATTGATTACAGCCCACAGGGTCCAATGGCTTTTCATAGTCCCACCTTTGAACATTGTACTGGGACAATGTGTATCTTAAAGCCATAGGGTAGGGCCAGAAGGTTGTGTCAGAGGTCTAAAATTCACCTCACACTAGAAACAACTGGGTAGGTTTCTCAACATCTCCTATTTCTTTCTGGTACTGAGCTACACCATGTCTGCATTGCAGCATTTTGTCTGGGGTGAGATACCGTCAGCAGTCAATTGTAAAGATGCCCCCCCACCATATATTGGTTTAAATGTTAAATGGGACATCTATATTATAGACACACAGGCATATACACAGACTCACAGAGAGAGGCAAAAAGGAAGGAGTTTAGTCTTAGGAACCCTCAAGGAAGAAGGAGTGGAAATATAAGATACAGTTGTTAGCGAGAACCAGAACAAAGCAGTATCTTCTATACACGATAGGAGAACTATCCCTCAGCCCTAACTGACAGGAAAGAGAGAGTCAGTTTTCTACAAAGATATAGCTGGTGATAAGCTGGCCAGGATCCAGTGGCTTGCCCAATGCCCATGAATTTATGGGCAGCATAAATGACGTGAGTGGGATATTACAGAGGGCAGAAAGAGATTGAAGTTGGGAGAAGGGATTAGGTTGGATGGATCTCGGAGGAGTTAGGAAGAGTAGTGAGAAGTAAATTCTATCATTATATAATATACAAAGTTCTCAAGGAACTAATAAAAGTGGTTTTTAAAATACCATATCTGTACTGAATACATACAAAACATTTTTCTTGTCATCTCCTAAATAACAGCCTCTCATGATTTCATTTCATTAAGTAAAAAAGTAATTCAGAGATTATTTAAAATGTAGGAGGATCTGGGGAGGCGGAAGAGGGGTGAAGCCAAGTGTGTGGTCACACATGCAAACACCAATGCTTGGTATGGGAACAGGAGAATGATGGGGGCTTCCTGACAGTGAGCCTCACCTCAGGTTCAGCAAGGGACCCTGTCACAAGGGAATAAAATATGTAGTGAAGGAGCAGAACACCCTCTACCCTCCCCCAGCCTCTGAACGTACATGTCTCTATGCACACATGCACACAAACACACACATAAATATGACTAGAGTATACCAGAGGCTTGCATAGGTTATATGCAAATGCAGTGTCATTTTATCCAAGGAACCTGAGGACTTTTGGATCATTGGCATCCTGGGGCCAACTCTCAGAGGACAGGATATCTCCTTATTGTGCAAACGAATCCTTTGTTGAGTGCGTGTCAGTGAATCCACACAATTCTCCTCCTCTAGGTTCCTGTGTATCACAGAGAATGATCTGGAAATACTGAAACAAATATAAACTAAAGGCTTTGATGGGGTTTCTAGTCTTGCGATAAAATCATATTTATTACCTTTTATTAAATGGAAGGGAAATCTTCAGCTCCCAGCAACAATAGACTCAATCATGTTGGCTTCTGTTTTATCCCATTATGAATAGCAATCAATTGCACATCAATAGCTTCCCATGCTTTGACTAAATCAGGATGAAGGGATATTTTTCGTAACCCCTAAGTGGATAATCAAGTAGAAAGGGGGGAAGTATGATGCCTTTGGCGTATGGGATTGTTATGGCTTGATTGGATATTGTTATCCAAATAACTCTAACCTCTGGGAAATGAAATGTAATGATAAAATATACTACAAAATGGGATGGACAATCATTACTTGATTTCTATTAAAAGAAAAAAGAAAAATACATTAGGATTTTGAATAAGTGTGACCCTCAGAGGTTCAAATACTTGAATTTGTTTGGTTTCCAATTTGTGGACTGTTTAGAAAGGATTGGGAGTTGTGTTTTTGTTAAAAGAGATGTGTCAATGGGAGGAAAGGTTCTTGAGATTTCAAAAGCCCACCAGGCTTCTCTCTTCCTCCCTCCCTCCCTCCCTCCCTCCCTTCCTCTCCCTCTCCTTCCCCCTCTCCCTCTCCCTCTCCTTCTCTCTCTCTGTCTCATCTGGGAAGCAGGATGTGAGCTCTCAGGAACTACTCCAGCCATGCCTGCTTTCCTGCCAGCCTGCTGCCATGGTGTCTACCACGATGGTCCATGGACTCACCCTCTGAAACTGTAAGACCACAATTATATGTTTCCTGCCATAAATTGATTTGGTAACGGTGTCTTTTAGCAGCAATAGAACAGTATCTAAGGCACACATCTTCCTGTCTATTTTTCTAATACTTCTGTATTTATTTCACTAAACTTACCTGTTGTACCTTGAAGAGTTTTATGAATAAGTTTCAAGTTTAAGAACAAATAGTACCAAATAGGAGTGGCACTGCTAGGAGGTTTGTCCTTGTTGGAGTGGCTTTGGCCTTGTTGTAGTAGGTGTGTCACTGTGGACATGGGCTTTAAGACCCTAACCCTAGCTGCCTGGAAGCCAGTCTTCTAGCAGCCTTCAGAGGAAGATGTAGAACTCTCAGTTCTTCCTGCACCATGCCTGCTTAGATGCTGCCATGCTCCAACCTTGATGATAATAGACTGAACCTATGAACCTATAAGCCAGCCCCAACTAAATGTCCTTGTAAGACTTGCATTGGTCATGGTTTCTTTTCATAGCAGTAAAACCCTAAGACATACACACATATATATATATATATATATATATATATATATATATATATATATACATATACATATACATATACACCTAGGTTACACTCACACACACACACAAACACACACACACCCAGACACACACATACATACACACACATACATACACACACCATTTACAGGGATTTTAGAGCTAGCCAGGGCCCCTGCAGTTTCATTGGTCTGATACAAGTGTTCATGCAACATGTCTCTCTCTGTTTCTTGTTCTAGGAAGTACGTGGACAACATCTGCAGACTGACTTCATTTTGCTTTATTCTCTTCTTAAGCCTTAAAAAATCTCAACTTACAGAGAAGGGATGATGGGAACTTGGTTAGATAGCACTTTTTTTCTGTGGGTAGCTTACATCTCAAGTCACAAAGGGAAAATAAATATAACAAGAAATAAAAATACACATACAATCCGTGCTGGGAAGTTCATATCCGTTCCCCTTAATGAATGTCAACTTTGGAAATTGGAATCCACAATGAGATGAGACTTTTGAAAAATCCTAATTCTCAGGCAGGCTTTGGTATTTCTCTTTCCCTGAAAAGGAACACCACTAGAAAAAGGCAGACGGTGGGTTGCTTTTGTCCACAAATCGAACCAGAAGCACTTGATAATGAGCATAGAGGGGGCTCAACCCATGTTTACCAAAGAATAAAGTAATATGGGGGCGGGAGTGACATCTAGAGAACAGTTAGTGCCTTATTAGTATGAAAAAAAATCCAGAAGTCAAGAAATAATATTTGACAAAAGAAAAAACTAAATTTTCATTAGGCAGAACACTTTTTAAAATAGCATTCCTTTTAGTCATGGAAAAGGGGGGTGGAGCAGGTCAGTCTGTAGATAACTAAAGTCATTCCCATCAAAAAATTAAGAATAATGTGGATTTTTAATGGACTTGAATAAAATTAGAAATTTTAGCTTTCAAAGGGGAAAAATTGTGTTCCAGAGAGAGACAAACGAGTGTCCAAACTCATACTTGATTCTTTCAATAAATCTACTAGTAACTCATGTGTTTGTTGATAGTAGGATTAAAACACAAGTTGGATATCTCGACTTAAGAGTTTAACGTGCCAGTGGAAAGACTTGTCCTCGGATTTCTCAAAAGGCATGAAAAAGCCACCGTGGAGTTACTGAATTTTGTTTCAAAACTTTAGCTCCTTGTCTGCAGGATGCAGGGCCTCAAAGGAAGGGCCTGAGACCTCCTAAGAGGTAGCGTCCAACACCTGAGGCCATGCGCACAGAGGGAAGTAGCCTTTCTCAGAAAATGGAGCTAGGGGAGCTAAAAAATGAAGGCAACATATCGATCAAATCGCTGTAACAGAAGGACGGCAGCCAGTTCACAGAGCGAGGCAGCTGTCAGTGACTCGGCCAAGAACTAAGTGGATTTGAAAAGATAATAACAACACAGAGTTCACAGAAGCCACTATAGACTCATGGGGTCTGCGAATTTAATCCCATGTACTTTGGGCAGACAAAACAATCCAAAACCAGAGATCCCTCTTGCTCAGCCCAACCGAACGCTGTGCCGTGCCGCGGATGTCCCATGTCAAGGACTCAACCTAGATGCTGGAAGACTGTGAGAAACCGGAACTAGGTCATTAAAGTGCTGACATCGAAAATGGCTCAAGTCTGCACCTTCATTGGAAGGAGAAAAAATAAGTCACACAGCACCGGAAGTAATCCTTGTCAGGGTCTGTATGAGGTCGAAAGTGTACTGCACCATGATCAATCAGTAAGCACTGCCTACACGTGTCAGGTGAGCCCACACAAATGAGGAAATGATTTTTATATTTAAACACAATTTCTAATAACTAGTAACTTTTAAGTGTCCAGTTTTAGCACAAGCTTCCAGATTATGTGGTTTCTCAGGTGGAAGAACGCCGCACAAGAAGTGAGTTTGCAACTTTGGAGGTTCCCACTATATGGCAGGAAACTAAGAAATGCATGGAGGTGGGGTGTGGTAAAACGAACTAGAGGAAATCTGTAAAACCAAGAAAGGAGAATTCAAAAGACTTGTACGGGAAAGTCCAGCAACAGGGATGGCTCCGAAGACCATCCTCGTTTTCAGAGTTTATCACAGCAAAATTGCCAAAGACTGGTAGGAAAAGTGCCACTTGTCCCTGAGGACAATCTCTGAACGTCCACACACACACACACACACACACACACACACACAGACACACACACACACACACACACAGAAGGAGAGGAGAGGGAGAGGGAGAGGGAGAAGGAGAGGGAGAGGGAGAGGGAGAGGGAGAGGGAGAGGGAGAGGGAGAGGGAGAGGGAGAGGGAGAGGGAGAGGGAGAGGGAGAGGGAGAGGGAGAGGAAGAGGAGAGGGAGAGGGAGAGGTAGAAGCCAGGTGGGCTTTTGAAATCTCAAGGCACCCATCTCCCATTGACACATCTCTTAGAACAAAAACACAACGCCCAATCCTTTCTAAACAATCTACCAACTGGAAACCAAACACATTCAAATATTTGAACCTCTGAGGTTCACACTTATTCAAAATCCTAAAGTATGTTTTTTTTCTTTTAAAAGAAATCAAGTAATGAGTGTCTATCCTATTTGGTAGTATATTTATCGTTACATTTCATTTCTAAGAGGTTAGGGTTATTTGCATAACAAGTTTCCAATCAAGCCATCACTCTAGCATAAGCCAAAAGCATCATACCCCCCCCCTTTCTACTTGATTATCCACATTGGCGTTACTTATCTGTAGGGAAACATATCACTTCATTCTGATTTAGTTGAAAGTATGGGGAGCTAATGATGTGTAATTAATTGCTATTTATAGTGGGATAAAATAGAAGCCAAAATGATTGAGTCTATTGTTGCTGGGAGCTGAAGATTTCCCTTCCATTTAATAAAACGTGATAAATATGATTTTAACGCAAGCCTAGAAACACCAAAGAAGCCTTTAGTTTATTTTTTTTCAGTATTTCCAGATCATTCTCTGTGATACACAGGAACCTAGAGAAGGAGAACTGTGTGGAGCCACTGACACATACTCAACAAAGGATTCATTTACGCAATAAGGAGATATATCCTGTCCTCTGAAAGTTGGGCCCAGGACTCCTAATGATCTAAAAGTCCTCAGGTTCCTTGGCTAAAACAACACTGCATTTCCATATAACCTATGCATGTAAGCCTTTTGTATATTCTAGTCATATTTATGTGTGTGTGTGTGTGTGTGTGTGTGTGTGTGTGTGTGTGTGTGTGTGTATAGAGACATGTAAGTTCAGAGGCTGGGGGTGGGTAGAGCATGTTCTGCTTATTCACTACCTACTTTATTCCCTTGTGACAGGGTCCCCTGCTGAACCTGAGGTGAGGCTCACTGTCAGGAAGCCCCAGTCATCCTCCTGTTCCCATACCAAGCACTGGTGTTTGCATGTGTGACCACACACTTGGCTTTGCCCCTCTGTCATCTCCCCAGTTCCTCCTACATTTTAAATAATCTCTCAATTAATTTTGTACTTAATGAAATGAAATCATGAGGGGCTGTTATTTAGGAGATGACAAGAAAAATGGTTTGTATGTGTTCAGTACAGATATGGTTTTTTAAAAAACCACTTTTATTAGTTCCTTGAGAACTTCATACATTATATATTGATAGAATTTACTTCTCACTTCTCTTCCTAACTCCTCCTAGATCCATCCACACCTAATCCCTTCTCCCAACTTCAAGTTCTCTTTCTGACCTCTGTAATAACCCACTCAAGTCATTTATGCTGCCCATAAATTCATGGGCATTGGGCAAGCCACTGGAGACTGGACAGCTTATAACCAGCTATATCTTTGTAGAAAACTGACTCTCCCTTTCCTATCAGCTAGGGCTGAGGGATAGTGGTCCTGTCGTGTATAGAAGACACTGCTTTGTTCTGGTTCTCACTGACATCTGTATCTTATATTTCCACTCCCTCTTCCTTGAGGGTTCCTAAGACTCAACTCCTTCCCTTTTTGCCTCTCTCTGTGAGTCTGTGTATATGCGTGTGTGTCTATATTATAGATGTCCCATTTTACATTCAAACAAACACATGATGGGGGGTGTCTTTACAATTGACTGCTGACGGTATCTCACCCCAGACAAAATGCTGCAATGCAGACATGGTGTAGCTCAGTACCAGAAAGAAATAGGAGATGTTGAGAAATCTACCCAGCTGTTCCGTGTGATATGAAATTTAGACCTCTGACTCAACCTTCTGGCCCTACCCTATGGGTTTAAGATACACATTGTCCCAGTACAATATTCAAAGGCGGGGCTATGAAAAGTGAGTGGACCCTGTGGGCTGTAATCAATGAGTTCATCTGTTGATGGATGTGTATGAAGGTGGCGGGAAACTAGGAGATAGGAAATTAAGGGACTTGGTCATTTGGGACATGTCTTGGAGGGTGATTTTTGTCCTTGTTTTCTTCCTGTTTTGGTGCTTCTTAGATGCCACTGAGGTTAGAATTTGAGCCCTATATTGCCCTTTTCATGGTCATGTGACCATGGACCGAAACCTATGAAACCATGAACCAAAATAAGTTTGTTTACTATGTGGGATGCTAGGCAACTTGTAAGAGTGATGATTGTGATTAACATGAAAGTGGCCAAAAGTGATGCTGACCATACCAGGTCAGTTCCAGATTTGTTGTAGGAGGACCCATGACTTAGTCCTTGAAATTCTTTGTCTGGAGGCTGCATGCTAAGAAAAGACCCAATGTTTCCCAAGTGGTTTTATCCAGAAGATTCTGCCAATGTATCTGTTGTCTTACCAAATCGAGAACCTTGCTGCTTCCCACTCTCGTCCTTCTCCTGACTTCACTTCTGTGTTTTTAATAGACTTCGATATCGTATGAAATAATGGGAAATGAGTATTAAAAAAAAAGGAAGAAAGCTGTAAATTTTGCTTTACAATCATTAAATTAGACACTTAAAATAAATGGATTTTTAAGTATGTAAATTATACTTCAATAAAGCTGCAGAAAAGGCTTGGCCAACTGTGATCCTTGTCGTGTGATTTGCTATTTGTCATAGTTCCTGTGACTTTGATCTTAATAGTAGTGGGTTTTATTACAGATGACTCAGGCACCAGTGTAACCATGCAGGGAGAACACTCTGTTCTGTCAGGGAAAAAATCAAGTCAAATTCATTGACTTTCTTGATGAGGGTTTTTCTGGTCACAGCTGAGTTGGCTGGAAGTTGGACAGCTATTGGCTGAGAGCAAAGATGGAGAGAGCACAATGTTTACGGGGGTAGCTGAAGGTTGTGCTCAAGAAAGGGGCTGTGTTTCACAGAGTGCAATTGCAGAAGCTCCAGCCACTGATGGAGCTGGGGCCAAGGACCCTTGCAAGACTGCCATTATATATTTTGTGATGTCACAGCCGAGTGAGAGATAAGGGTAGATGAAGTGGAAAAATTTTTGTTTTTTTGGAAACTCACTTGTGTCACAGGATATTTTTCTGGAAGATATGTTAGGAGAGGATGTTTTGCTGAAGCAGACACATGAGAAGGCGTGTGATATTTCGCTGGAGCACATGCTTGAAGGAGGACAGTATGTTTACGGAGAACATAAGTATAATCCCACAGAGAGGGAGAGGACATTTTTACATTGCTACACCTTGTTAAGCTTCGATGGTCTTTGCTGGTCTTCATTCCATAATGAGAAATGCACAAAAGAACCTGTGCTATTTGAGCTCCTTCTAGTTGCTTCTGGTGCTTCTTGTTGGTTTGTTAGAGCCTTGTGGTCTCTGCCAGATCTAGGCACTGCTACTGATTCATGTTTTGCATTTGCTAAATGACTGTACTGCACAATGAAGATTGGAGTTGCCCCAAAGAATTACTTCTAAATAGGTCTACAACTCTCCCCTATTCCTACTAACACTCTCTCTCTGCTACCTCTGGTTGGTGGACTAGAAGGGTGGTTGAAGTGTTTAAGAACCATAAATAAAGTAGGATTTGAAAAAATCTAAGCCTACAGATAGATTCCTGGGTTTTGAAAAAGGGCTATGTCTCCTGCTGAGAGGAGATGATATGTAGGTCGTAACTTTTTGGTTCTGTGGTCTACTATGACCCATTAAATGGCCAGTGACTGACAGTCTCCCAGTAAGTTTAGCACACCCTAAAATGCTTATGCTTGGCTTTGCGAGCTGTAGAATGTATTCATTTCTTGTCACATATCCTCGAGTATTCATGTTGGTGGCAGTAGTTACTCTTCAGTTCTGCCATACAGGGAAGTGGGTCTATACACTGAGAGAAGAGAGTGGCTGGTGGTGAGTATGTAACATGGAGTAAGAGAAACATGACAGTACTGGGTCTCTGTTTCTTTTTTTTTTTTTTTTTCTCCCAACTTGACAATCTGGAGGCAACTGAGAAGAGAGAACAATTCAAGAACTGCCCCCATTAGATTAGTCTTTGGGTAAGTCTATGGAACATTTTCTTGATTAATGATTGTTGTGGGAGGGCCCACCATTATGGGCAAGTTCATCAGTAGTCATGTATATAAAGAATAACCTTTTAGGCTGTAAGAAATAGTAAGGGAGCAAGCCATGGGGAGTGTGGTGGTTTGAATAAGAAAGGCTCCCACAGTCATATATTTGAATATTTAGTTAACAGGGAGTGACAGTATTTTTCAAGGATTAGAAGGATTAAGAGGTGTGGCCTCATTGGAGGAAGTGGGTGTGTCGACAAGGGTGGTGTTTGAGTTGTCAAGAGCCCCATGCTTTGCCAGAGTTTCTCTTTCTCCCTCCCTCCCTCCCACCCTCCCTCCCTCCCTCCCTCCCTCCCTCCCTCCCTCTCTCTCTCTTTCTCTTTCTCTCTCTCTCTCTCTCTCTCTCTCTCTCTCTCTCTCTCTCTCTCTCTCTCTCTCTCTCTGCTTACAGAGCAGTAGCTCTCTATTGTTCCAGTGTTTGCTCTCTGACATGATGATGGACCAGACTTCTGAAACTGTATGCTAGCCTCCAATTGCATGCTTTCATTTATAGTAGTTACCTTGACCATGGTGTCTCTTCACTGCAATAGAACAATGACTGAGACAGGGAGCAAGCCAACATGCAGTGCTCCTTGTTACTGCTTCAAGCTCCTGTTGTGGTTTCCCTCAGTGATGGTCTGTAAACTGTAAGGCAAATAACCCTTTCCTCCCCAAGTTAGTTTTGATCATGGCATTCAGTATGGGGAGAAGGAAGCAAACTAGAACATCACAGGTCAGTACATGAGCAAGTCTTACCTTTAAATTATACAAAGTGTTTATATGTTTCTATTTGTGGTTATGAGGTAAGTGTCTGAGGCTCTAATAGACACACTGTTTCTATAAGAAATTGCGTTCCTATTGTTGTAAGGAAACAGGGTGACCAAAGACCAAGTTAGGGAGGAAAATGTTTATTCAGCTTATACTTCTACATTGCTGCTCATCAGAAAAGGAATTTGGGACAGGAAAACAAACAGGACAGGATTCTGAAGGCAGGATCTGAGGCAGAGGCTATGGAGTGGCGCTGTATAATGTCTCGCTCCTCATGTCTTGCCTAGCTTGCTTTCTTATAGAACCCAGTACCACCAGCCTAGGAATGGTGCAGCTCAGAGTGGGCTGGGCCTTCCCCACAAATCACTATGAAAATGCCCTACAGCTGGATCTTATGGAGGAATATTCTCAACTGAGGCCCCCTCTTCTCTGATGACTCTAGCTTGTGTCAAGTTGGCATAAAATTAGGGTGTTAGTTAGAATGTGATTGTCCCATGGGAAGTGTGGCACAAGTAGGAGGTGTGGGCTTGTGGGAGTTGGTGTGGCCTTGTTGGAGGAAGCATATCACTGTGGTGGTGATATGCTTCTTCTCTAACACCATGTTTGCCTAGACGCTTCCATGCTTCCTGCCTTGAAAATAAACTGAACATCTGAACCTGTAAGCCAGCCCTAATTAAATGTTGTCCCTTATAAGTTGCCTTGGTCATGGTGTCTTTTTGCAGCAATGAAACCGACAGACTTCCAGCCAGTATATAAAACCCCAAATAGCAGAATAAATCCATGATAGAAAGTATTTTCAAGTCCTGCAGTGAGAAACTTATTCTTGAGAGAAGAAACAGCAATGAATGAGTCCATGATAAGGTTGCCTCCAAAGACACTCTGGGAGTGTAGATATGGCTCAGGGAGACACCATGGAGTGCACAGGGGCTTCTCAGGAGGAGAGAGCTACATGGTCAGGAACCGCAAAGCATTTTAAAGTCACGGGAAATGGCATAGAAAGAGGTCAATGCAGCACCTCTGCATTGGAGACAGCGTGAAGATTTTTCTGAGGATATGCTTACATGTGAGTAAAAGACGGGAACTTCCTGGGGCTAGATAGGGTAAAAGGGCCCACAGGTGTGTAGGAAGCCATCCAGTCAAAGGAGAGCCAGGCAAGTCAAGCCAGTGCAGGAGCTCTTTGTGGTCATCTAGGGGCATTGAGCAGAGACCTCAAAAAATATTACAGGATGCAACAGAGGCTAACAGTGCTCACGGAAGATAAACACAGGATCCACGTAACACCTGGCATCCTCATCTTCTCTTTTAAATTACTTTTTACTGATCATACAAAATAATGGGCTTTATGATACTTTCAGGAATCCATAGATATAAACTTAGTTTGGCATTCACTCCTCTTGATTTATCCTCGTCAAAATGTCCTCTGGGAAAGCCTCCACCTAACATCCACCTCTGTAGTGATGGCTTGGCTGTTCTTTAAGGAAACAAAGAGAGCAATATGGATGTGGCCCAAGTTCAACTCATTCTAGACCCTTTCTGTTCTTCCTGGGTCTCCTGCTTCACTTTTTGAGAACTCCATCTTGGAATTCCTTCGACCCTCAGTGTCCTCTACTCCCTCATGTGTTCTTTAGTCTTTCTTCCACATCACCATCAATTTAATCTTTTTACCCTCATCCTGGTCTCTTCTCTGCATGTGAAGGTTGGATTTATTTGAAAAGATGACTTTAGGGACCCGGAGAGATGACCAATGGATCAAGAGCTCGTCTGCTTTGAAAGAGGACCTGGATTTAGTTCCTTGAGCTCATGTCCAATGGCTCCCAACCAACTTTAATTCCAGCTCCAGGGGACCTGACTATTCTTGTCTCTGTGGTCTCCTGTGTTCATGCCCTGACACCACCCACATAATTAAAAATAATACATCTACAGATGAGAAACAGGCTTCATTAGGTTTCGTTAGTCAAACAAAACCTGACCTTCTCTGATTCTGAGTCTCCTTGGATCAGTTTATTGGGTCTCCCCTTGAGTTCCAAGACCACCTCCCTGTTACCTGCCACTCTTCCCCAACTGTCTGTTTCTCCATCATACTTCACCTCAGAGAGTCTATCTATTTCTGGGCCCTCTCCACTGCTTCCTAAACATCCATCTTTTTTTTTCCTGTGACATAACTGCTCCTCTAAGCCTCATCTCCAGTTCTTTTCTCTCCATAAAGACCAGACCAGCTCAGTCCTGTTTGTTTTAGCCTATGCTACATTAGACTTACTGTTCACAGCCTTGACTTTTTGGTTTCCTCTCGATGTTCCATCCACCAAAGCCTGTCTCCTCCACCAAAGTGTTCACACGCAACATGTCACATCACATATTTTAATTTTTAGAGCAAAAACAACTTCCACTGGAAAAGATACTGGGGTTGTCAAAGGCCCTTGGGTATCTGAAACACAGATAAAAAAACATTTCCCCCCAATTCTATAAATTACCCATCTATGTCCCCCACACTTTGTGAATGAATTCACCTTAACGGATCTTTTCCACCACATTATAGACATAGATGTGGACGTCGCCTTCAAAGTTGATGAGGTACATGGAAGGCTTGGCTAGAACTTGGAAAATGACTTTGCCCATCTTTTTGGACCTGTCGCCTCTGGTGTGCTGCACACATTGACCTGTTAAGATGTCGCTGTCAACTTCTGACTTCACCTCTGCTGGAGGAGTCTCTGGAATGATATGGAGGTTACCTTCTGTGTAATCATCCAGGAGCTGGTTGATGTACAGGACTGGATCTTTCTCGTAGGTGATTTAAAACCAGGCCTTCATGATCGGTACCTGGGCTAGGACCACCCCCCTCCAGTTGTCCTGAGAGCCATGTTTGCCCTCAAATTTATGCTCCACAGTTCTGCCAACCATGGCACTTGCAAGATGGGCGTCTTTCACTTGAGGAAACACTACTTTGTGAGGCAAGACCTTAAGCTTTAAAATCCTCTCATCACTGTGAAGTTCCAGTCCACAGACACAGTCAATTTCATCATACTTGACCAGATAGAGAGAGGGATTTCTTGGCAGTTGATCTAGAACAATGGCCTTCAATTGCGTGACGGGCTCATCACCTTCCTTCCATCCATGAGAAATTCTGCAGCCCACAATGTTCCCCAGGGCCAGGGGAGAAGGCCTCCTCCTCCTCGGCTTCTGGAAAGATGGTGTGCTCATCCTCCTCAGAGACATCCTCTTCCTCATTGCTGTAGACCTAGTGTGGTAGGCCAATGCACTCCTGGTCCACTGTCTTGTGGCTATCGTTCTGTTTTCAGGCTTCATACTTGCCCACGGCCTAGGTTACAATAGGTTGCCTGCTTAAACCTGACACAACGCTGTTGCCTCTGTCATATGAGTGCCTTTAAGAACAATGGGGGCAGGGTGGAGGAGGGTACTGGACCAAGGCACTTGTCTAAGAGAACTTTGGAGTAGGAGAGGAAGACAATGGTAAACAGGTTTGAGCATCTGAATCTAATTCTGTCATAATCAGAAGTTCATAGGAGGGCTGGGCAATGGTGGAGCACACCTTTAATTCCAGCACTCAAGAGGCAGAGGGAGGCAGACCTCTGTGAGATCAAGGCTGCCTGGTACAGAATTAGTTCCAGGATAGCCAAAGCTACCCACAGAAAAACCCTGTCTCAAAAATCAAAATCTAAAGTTCAAAGGGAAATGAACAAATAGTTCTCTACAGCTCAGAATAACCTATTCAGAGACATTTCTTCGGCCCGTGGCACTTTGCCTCTGCTGAGGAACCTCTACTTGAATGGCTAGATCAGTGTGGGATTAAGTATCCCTGTCCCCCACTTTAAGCAAGCATAACAGATAAAGGATAACAAAAGAGCCAGAAGGGTGGCCACACCCCTCTTCTACCTTCTAACTATGAGCTATGTGGCAACATCCACAGGTATCTGCCCAGAGACAAAGCATACCAGTCCACTGGCTTTCTGTATTGTGCATCCTGACCCAGCCCCGGTTTTATTCCGCAAAGCTGTTGCATCTTCGACGGCAACAAGTGTCTTTAGTCTAGGAAACAACAGCAATTTAGAAATAATATGTACTGGCCTTGGGATTTAGCTCAGTGGTAGAGCACTTGCCTAGCAAGCACAAGGCCCTGGGTTCGGTCCTCAGCTCTGAAAACAAAATAAAACAAAACAAAACAAAGAAAAAAAAAACTAAAACAAAAACAAGAACAAAAAAAAAAAAAAACCAACAACAACGAAAAAGAAATATTATCTCCTAAAAAGTACAGGCACAGAGAGGAGCTTTTGCATTTTAGTAGAATTATGAATTAGATATTGTTAGCAAAGGATAATAAACTCCGGAGACTGACTAGCCTAGACCATCTGCCTATCTCTCAAACGAGGAAGACATTAGAACATACCGTTACTTGCTGTACGAGGGTAAACTTTTAGCTTTCTGGGCTTCAAGGGTCCCAGTTATCATCATAAACGTATTTACCGAAAGAAAATGTCCTAGTCGTCCAGATTCTGTCTTCTGAAACCGGTCAGAACCAAAAGCCTGTTGAACAATTGTGGGGTTCAGGAGCTGAACTGGCTTTCACACACCGCTGGGAAGATAGTGAACCCACCTTCAAGGAGTCAAGCGCCCCCAAGTGGAAGAGATGCGCAACCTCCGCCCAGTGCTCTGTGACATCATCCAGGCTCTGCCTATGTCATATAAGCCCTCTCAGGCCAGTTCCTTCCCTAGTAACGCTTAGAAACTTCCAGCATCTAGGGTTTAGCTCCTCATGTAGCCTCGTGGGGACCCAAAATAAAGTCCCCACCCAAATATTCTGATGACTGGAGTCACAATCTGCCCATGTAGCTCTTTTCATGCATTTTTTTTTCTGAAAAAGTCTTTGGTTTCTGAGTCACCAACATAATTGGTGGTTATTTTCCCAGCTCCTATCTTTCCTTTGGTTATCTTTAAGCCATTCTCCGTATCATTAATATTGCTATCCTCTCTCCCGAGGCAGCCCACTGGATAGCACACCAAAATTAGCGTTATCAAAACCCACAATTAGAGGAGGGCCATTTTTATTCAAACAAAGCTGGAATTTGACAAGATTAAAAAACCTTGTGTTGAAGTCAATGGCAATCATGAATTATGGATTCTTTGCAAAGAGCGAGGAAAAATTAGCTCCTGGACCTGCTTCCAAAGTCGGAATAAACTTATGACAAACCCGATATCGACCAGTCATGTTTTAAATGTCTTTAAAATTCACCAGCACTTCCGGTTACAAGGAATTTATTAGATCAAATGCAAGATGAAATAGATGAGGTAATTTTATTTTTGAAATATGTGTGGACAGAATACTTAATGCAGGTAAGTATGGAATTTACCTATAAATTACAGGACACTTTAATTGTTTGTGTCACATAGTTCTTCAGATCTTCAAAAGGATTCTTTTCAGAACCCTCCCCTGTCCCCACTACACTCTGACCATCCCTTCTCTCTTCCCAATAATTCCCTTCCACTTTAACATTATAATTTTTTTATAAATGTACTTAGAGCTTAACAACTTATGGCAGCTTTTTAAAATCTGTCCACTTTTCTAAGTGCACCGTCTTCTTTTTCTCCCTTCTATCTTAGTGTTAAGCACATATTCCTTCACACTTTGAGTTTTACTCTCTCTCAGCTCTTATGACTCCTCTGCCATTATGTGACTGTTGGTCCTCTATGTGGCTGACCTCAATGTGGGGTTAACTCAAATGACATGATTTTTCCCCCTTTTCTCCCCTTCATCTTCCTTCTCTAGGCACCTGCCGAGATTTACAGCCTTGGGGATTTTTTTAAGCCTGGAAAGCAAACACACACACACACACACACATACACACACACACACACACACACACACACACACACACAGAAACACTCATACATACACAAACAACACACATATAAATACACACACAAACACACACACATGCACACACAAACACACACACGCAAACAAACACCTGTACACACTAAACACACTAAAACAGAGACAGAAAAAGACAGAGACAGAGACAGCGAGAGACACAGAGAGAGACAGAGAGACCATGAGAAAACATGTAATATCATCTTTCTAAGAACAGTATACAGAGACAACTTTCAAAAAAGTGAAGAACAAGTAGGCAACAAGAATAATAATCTCATCATAGCCATCAACTTGAGGAAGAAAGAGTTTGTCTCATTCTAGGCTTCTAGGTATCAGTCTGTTACTGAGAAAAGTTGGGGCAGGAACTCAGGCAGGACTCTAGAGGCAGGAAAGGAAGCAGAGACAACATAGAAATGCTGAGTACTGGATTGCTATCCATGACCTACTCAGCTTTCTCTCCTTCTCATACAACCCAGGGCCACCTTCATAGGGGATGACATTACCCATAGTGTGCTAGACCCTTCCACATCAACCATCAAAAAAAATCCTTAAAGATGTGGCCAAAGGCCAATCTGATGGAGGCAATTCTTCAGCTGAGGATCGTTCTTCCCAGGTTGAGTCAAACTGACAAAAAAACTAAGCAGGACACCTGCACATCCATTCTGATTGCCACACTGTGTGCAATAGACAAGCCATTGGAATAACCTTAGCTGTTGATCACTGGATGAATGACTTAAAAAATGTGATATACTTAAATGTGACTTTCATCTATGTGTAAGAGCAAAGGGTTTTGTTCTCAGCAAAACGGATGGAACTGTAAAATACAATATGTTAAGTGAAACAAGCCAGACTCAAACAGACGATTGTGAAATTTAGATTTTAATAAGGGATATTAAGTGAAAGGGGGCATTTAGGAAGAGGAAGGGGAGCAGCAGGGTGTTTGTGTATGTGTGTGTGTGTGTGTGTGTGTGTGTGTGTGTGTGTGCGTGCGCGCACGCAGGTGGAAATGGAGGTGAGTTCTGAGGATGAAGATGGCTAATGTACAGTATAAACCTGTACAAGGAGTCATAAGCAAGCCCACTGACTTGTACATTTAAAGCACATCTATATAAAAGAACTGAGTCTAAAACAATGTTTTGAATAAATTGGGGGTTTATAGTTTAGAGATACCGTAAAGTTTATTCATATTTTCCTTCCAAAAGGTGGCACTTGCTGTTTTGAGCTTGATACTGGTGACAGGATATGGCAATGAGCTTTGGTGTCTGTACCTCATCAATCACGCAGAATTCATGTCATTTAGTGAGGCTACCGTGGGGGAGGAGGTAGTTAGAGATCTTAAGAGTACACCACGTGGGAAAAATAATGCCCACCCCCACTATAGATTTACAAATATTCTCCCTCATCTCTGGTTTGAATATGTTCGCCCAAAAGTAATTTTCTGAAGATTAATCCCCAGTGGGAATGAAGTTGTGAAGAATTGATTAGGTCAAGAGGGATGCGATCTACAAATAAAGATCCATTAATGATGCTATTGTGGAAAAAGATTAAATTATGAAGGAGTTTGCCTCCCTCTCTTGTCTTCCTTGACCATTGGATCCCTTCTGTGGTGACAACATCCCACATAAACTCCTTCCTCTGCTGATGGTATCTTCATCTTGGAATTACAGGCTTCTGAATCAGAATCATACAGAATCTACGAAATTATAGACTAGCCAATCGGTGCCATTCTGTTTGTCCATAGAAACATGTACATGCCTCAGAACTGTGAGCAACCAGGTCATATGGTAAAGTGAAGCTGGCAGAGAGTACTAAGTTGTAAGTGCTGACTGAAGAAAAGATGGGTTCAGGGTTAGGGTGTGTGCTATTCCTGAAAGAAGCAGCAGCGAGGAAGAGTGTAGATTGGAAAGGTGCAGCTTGGTAGGCACTAAGACATCTACTGTTGGCCTTGTGGAGACAAGGAGCCATTAGGTAAGGGGAAAGATTGATAGGGATAGCTTCAGCCACTGCTTTTGGCTAGCAGAGCCATTTTTACAATACTCATCTTCGAGGATGAAAAAGAAAACTGCCTGGAGTCAGTTGATACATCAGTAACCATCAAGAGTGTGTCCACTATTACAGAGGGACCCAGGAAAACGCCTGATCATGGAAGATTCTTTGCCTTCAAGAGATGGAGACTTCTCCCCGGCAACAGTGGGCAACCCACGTATGACGGCAAGGGCATCCCACTAAGTCCAGATCAGTGGTTATTAACCCTTGGATTGAGACCCCTTTGGGAGCTCAAATGGCCCTTGCACAGGAGTCACATATTATATATACTGTATATCAGACATTTACATTACAATTCATAACTATAGCAAAATTATACTTATGAAGTAGCAATGAAATAATTTTACAGTTGGTGGAGCTGTATTAAAAGCTTATGTTAGGAAGGTTGAGTACCACTCTTCCTGACCCCTCTAAAATATGCCTGTCGGTATGGACTGGAGGTATGATCTGTTTTATTCAATCAGGCAAATCCAGAAAAACCAAAACACCTCCAAAAGGTTATGAAGGATAAACAGCCACTGTACCCACAGTGGTACTGCAGACATGTTACAGAAATGATGTCAAAATGGAAATCACGTCACACCATGACCATGCCCCTAAATGAAAAGCAGAGGAGAAAAACAATTTCCCTGGTGGTGGAACCAAGAGAAAACCAATATCAGAATTGTCAGCAAGGATTTTAAAGCCACGATTCAAGCGTCATCAATGAGAAACTTCCAAAACAAAAATATACACATAATCTTGGTGAGGTAATAGAACAAACAAGAGAAAATCGAATAGGAAATCACTGAATTAAAACAAACACTAAGAGTAGGAATTAAAGACATGTCTGGGCAAGATGAACAATGAAGTGGAGTTTAGAGCAGGCAGAAGGGGCTGGGGAGATCGGTCACTGCTTAGGTACACTGCTTGCTCTTGCAGAGGACCAGGGTTCAGAGGATCTGATGGACTCTTTGGTCAAAACACACACACACACACACACACACACACACACACACACACACACACACACACACCCCATAGAGATAAATGTAAAAAAAAAACTTAAAAAAAGGAGCCAGGTATGCCCCTTTAATCCCAACACTCAGAAGCAAGCTGATCTCTGTGAGTTCAATGCCTACCTGGTTTATACAGTGAGTTTCAGGCCAGCCCTACCTACATAATGAAACCCATGTCAAAATAAAACAGAAAACAGTGTTATTTATTTCTGATAATGTAGGCAACAGAGAAATTATTTCTATAGAGAAAGAAAATCAGTGAGCTGGAAGGAGACCCCAATTCTTTGTGTCACTACTCCATCACAGCCTCAGCAGGAAGCAAGAATGGGTACAGCTAAAAAAGAGGCAGGGAGATTATGAGTAAAGCTGTGGACACGAATCAGCACATCAGCAACAGAAGCAGGCAGAAAACCAGCTAGGATGAGATGGCTTCACCAGCCAATGTCTCTGACTGACAGTCCCTAGTAGCACCAGGATGTTCTTTTCCTTTAAGTACTCCTGGACATTTCAGACACTCAGAAACCACAAAACAAAATGTGGCAAATGCCAAAGAAAAGATGACTTGTGGGACATATTTGTTTATACAGGTTTCATGTAGCCCAGGCTGGCCTCAAACACACTATGCACCCAAGGATGATTTTTGAACTCCTGGTTCTACTCCTGGTAATGGGACTTTGGGCATATACCACCACACCAGGCTTATGAGGTACTGTAGATGGAGCCCAGAGCTGTGTGAGAGCCAAGTGAGCACTCTGTGCACTGAGCTGAATATCCAGCCCCTCGGGATGTGTTCTGGTAATACAACAAAACTAAAATAGAAGTCGTCAATGAGAGACAACAGGAGTCTCCCAGTCCAGAAATATTAAATTACACATTCACAAGTAATACATATGTCAAGAAATAATGAAACTATGTAACAGTAAGAAAAAAGAAGATAGGAAATATACTATCAAAATGTGTGAGACATAACTATGAAGGTGCTAAGAGGAAACTTTCTTTACAACACTAATTTTTAGATTAGAAACAAAGACCAGCAACCTAAATTTTTATCTACAATAGAAAATAACAAAATAATTAATTCAATGAAAAAATATTTGTTAAAATGTACCCAAAAACACTAAATATAAGAATTAACAAAAAAAGCCAATGAAACACAATTAGTTTTCTTTTTTAAAGCAAAGAATTGTATTTTGTCATCTCTACTAGACCTAGATAGAAAAATATAAGGTCCATTCTGTTTGGCGATTTAAAAAAAATGTTGTGTTTTAGAGTTCATGCAGAACACTGAACCTGGTACCACAGACAAAAATTTAAAAAAAAATTCATCATTTAAACCCTTATTAATGACAGGGTTTATACACAACTTGTCTCTCCTATAATCTGTTTAATATCAGACAAGATTTCCAGGGTTGCCCTATGGAGATTATGCAGTGTTGAAATGGAAGCACAGCATTGTATTCCCAACACAGACTCTGGTTGAGAGCATCTTTGGTTTTATTACGAGGAAATTAGCACAAGATCCAAGCCCAGTCTCCTGAGGCATTGTCCCACCTTAGAGCCATTTCATCAGGCAGCACTTTAGGTGTGTCATATTTGTCTGCAAAAATCGAAACAGACTTGTTTGCTGCACTGTTTGTTTTGCCGTGCTGCTTGGGAGATCCTGGACCATCAGACATAACGAAAGTTCTCCCCCACACTCCCAAACTATAGCACTGGTATCAGTGTAGAGGAAATAGGAGAGACAGAAACCAAAAAGGAAAAAAAAAAACCTGTTGTTGTTCAGAGAAGAGTCATGTAAGTAGGCCAAGCTGACCTTGGACTTTCTATGTAGCCCAGGATGGCCTTGGACTTACTATGTAGCCCAGACTGGCCATGGACTTACTCTGTAGCCCAGGCTGGCCTTGATTTACGATGTAGCCCAGGTGGTCTTTGGACTTACTATGTAGCCCAGACTGGATCTGAACTTGTGATCTTCTCGAGTATGGAGAATATAGGTATGCACTACCACACTCAGCTTTGTCTCTGTTATTATAATTGACACAGCTGTGGCCCCTCATTTGCCAGACTCCCTCAACATCAAGAGCATCCACAATCACCCACTAGGAAAATTCCATCCTTTAACTCATCTGTTAAGGTAAGACTTTACAGGACAGAGAGTCAGCAGGGTCCTCCTCCTTATTAGAACACATTTGTGTGGAGGGATTTGAGTGATTGTTTGAGTGACCTAGTCGTACCTTAACCTGATTCTGATATTATGAGCAAGACAAAAAAAAAAGAATAAGAAAACAAAAGTAAAGGAGATGGGTCCAACACCGGGACTTGAACTTTAGCAGTTGAGGAGATGGCTCACAGGTCTCAGGTAAATGATGGGAAGGCTTTGTGTCCCATATAGAATCCATGTCCAGGGAGGTAGAGATAGGGCAGGACCCCAGAGCAAGATAGCTGTCAAGAGTAGTCATATTGGTGAACTCTGGGTTTGACTGAGAAATGCTGATACAAAAATAAAGTAGAAGAGAAAATGGATTAGTCCCTACATTATACCATTATACACTGCACGTGCATGTATACACACACACACACACACACACACACACACACACACACACACACACAGGAACAAAACAAAAGACCTTGAACTTAAGGCATTGCCTCCACTGTAGTAACACATAATAGGAGGTGGGTATCTAAATAAGTGTTCCTTTCCACACCCACAATGACCAACATACTTATGAACCCTCAGCCCTGGATCTGTACAATCTGCTGAGGACTTCCAGATGTTTAGTTTAGTTTCCTCGCTCTCTAACATATTCTGGTGTTCTGTTTCAGGAATCCTGAGCTGGGGCTCGGCTGACATGAGCCTTAATCCCAATCTTGCATCCAAGACAACTTTCAGCTGCCATGTACTGATCCTTGGAATTCCCTGCCAAAGTACCCTGACTTGCATTTCACACGAGGCCATGCCATGAAGCCAGAGAAAGTGTGGCTGTCTTACTCTGCCATTTATTAGCTTAGAGTATTGGGAAATTGGCTCGGTGTTTAAACCTCACTTCCCTCAAGTATAAGTGAGCAGGTGAACAATTCCAGTTCATCAGTTCTACATTAGGAGTGAGTTAGAAAACATGTCAAAACGATTAGTGCCAATGTGTTTTATGAATGATAAGCAGTATTATTTATATGATTAGTAACATTGGAAATTATTGTACCTGGAATATAACGGTTTTCATTATCTTTGCACAGATGAGGCGAGAAAAGAATCTAGGATGCAGAAATGCTACCTTTTTTGCTTTATTTCCAAGAAGCATTTCTTTCTGCTCCAATTATTTTTGTAAAATGTACTTTACACTCCATCTCCCCTTATGTGATTAGGTTAGAACAGGGTTTTGTGAGAGGTGTTATAAAACGTTGTGTTACAGAATATATCTACAAGATCAACTGTTGAGTTCAAATGGAGGCACCCTCCATGGATAAGCCATGCTTCCCCTAAGCTATTGATTTCTTTTTTTTTTATTTTCATTGATTTCTTCCGATGGCTAGTCTTGGAAGAAAAAAACCTCGGTTGAGGAGCTTCCTCCATCAGATTGGCCTTGACTATGTCTAGGTGGCATTTCCTTGACTGTTAACTGATGTTGGAAGGCCTGGTCAACTGTGGGCAGCACCACCCTATGCAGTTGGGTCTGGACTCTGTAAAGGTAGTTGAATGTGAGCTTAGAAGGAAGCCAGTGAGCAGTCTCTGTAGTTTCAGTTTCACAATCCTGTCTTTGTTTTCCTTGATGATGGGCTGGAACAGGTAAGATGAAATAAAGTTTTCCCTTCAAAAGCTGGCTTTGCTGAGTGTATTTATCAGAACAACAGAAAACAAAAATTAAGCAAAAATCACAGTGCCAGATGTGGGATGTCTTCCTGAAAGTTGCTGACCAGCGAGATCACAAAAGCCCTCACTACTTTACAGGTTGTTGCCATTGTTCTTCTTAGCCCTCCAGAACTTGATGGTAAGACCCTATTGCTGAGGACACCGAATCCTTTTGGTCACAGGTCACAAAAGGGTCAATCTGAAGTTGAGGTGGAAGCATCCTCTATAATGGCTAGCCTTCCTTGTTCAAGAAAGTGCTATGTAGGCTTCCAGGGGAGAGAATCATCTACAACCTTTCTCGGGGGTGAACCATTCAAGCTAAAATGTCAGGCAAGATGTACCCCTAATGTGTTAGTGGCATCGCAGTCATGGGATTAACCAGTGGCTTTCCAATTGGATACAAGGCATATTCCACACGAAGGAATACCCACCAGGTTCTGTAACCTGGACAAGAATCTATGGTTAGTGTGATATAGGACCTAAGAAAGAACCTAATGCTAAATACATTGTCAAACTTCCTTCCAAACATCCATATTTGTATCTATAGATCAGCATTGCACTCAGCTCTCATCGGAGAAGAAGCCTCTGACTACCAAGGGCAGAGACGTACAGCTGGACAAAGTGCTGGGTATCAGTGGTGTTGAACTGTTCAGGTGGAAATAGGAGAGCTAAGACTTCTCCTTCACAGCTCAGAGAACATCATGAAAGAGTGGGTAGAAGGAATATATGAACCAGAAGATGGGGAAGTGGACAGCAAGAGGATATATCTTAGATAGGACCTAGTCATTGAACTCTTAAACTGAAGGCGGCTATGGTCATGGGCACAAGTCTGGGCCGCTCGCCATTTCATTACAGATGGGAGAGGCCATAAAGATCCTCCTCTCCCTTGGAAATCAACATTTAATGGAGGAGGGGTTCTATCTGCAGGCTTAGATTTTTCGAGACCTACTTTACTAAGATTTCTTAAACCCTTTAACCTTCCTCTAGTCCACCACCCTCCTGAGGTAGTGGAAAGGAAAGGATAATAGGGCAAACAAAGGAGGATGTAGACCTGCTTAGAAATAGTTCTCTGGGACGATTTCATTCTCCATCATCAGGATATTAATTCAATTGACATGAATCAGCAGAGGTAAGTCGATCTACTTGCAAACACCATTCATGGATCACCAAGGACAGTTCAACCCAGAAGATATTGCTGAGCTCTTCCAATTGGCCTGGGTTCGAGGAGGCAGCAAGAAGCCACCACTATGTCACCACAAGAAGTTCTGTGGTGCTTTTCTCTCTACAAAGTCAAGACAAACAATGGTCAGTGAACAAGGAAAGGTGAACCAATGCCACAGCATGGTCAATGAAGACCAGTGTCATCAAAGTCCATTGAGCATCAGCGAAGAGTGGCAAGGCCATCCAATTCCATGGTGTTGCCCACTGTTGTCCAGGGTTATACTCATACCCTGTCTAAACATCACATGCACTTTTTCCTGGCAGCTACCAGAAACACCATGTGTTTGTTCTCTGCAAAACATCCTCTCCTAAGACAGTTTCCAGAAAAAACATCCATGACACAGTTGAGTCTCCAAAGAATCCAGAAATTTCTGCTTCACTACATTCTTCATTCCTGTACCCATAGATAAGTTGTTCTTTCCAATTCCTCTGTACTCATGTAATTAATTAAACTAGGCATTACACGCAGAAATGCGACACGAAATAGGAGGGGGACTTACTCAGAATATTGGTGCCAATTGGAGAGGGAATGGCATGAGAGAAGGGATTGACCAAGGGGAAGACGGAGGATGATGAGGAAGGAAGCAAGGGAGAACTGAAGGAGAGGATGGGAGAATGAGGGAGGGGGATGAGGGAGGGGAATTGGGAAGGGAAATACAGAAAGGAAATGACTAAAACTCATTATATAAGTATATGACATTGTTAAACAAAAACATCAAAATCGTCTTTTAAAAAAATGTTTCTCTTTATAGAGGGTCAATCATTACAACTTACAGCTTATTTTGTTGTATCAATTTTGTCTTTAAGGCTTTTTTTTCCTTTGAGCAAATTGTCAGATGTGAAGTTTTAGTTCCAGTCAGTGCTGTCCAGGGTTCTGTGTAACTGAAAAATCAAGTCAATAAACACTTTGTATTAATCGTCAAAATCCCAGTGAGTTCTCTCCAGTAATTTTCCTTTTATCACACTCCACCCACAGCCCTTTTCAAAATGCTGGCTGAATTAAGTACCTGCCACTGAATGGGACACAGTGGAAGTGGGAAAAAGCAACTAAAATAAAACAAAGTAACAAACAGCAAATCTTCTTCCCTCTGCATCTGGGATTCCATTTTATGGTTTAGGAGAATCTACTACACTGAACAAAATGAAATAGTAGAGTCTGAGGTGGTGTTTAACTTAGTGAAGAAAGGCAGGCATAGGTGCAAAGGGGGGGGGGGAGGCGGGAGGAGACTGTCAGGGCGGTTCCTCTCTTGAAGGTGTATGTAATCACCAAAGCTGAGAATGAAGAGAACCTCCAAGTGAAAACGGCTATACTAAAATTTATGAATACAAGAGCATTTGTATCACACTGACTGAACATTCACACAAATAAATCACACCGCATGTCTAGTATGCGTGTTTACACACATCAAGTGATGCTGTGTTTGGGGGGTTGTATAAACAATGATTGTGTGTGACTGGAGAGGTGGCTTGGTAGTTGAGAACCGTTACTGCTCTTGCAGAGGACCTGGGTTCAGACCCTGGCACCAACATGGTGGCTCACAAGCATTGATTACTCTTGTTCATTTCTGTGCCCTGCTCCTGTCTCTTGTCTTGATGAATACACATGTGGTCGTGAGGGAAACCGACTTGAGTCCTGTGGCCTCCCATGTCTTATTGACAGCTATACCTGCTTTTCTTCCCTAAGTTTCTTGTGGCTTCTGTATATCTATCTTTTATACAGATACATAAAAGCAAGGGAAACACCCATATATGGAATTTAAAACAAGGAAACAAAGAAATAAAGAGAGAAAGAAAGCTGAACACCCTCCAGGTCTGCAATGTGACCGTCACACTCCAGTTGCTCTGCTTTCCCCATCATGATGGATGCTACCAGCTCAAAAAATGGGTCAAAATAAACACTTCCTGTCTCTTTTTTTGTTGGACTTTTATGTATTTAAATTTCAAATGTTATCCCCTTTCTTGGATCCCCTCTATCCCGTTCTCTCTCCCCCTGCTTCAGTAATGATGCTTTGCTTCCCACCCATTCCCATCTCAACACCCTGGCATTCCCCCCACATTGAGGAAAGGAGCCTTCACTCGACCAAGGGCTTCTCCTCCTATGGATGACAGACAATGCCATCCTCTGCTATATATTTGGCTGGAGCCGTGGGACCCTCCATGTGTCCTGTCATTATCCCTCCAATCATGGGTTATGGGCTGTCATGCATGTGCTGGTAATTTCACAGCAGGCACTGCTTCCAACAAAACTATCTCCCCAGCTTGCATTTTATCCCATGTTTGGCATGCTCTTACATGTTCAACAGACCGTCAAAACCCAGTCTGTGTGAAAGGACACCATTGCACTAAGAAACGAACACTGCATAGTACAAGACACAATGAATGGTAAGATATTTCACAAATGATGGGAAAGTGAAATAATGTCAGTTAAGATGGTTTGCAGTCCTCTCAGAAGACCCGGGTACAGTTCAAAGCAACTATATGAGATGGTCCCCAACTCTAGGGAGTGTGATGCCCTCTTCTGATCTCTGTGGGTCACTGCACATGGGTGTTCATACATACATACATACTACATATATACATACATATTACAGAGAACATACTATACACATGCTACATATAAACGACATATATATTATGCCAATGGGTTACTCAGTAATCTCCTATCCTTGGTCAGTGTATTACTCATGACCTCAGGAACCCTCAGAGGAAGTGGAACTGTCCATTTCTTTTTCTCTCTCAGTTCCCTTCTGGGGTCTAGGGTCCTCTTATTGACTGAAGCCTTTATATGATCTTTGAGTTTCTGAAGCATTTCTGTTACACGAGCATCAGGTTTTTTGAATCTCTGGTCTTCATAGGGTTTTGAGCATCTGAACTACTGACGAGTCCATCTAAGTAGTCCCCGAGGTGGAAAGTCGCTTGGGTCTCTGCTGTTCAATTGCTTCCCCCATTGCGGTAGGTTGTTATAATCCAGTTGGGGGACACTGAAGGCGGTCTCAGGTGGCAGAGGCTGGGAACCTTTCAAGTTCTTCCCCCATTGGAGTCCGGTGTTATAATCCGCTTGGGGGACACTGAATGTGCTTCCAATCTGTGGAGGCTGGGTATCCTTCAACTGATTCCTCTGTTGCACTCCTGTGTTATAATCATCTTGGGGGACTCTGAAGGGGTTCCCAGGTCCTGGAGGCTGGGAAATCGCTGGTGCATTGTTAGAGGGTCAAGTCCGGGATGAGGCTCTCTGTCCTCTCTAAAGACTACCACATGAAGGGCCAGTGAAAGTACTTGGCAGTGGTGAGTCATGGTGAGCATCATTTGAGCTGTATCCTTTGAGTATCTCTCTCTCTCCTGAGAACTGTGGACAAGTCCGGAAGGCAAAGCAGGGAAATCTCAAGTGACCACTGATCTCAGGAAACAACCAAAGCTCGAGAGGAGCTGTCCTCGAGTTTGCACGAGGCAGTAGCGAGGTCTGCATAGGGCAGTCTCGAGTTCTGCATGGGGCAGTTGCGAGGTCTCAATGGGACAGTCACGAGGTCTGCACGTGGCGGTCGTGAGGTCTGCACGGCCCAGCCACGAAATGCCTCACTTGTCAGTTCTGCTTGTAGTAGAGGAGCGATCATCCAAGCATTCTGAATGAGGAGGAACCATGTCGACTCTCTTCCTTTGAGTCCGGAGTGCTACCTGTTTTGTGCACATTGTCAGGGGTCATGACAAGTGAATACTGAAGGAGCAACATGAATGGAAGGGGCAAAGGGTGCTTCATAGACTGCTGTCAAATGCCTCTTACACCAGCATTGGTGCAGTGATGTGTCTTGGAACCTCATAACCGAATGGAAAATGCTGATCCAGACCCTTGCTCCTCAGAGACTCCAGGGACTAGAAAATCACTGGTGGAGTGTGTTAGGAAATAAACATGTGATAGGATTTGAATAGAGCATAGAATGCATGGTATTGATATAAGAATTGCATGTGAGTTTCAGGTGTTACTGTGACACTTCTGCCTTGATGTCTCACTCACTATTTTTTCTTGTCCTAAACCTTTTAATATTCATTCTGTGATGATATTTTTGAAATATTGAGTAGGATAAACAATGGAAAGTATTTTCTCTAGTTACATATATTGAAATTCTAAATGTCTCTTGCCACTGTATGCAGTTGCCTGGCCAGAAGTCCTGGGATGCTTTCAATACTGGTAAGTTGATTGAACCCAAACTTTTGCATTACAAGCTTTGCTTGTAAATAATTCTTTTGGTGACCCCCAACTAGATTGTACAAATGCCTCCTGCTGTTTACAGTCATATCTACAATCAACTTTGCTTGGAGAAAGGAGTTAAGTGTTATGCCTTCTTTGAATGAAGAGGAAGATCTAAAGCTACACTCCTCAGAGAAACAAGATATCAGGTACTGTAGGAAGAAATATGAATCTAGGCAACAACAATAAATGTTCCAAGCTAACCTTGCAGTAAAGTATGGAAAATACCACACCTTTATTAGTAGTATTATTAACCACTGTTTTTGTTTATATTTCAAATATTACCTCCTTTCCATAAACCCCACCTCCACATATTCCTCCTCTTTGTCTTTAAGAGGGTGACTTCGCATGACCCATTCATTCTTTCCTCACCCCTCTAGAATCACTCTTCTCTGGGACATCAAGCACCCAAAGGACCATGTGCTTCCCCTCCCACTGATGTGAGATGAGGCTGTTCTCTGCTACATATGTAGGGTACCAGACCATGTAAAATCTATGGTTGGTGGTTAGGTCCATGGGAACCCTGAGGGGTCTGGTTAATTGATATTGTTATTAATTACAGTCTCCTTCAGCTCCATCACCCCTTCCCCGACATTTTCAATTGGGATCTGTGGGCTCATTTCAACGGTTGGCTGTGAATATGTGCATCTGTATCAGTCAGGTCCTGGCAGAGCCTCTCAGAGGACAGCCATACCAGACTCCTGTTTGCAGGCACATCTCAGCATCAACAACAGTGTCCATTTTGATGTCTGCAGATCTCTGGATGGCCTTTCTTACAGCCTCTGCTCCATATTTACCCCTGGGTCCTTCCTCCATATGCCTCCCATGATAATTTTCTTCTCCCTTCTATTTGGGATTGAAGCAGTCCCTCTTTGTCCTTTCTTGTTAAGCTTCAGAGTGTATATGAGTTTATTGTGGATATTCTGAGCTCTTGGGTTAATTTCCACTTACAAGTGAGTGCATTCTATGTGTGTTTATTTGTGTTTGTATTACTTGACTCAGGATGATATTTTCTAGTTTCATCCATTTGCCTAGGTCTCCTTATGGTCTCCTTTAATTCTTTAAGGGATGTTTGTGTTTCCTCTATAAGGGCTTCTATCTCTTTACTTCTGTTGTCCTGTATTTCTTTGATGGAATTATTTATCTCCTTCTTAATATCCTTTAACACCATCATGTTAAGTGATTTGAAGTACAAACATTATTTTTTCTTTTCTGTTGTGTTGAGGGTATCCTAGCCATGTGTTGGTGTGAGAACTGGGTTCTCATGATGTCATGTAACCTTGGTTTATATTGCTTAGGATATTATACTTCCCTCTCAACATCTCGTTATCTCTGGGGTTAGCTGGTTTTACTGTCTCTGATAATGGATTGATCCTCCTGTAAGCCTATGTGTCAAGACTCCGGGGACACTAACTCTCTCTTGAAGAATCTTGTGTACCAAGAGCTGTGGATCAGGTTCAGCGATAAGGAATAGATAGAAACCAGAAGTATCCTGTAACAGACTGCCCCTATGTTCCTGGGTTCTGAGGGCTCAAGGCAGTTCCTCCTTAAAAGTGGTAGTCTCTCCTGTGATCTTGAGTTTGTCAGCACTCCTGGAAGTTCAGCCATTTCCTGGTAGTATATGGGGAGAGAGAGATGAGGTACAGGTTCAGCTCAGTAACACAGCTTTGGGTCCTCTTGGTTTTTAATCTTTCACTGAAAGATCTCACAAATGAAATTTGACTCTGTGACCAGTAAGCCGCTAGGAATGATCATCTCTTTGTATTTTCAGAGATGGGACCACAAATGATTGGCACCTGGCATTTTTACATGGGTGCTATCAATTAAAATTAGGTATTGTTTTCTTTCATGTCAAATGTATTCCTAGCTGAGATAATTGGTCACTCAACAAAGCATTGCTGTTGAATATGAAATAAACTATCGTTGACAAATAAAAATATTAGACAATGTCATCTAGGTCATTGATTGTAATATATTGAAGAACTCACATAAATACTTCATGATGGTTTAAACAATGAATGGAATGCATATTCGTTAAAAAGAAGAATAGTATAAAGTTTATTTTTACAACTTACTGAATCATGTAATAAATAATAACTCTCCATTAATGTACCAGGCCCCATAATAGTGGTATAGACTAGGAATGAATGAAAAGTATTATGAGCTTTCTCTTATAAAATTGCATTATAATATAAGAAAAAAGAAAGATGAATTCATAAATCAGTGTGTTGGAATTGATTGTATGCAAATAATAGAAGAGTATATCTTAGAAATAAGGTCATGGAGATTGTCTAAGGAAGTGACAGCTAAGTTAAATTAGATGAAAAATAATTGAACTATATTTCAGGCAATATTACTATAAGTATAAGGTCAATAAAAGGAAAAGAGCTTGCATATACAAAAGGTATATGTGAGCTCTCTGCTCCCAAACCCCGTGGGAGAGGGATCTCACCGCCTGATCAGGTGGGCACTCCTGAGCCTGCAGAGCGGAGGAGACCACCAACATTGCCTGCCCTGCCCACATCCCTGGCCCAAGAGGCAACTGTATAAGGCCTCTGGGTTCCCGTGGGGGAGGGCCCAGGAGCGGCAGGACCCCTGCGCCTGAGACACCGCCGGAACCTGAAGGAAACAGACCAGATAAACAGTTCTCTGCACCCAAATCCTGTGGGAGGGAGAGCTAAACCTTCAGAGAGGCAGACATGCCTGGGAAACCAGAAGAGACTGTACTCTGTGCACATCCAGACGCCAGAGGAAAACACCAAACATCATCTGGAACCCTGGTGCACGGAGGTTCCCGGAAAGAGTGGGGCAGATCTTCCTAGTTGCTGCCGCCTCGGAGAGGACTTAGGCAGTACCCCACGAGCAAACTTGAGCCTTGGAACCACAGGTAGGACCAACTTTTCCCCTGCAAGAAACCTGCCTGGTGAACTCAAGACACAGGACCACAGGAACAGCTGAAGACCTGTAGAGAGGAAAAACTACACGCCCGAAAGCAGAACACTCTGTCCCCATAACTGGCTGAAAGAAAACAGGAAAACAGGTCTACAGCACTCCTGACACACAGGCTTATAGGACAGTCTAGCCACAGTCAGAAATAGCAGAACAAAGTAACACTAGAGATAATCAGATGGCGAGAGGCAAGCCCAGGAACCCAAGCAACAGAAACCAAGACTACATGGCATCATCGGAGCCCAATTCTCCCACCAAAGCAAACATGGAATATCCAAACACACCAGAAAAGCAAGATCTAGTTTCAAAATCATATTTGATCATGATGCTGGAGGACTTCAAGAAAGACATAAAGAACTCCCTTAGAGAACAAGTAGAAGCCTACAGAGAGGAATCGAAAAAATCCCTGAAAGAATTCCAGGAAAACACAATCAAACAGTTGAAGGAATTAAAAATGGAAATAGAAGCAATCAAGAAAGAACACATGGAAACAACCCTGGACATAGAAAATCAAAAGAAAAGACAAGGAGCTGTAGATACAAGCTTCACCAACAGAATACAAGAGATGGAAGAGAGAATCTCGGGAGCAGAAGATTCCATAGAAATCATTGCCTCAACTGTCAAAGATAATGTAAAGCAGAAAAAGCTACTGGTCCAAAACATACAGGAAATCCAGGACTCAATGAGAAGATAAAACCTAAGGATAATAGGTATAGAAGAGAGTGAAGACTCCCAGCTCAAAGGACCAGTAAATATCTTCAACAAAATCATAGAAGAAAACTTCCCTAACCTAAAAAAAGAGATACCCATAGGCATACAAGAAGCCTACAAAACTCCAAATAGATTGTACCAGAAAAGAAACACCTCCCGTCACATAATAGTCAAAACACCAAACACACAAAATAAAGAAAGAATATTAAAAGCAGTAAGGGACAAAGGTCAAGTAACATATAAAGGCAGACCTATCAGAATCACACCAGACTTCTCGCCAGAAACTATGAAGGCCAGAAGATCCTGGACAGATGTTATACAGACCCTAAGAGAACACAAATGCCAGCCCAGGTTACTGTATCCTGCAAAACTCTCAATTAACATTGATGGAGAAACCAAGATATTCCATGACAAAACCAAATTTACACAATATCTTTCTACAAATCCAGCACTACAAAGGATACTAAATGGTAAAGCCCAACATAAGGAGGCAAGTGATACCCTAGAAGAAGCAAGAAACTAATCGTCTTGGCAACAAAACAAAGAGAATGAAAGCACACAAACATAACCTCACATCCAAATATGAATATAACGGGAAGCAATAATCACTATTCCTTAATATCTCTCAACATCAATGGCCTCAACTCCCCAATAAAAAGACATAGATTAACAAATTGAATACGCAATGAGGACCCTGCATTCTGCTGCCTACAGGAAACACACCTCAGAGACAAAGACAGACACTACCTCAGAGTGAAAGGCTGGAAAACAACTTTCCAAGCAAATGGTCAGAAGAAGCAAGCTGGAGTAGCCATTCTAATATCAAATAAAATCAATTTTCAATTAAAAGTCATCAAAAAAGATAAGGAAGGACACTTCATATTCATCAAAGGAAAAATCCACCAAGATGAACTCTCAATCCTCATCTTCGATTGGTTTATATACAAGTGTGCAATTTCTAGGCTTGAAAGTAAAATGATGCTATCTGGTGCTGGATAGAGGGGCCTTATTTTTTATTATGGCAGCTTGCTATTTTTGTAACATGGTGATTTGGTTGAACACAATAAAGTACAGTAGTAACTGATCTCCCCTTCTTCTTGGATTAGTGAGGAGATGATTAAATGTTGATGTCAGCATCCTTGAGCATATTCAGATGAGCTTCTGCTTCTGTTGAAAAGGATGCTGTGTTTGATTGTGGTCCGAAGCTTTGAAGCACTACTTGGCATCTCCTTCCTTTGAGGTCTCACTGTTTAAACATAACAGATTTGATAGCTTGTTGGTAAGGTGAGGTCCAGCTTGTCTCCACTAGGTCATCTTCATGTGAATCGGCGGTTATACGGTTTTGTTCTAGGGATATTTCATTTTTTTAATAACGGTTTAAGCTGACATTCATGGAGAGAATGAATCCTTAGAAGTGTGCCACTAGTGAAAGGAAATCCTGTCTAGAGTATGTTTCTTTACAAAGCTGTGTCACACCATCCTTTGGGCCCTCTGCTGGAAGAGTAGAATCAAGTCTCAAATAATGCCTTTTAAATTGTATCCTCTAGTATTATAGATGTAGGACAGTACTGTATCATACCTCTGTGGATGTAAAATAGCTTGTACCTGCTTTATGATACGTAGTAGTGACCGTGCTTTATCAGAGCTGTTTTTAATGATGTTGTTCAGAATGTTTTCTTTCCAGATGATGATTGAGAAGCTAATTTAAAAAAAAAAATGGTGCCAGGTACCACAAGAGTAAAAAAAAAAAAAAAAGTATACGTGAAAGTAGTTTGTATAGATTAAGTGATGGAAGAGAGGACCAAATAAAGCTGAAGCTTAGATATCACATATGGGCTTACAGAAACAATATGAGAGATGTAAATTTTTATTTATGGAAAATGTCTAAGAAATCATTGAATAGTTTTAAATGTTTGTTTAACTCTCTATGTACATACTAAGGGACTCTGGTTACTTATGTATTATGAAATGATACACAGAATGACTTGAAGGATGTTTTTGAAGTCAATCTGGAAGTAGTGTCGGTGGTAAAGAAAAAGATTCATATCATACAGCTATGTTGGAAATTTATGTGTTTTGTAGTAGACTGATTATGGGGAGGGCCGGAAGAAAGAAAGACAATGTCTTGCTTTGAGCAAATGAAAATATGTTGGAGTTATTTACTATGATGTGGAATATTTCATGATAAGTGTTTTTAGGAGAATTTTAAAGGAATATATTTTAAATCGATTTACTTGAAGATGCTTGAGAGAACCTCTAACTCACTAGAAATTCCTTTTTACTGTTCGAGGTTTGGTGATTTAAGCCATTTCTCAGACCATGAATCAATAGCTGTAATATACCAAAAAAATTAATTTAATAGATGTATTTTTTCACATTATATCTGGTAGTTCTTATTTAATTAAAAGAAAACTTATGCTTACACTAGATTCTTGTTTAGTACTTGTGGAAAAATAATTTGCCCATTTACTTACTGCAAACATTTTGGATTGCAATTAGCATTTAATCCAACTTTATGGGAGCTGACACAGGAGTTTGATTAATAGCTCATGGATGTAAATTTCACAGAAAGAAGTGATTTGCTCATATTTTGTAAAGTTACAAACTCTAGAAGAGTAAAAATATTTAATAAATATCTAGCTCTTATTGGTTTTCTCTTCAGCATTTTACCGTGTTATGATATTCATGCAAAAATTCCTTATCCAGATGATTTTTAACTATAATATCCAGTACTATTAAACATATGCACAGCATTTTACAACCATGAATAATATATGCTTTCAGAAAATTTTCATCAAATGAGCCAGAAATTCTTCATGACTTCAACACAACATGGCCATTGAGAACCAAAGAAACCACAAATAAGGAAATGCAGAAAGTGATTGACACACGCAAAATTCTTGGTTTTAAATTTAATAATCATGCTAGTTATGGGATAGAGCTTTGAAAATAGAGTCAATGACAGGATGAAAAATACTGACGAAGAGTATTTAAATTGAATTTTTACTAAATAAAAGAAAACAGTGGATCTAAAGGTAAGCTAGCTACATTTAACAAAATGACCGTGTTCTTCGGCCACTATTTATTCAATGCTTTGTTTTTTGTTTCTATATTATGTTGCAGAAACATCTCAACGATTCTGTTTATTCTTAAATAAATGAACATGCAGTTCAGCTGATCTAATATTCCACGTTATCTTAATCTTCTTCTGCATTTTTAGATATTAAAATTATAGAGAATTATTTTGAGTAGAATAAAATTTTATTGTTTCTTTATCATATGAGAGAAGCAATTATTTACAGAGAATGGAGAACTGATATTTTCTAAGTAATTTCAATAGAGATTTAAACAATATATTAGATCAATCATTCATACCTTCTCCAAATGAAACTCATTAAATGTTACTACACATATAGTACGTAAAGGGAGTGATATATAGAAATAAAAACATGGGTCCATGGTCTTTATTTCAGTGAGCTGGGTGTTTGGTGGGGTTAATCTGAGTTTGAATTTTGTGATTTATTTCTGTGTTTTATAACTTATCTTACTATATCATTTATCTTTTATGAAGATTTATATTTTATTCAGTGAGTTTATTTAATTTATATTTCATTTCAGCATTTCTTCTGATATTAGATCTTTCCAAAGTGAATGAACTAAAGAAACCGATTTTGATATTTTACTAATATACCAGATTACCGCAGACGATTTGGCTATTTGAATATAGGAGAGCACTAACTATGCTTCCTTTGGTATAGAATATGAACATGAAACCAAAACACATGTTAAATAATTCAAATAAGCTATTAGATATAATGGTGAATTTTGTAATTGGATGGATTCACTATCATTATAAATAGACCTGATATGATGTAGAGAATTACAAAGAGCTAATATGTGACTATTTCAATACAAACACCTAATATATAGTGACTAATTTCAGTTTCATTGATATTTTGGTTGGGTCACAAGCCTTTAACAGCTGAGGTATTTTATGTGAGCCTGTTATGTGGAGTTCTCATGCACACTAAATATATTAACTCTATAGTATGCATGAGAGTTCAGAAAGCACATGGCTAAAGTATTACATCTAGGTATTATAAGCACAGAAAAACTACTGTACTAAAATAATTTTAATTAATTTGCTAATTATTTTTTTATGTAAGTAAGAGAAAATTCTAGGATGAGAGAGGCTACTTTGTATCTTACTATGAAAATAAGTGATAGATTAAAAGAATACAGGTAGTCATTTTTTTAAACACTGTTTGACTTTTACTTAACTAGAGATTACTTTCCGCTTCACCATAAATAGTATAGTCAAATCACCAGACAAAATATACAGTATAAATGTAAATATGTGAATGTTCGGTAAGTGTTTGCGTCCTCAATGAAATAATACCAGGGAAATCACTATCGTCCAAAGAGCCAAAACCAAGGGGTCTCCATGATGTGCATCATAAATATAAATTAAATAGAAATCAGTATGCCAAAACAGTGAGCATAAAATGATGTAGAGACATAGCCATCAACAAAAGGAAGCTATATAATATTATCAGCAGAGGTTGTGCTAGTTAGCTAAGCAGGGTTTTTAAAACAAATATACAAATGTAATGAGTAGTGCATAAAATAGAAGAATGGGTAGCATTATAGCACTGTGGCTATAATGTACAAAATTAATTCCCACATAATCACTTTCCACTAAAATAATCCAGGTTCTTATTCTGAAGTCATAGAAATGCTCTCAGACAGTATTAGGAAATATTAAATTTGGGGATTGCATAAAAGTTCCCTGGCTAAGGGTGGTTTTTTGCCAAGCTGAGCTTGAACTGCTGAGATCAATCCTGGTGACGCACATGGCAGAAGCTAATAAGTCACTTCTGAAAATTGTCCTCTCAACTAACTAGAATACTGTAGCATTTGAGCACACAACTAATGAGTAAACAAATGTAAGGGGAGAAGAAAAGTAAATATGTAAATACTATCACTGTGGGGAAATCACAAGGGAGATGTGGGAACAGTCACAGAGAGCATGGCAAATCTCACTATTTCAGCTGCATCAATACATGAGACCTCTTGCAGAAATATGTTCACAATATACATTTTTCTTATGCTTGTTATTCTCTATAAATTGTTTATTTTAATCATTCCAGAAAAACTAAAAAATGAAAAGGTAAGGAAATCATGTTATTCTAGAAGTTATGATTTCTGCAAATTTCATAAATACCAAAAACTAGCATCTATACTTTTAGACATTGAAAACTAATAACTCTATAGAACAGCTCATACACGAGATACAGTGATGAGCAATACCCAGGCTCCATGCAGGTGGAAGAGCCATGGGTGTACAGAAGACTAAAACGAGGAAAAGTCAAAATAAGAAGAGAAAAGTATGCAGGCATAACAATGAAAGAATTGTAGAATGAGAACTACGTAATACTCAACCAAACAAATGACAGCCATGATAAATAAAAAGAAATCTGAACCCAGGTGATCAAACTGAACCCGTAAACAGCAGAAACACAGTTCCTAGAAGCATCCAGAAAAGAAACAGAAATTTCCCACGAAAGAGGGATAGCAATTGACATAAATGCCAGAATAGTCTTCAAAAACATCCTCCAAAAACGAAAGAATGTAGCTATCTAATGAAAACTCCATGAATTATGGAAATTGTCTTTCAAGAATGTGATTAAAGAACATGTACGGCTTCACATTGGAGAAGGATGTTGACACTATTGTAATCCACACTCAGTATTAGCCATAGCTCAGCAACAGCTCCTTATGTCACCTGAAAGAGGAATGATAAATTGTGTGAAAGAACCAGTGAAGGTCAGACCCAAAGGTTCTAAGTCTGTGTCCCCTAATATTCCATGGACGTAATCAGTAAATCCCAGGAACGCTATAATGCTATAAAAAAGCCATTTAAAATGAAATATACAACATTTAAGGCCAGATATATTGAGTGTTGCTATGCTTTTTCTGGTTTAAAAAGTCAGAGATAAAAGTTAGAGATTAGGAGATTTACATTTGAACACAAAACAAATTCTAAAAATTAATCACAATTTGGTTATTTTAAAATCATCCAATAGAGAAGTACCTGAAATTTGAATGAAAAAATTCAGTTGTGAAGATCAAAGCCATAACCTACTTGGAGCCAGGCAGGCCCTGATCTATATTTCAAGCTCTTAGGATTTTGAGAAAAGTTCTCACGTTTTTCATGTTAGCCTTGTACTAACTGCTCTGAAGCTCTCACGTGTTAATCTCTGGCCTCCTATTTGTCAGCCCCTTCTCGGATTTTATGGTATAATTAAAGGCATGAGTCATTACTAGTAAATGAAAGCAAAGCAAAGCAAAGAAAACAAAACAATTACACAATTTGTAGTGTGTGTGGCTTCATGTATGAATGTGTGTGCATCTCTATGTTTATTTGCATATATGTCTGTACAAATATATGTCACACTTCACAGGTGGATAACTAGAGTCCAACTTTCCAGCATCGAATCATGGACCCAATGATATCATGAAACTTGCACAGCAGTTACTCTTATCTTAAATCCATTTTGAACTCCCTTCCAACATTTCTTTTAAAAGCAAAATAATTTACGTCTAAAGAAATGATGTGAAGTTTAAATGTTTAAGTATATTTTTCCACAATGTCTACATAGTTTGTATTAAAATAAGATAATCATTTGAGACACTAATTTCACTTTTTTTCATGTCCCTACATGAAAAATCTAGCATTGGTGTCTATAAATTAGACCGACACATGAGAAAGGATGATGATGCATCTTTGTTCAGAGGAGATACTCAGGCTTAGTTTGCCTTTCACAGTAAGGTGAGTTCTTGTCCCAACTTTATATTTATAACAGATTAAATTTCTAATCTACATTCAGACAATAATTTTACCTATACGCTATTTTATTCCTCATGAAAATGTAGAATATTCACGGTTATGTATTACAAAGTAAGTTATTTTATTTCCTTGGATTTAAAGAATAATACATTCTTTTTCTGATTCCACATAATCAGAAATTAAAACATGGCATAAAATATTGAGAAATAAATAAAAATTAATATTTGATAAAAAATAGTGGTGATCGTTTCAGGACGTAACAGAGCTAAGTTGCATGGTTAGAAATAGTTATGTCCCGAATTTCATTATGTATATTTTTAAGTTTGTTGTTTTTTTAATTACTAAATGGTAACATCCCCTGCCCTTCTGTTTCTTTGCTATAAAGGTTATATTTAAAAATGCTGAAATGTTCAAGATGACTTCAGTAAATATGTGGCCTATAGTATATTTTGATTTGAAGAATAGAACAGAATGTTTGATAGTGAGAAACTCAAGGAGAGGGGATGGAATTCTTTTGTATTTGGAAATGCAACTTTGAGAATTGCTACAGAACTGGACTATTGTGAACTCTCTGTCAAGGTGCAATGCATTAAGGGACACTGAGGCAACACAGTAACAGTGCAATTCATGTCTGTATCAGTTAGATGGAACAGAAATTCTTTGTACGAATGATCAAAATAATAAAAGGCTCATTGGTTTCCTTTACCCAATGCATGTTTTAGGGGTAGATTTGGAAGTTCCTGATATTATAGTTGATATGAAAGACTTTCTGAGACCTAGACTGAAACATACCTTATACATCTAAAATCTTGTCCCGAGTCTAATGACAGAATAAAGAAAGTCCTGAAATGTAGTTACTGTGCTGGCCATTTATATAAAAATAAATTCCACACTCGGAAGTGCATTTGAAGAGCTGAGGCATCATGCTAGATGAGGAATGGTTTACTGTAGCAGAAGGTGTTTGCTTGTCAACCCAAGTCAAAGTTACACTCTTTGGAAATGGCTCAGTGCACATCACAAGACAGAGGAGGTGCTATGTCTAAACATCATACGGCAACTGCCTTCCTGAAGTGAAGAAAAATAAGTGAGAGAGGTTCCCATTGCACAAGACATACTCTGGCAAGAGACAGAAGAACGGTATGTCACAGATCAAAAAAAATTCCTCCAATTATCACTTTCCCTAGTCTATGTCACAGATCAGAAAATGTCCTCAAATTATCAGTATACATAATCTATGTCACAGATCAGAAAATGTCCTTCAATTATCACTGTACCTAGTATATGTCACAGATCAGATAGGGTCCTCAATTATCAGTGTACCTAGTCTATGTCACAGATGAGATAATATCCACAATTATCAGTGTACCTCATCTATGTCACAGATGAGAAAATGTCCTCAATTAACAGTGTACCTAGTCTAATCAAGCCAATATTGGAAGAATCATAGAAACACAGTAACTATGTCTGAATGCGTAAAGGAACACATGCAAATGAACCTCATCTTAGCCTAGGCCTGCATCTCAGTGTGTCTCTTTTGTTGGGAAATGAAGCCTTCTCAAAACCCATTCCTGGAATATTTTCTTTGTAAGAAGAGAGAAAGGATGCATATCATCATTGTTCAGTTTGGGGAAAGATTCTAGATGATCTCCAACTTTTTGATTTTAAAATTTCTAGTAGTACATTAAGACTATTGTAGGTGTGATCTATTTCTCCATCTTCAATCTATACTTGAGATGAATTATTTTCAAAACTTTGGTATGTTGATTCATTAAAGTGTCTCTTTCAATACCCCATCTCCATTCCGTTGTTCTGCCAATGTAATTTCAAAAACCAGCTGATAGCTGACAAAGTCAATTCTCTCCAATTTTTTTGAATAACCATCACTTTCTATTATCCTCCCCCTGTATCCCTTTGACTCAGTGCTGAAGTAAGACCCTCTTTATTTCTGTCAAGCTCTGTCATAATCTCTCTAAATAGACTACTAATTTCTTTTAATTTAAATAAGGACATGTCAAAGACTTTTGTCCTAACACACTTGCAGACACATTCATCAGAAAGAAAACACCCCATAACTTGATCCCACTGAAATTCACTGAACATCGAGAGAAGAAAAAATGATATGCATTATTCTGTTAAAATTTTTTTCCTTTTTTCTTTATTAATTTGAGTATTTCTCATTTCCATTTCTATTGGTATTCTCTTTACAGGTTTCCCGACCAACATCCCCCTAGCCCCCCCCACTCCCCTCTATATGGGTATTTCCCTCACCATACTCCCTACATTAACCCCTCCCTCCCAACAATCACATTGACTGGGGTTCAGTCTTAGCAGGATCAAGGGCTTCCCCTTCCTCTGGTGCTCTTACTAGGATATTCATTGCTACCTATGTGGTCAGAGTCCAGGGTCAGTCCATGTATAGTCTTTAGGTAGTGACTTAGTCCCTGGAAGCTCTAGTTGCTTGGCATTGTTGTTCATAAGGGGTCTCAAGCCCCTTCAAGCTCTTCCAGTTCTTTCTCTGATTCCTTCAACAGGCATCCTATTCTCAGTTCAGTGGTTTGCTGCTGGAATCTGCCTCTGTATTTGCTGTATTCAGGCTGTGTCTCTCAGTAGAGATCTAGATCTGGCTCCTGTCAGCCTGCATTTCTTTGCTTCATCCATCTTGTCTAATTGGGTGGCTTTATATGTATGGGCCACATGTAGGGCAGACTCTGAATGGGTGTTCCTTCTGTCTCTGTTTTAAGCTTTGCTTCTCTATTCCCTGCCAAGGGTATTCTTGTTCCCCCCTTTAAAGAAGGAGTGAGGCATTCACATTTTGATCATCTGTCTTGAGTTTCATGTGTTCTATGACCTAGGGTAATTCAAGCATTTGGGCTAATAGCCTCTTATCAATAAGTGCATACCATGTGTGTTTTTCTGTAGTTGTGTTACCTCACTCAGGATGATATTTTCCAGTAAAACCATTTGTCTATGAATTTCATAAAGGCAATGTTTTTGACAGCTGAGTAATATTCCATTGTGTAGATGTACCACATTTTCTATATCCATTCCACTCTTGAAGGGTATCTGGGTGCTTCCCAGCTTCTGGCTGTTATAAATAAGGCTGCTATGAACATAGTGGAGCACGTGTCTTTTTTATATGTTGGGGCATCTTGTGAGTATATGCCCAAGGGTGGTATAGATGGATCCTCAGGTAGTTCAATGTCCAATTTCAGAGGAACCTCCAGACTGATATCCAGAATAGTTTTACCAGTCTGCAATTCCACCAACAATGGAGGAGTGTTCCTCTTTCTCCACATCCTCTCCAGGATTTGTTGTCACCTGAGTTTTTGATCTTAGCCATTCTCACTGGTGTGAGGTGAAATCTCAGGATTGTTTTCATTTGCATTTCCCTTATGACTAAAGATGTTGCAGATTTCTTTAGGTGTTTCTCAGCCATTCGGAATTCCTCAGCTGTGAATTCTTTGTTTAGTTCTGAACCACATCTTTTAATAGGGTTATTTGTCTCCCTGTGGTCTAACTTCTTGAGTTCTTTGTATATTTTGGATATAAGCCCTCTATCTGTTGTAGGATTGTAAAGAACTTTTCCCAATCTGTTGGTTGCCATTTTCTCCTCACCACAGTGTCCTTTGCCTTACAGAAGCTTTGCAGTTTTATGAGATTCCATTTGTCAACTCTTGATCTTAGAGGATAAGCCATTGGTGTTTTGTTCAGGAATTTTTGTCCAGTCCCCATGTGATCGAGATGCTGCCCTAGTTTCTCTTCTGTTTGTTTGAGTGTATCTGGTTTGATGTGGAGGTCCTTGATCCACTTGGACTTAAGCTTTGTACACGGTGATAAGCACGGATCGATTTGCATTCTTCTACATGTTGACCTCCAGTTGAACCAGCACCATTTGCTGAAAATGCTATCTTTTTTCCAAAGAATGGTTTTGGCTCCTTTGTCAAAAATTAGGTGCCCATAGGTGTGTGGGTTCATTTCTGGGTCTGCAATTCTGTTCCATTGGTCTATCTTTCTGTCCCTGTACCAATACTCTTCATTTTTTATCACTATTGCTCTGAATTATTCCTTGAGTTCAGGGATAGGTATTCCCCCTGAAGTCCTTTTATTGTTGAGAATACTTTTAGCTATCCTAGGTTTTTTGTTATTTCAGGTGAATTTGCATATTGTTCTGTCTAACTCTTTGAAGAATTGGATTGGTATTTTGATGGGGATTTCATTGAATCTGTTGATCGCTTTTGGTAAAATGGCCATTTTTTTTCTATATTAATCCTGCCAATCCATGAGCATGGGAGATCTTTCCATCTTCTGAAGTCTTCTTCAATTTCTTTCTTCAGAGTCTTTAAGTTCATATTGTACAGATCTTTTACTTGCTTGGATAAAGTCACACCGAGGTATTTTATATTGTTTGGGTCTATTATGAATAGTGTCGTTTCCCTAATTTCTTTCTCGGCTTGTTTCTCTTTTGTGTCGAGAAAGGCTACTGATTTATTTGAGATAATTTTATGCGCAGCCAATTTGCTGACATAGTTCTCTCGTGGAACTTTTGGGATCACTTAAATATACTATCATATCATGTTTAAATAGTGAAATTTTGACTTTTTCTTTACCAATCTGTATACCCTTGATTTACTTTCGTTGTCTGATTGATCTGGCTAGAACTTCAAGAACTATATTGCATAAGTAGGGAGAGAGTGGGCAGCCTTGTTTAGTCCCTGATTATAGTGGGATTGCTGCAAGTTTCTCTCCATTTAGTTTAATGTTTCCAACTCGTTTGCTATATATAGCTTTTACTATGTTTAGGTATGGGCCTTGAATTCCTAACTTTCAAGGACTTTTATCATGAAGGGGTGTTTAATTTTGTAAAATGCTTTTTCAGCGTCTAATGAAATGATCTTGTGGATTTGTTCTTTCAGTTTGTTTACATAATGGATCACGATGATGGTTTTCCATATATTAAACCATCCCTGCATGCCTGGGATGAAGCCTACTTGATCATGGTGGATGATTGTTTTGATGTTTTCTTGGATTCGATTTGTCAGAATTTTATTGAGTATTTTTGCTTCGACATTCATAAGTGAAATTGGTCTGAAGTTCGCTTTCTTTGATGGGTCTTTGCGTGGTTTAGGTATACGAGTAATTGTGGCTTCGTATAAGGAATTTGGTAGTGCTCCATCTGTTTCAATTATGTGGAACAATTTGGATAGTATTGATATGAAGTCTTCTATGGAGGTCTGATAGAATTCTGCACTAAACCCCTATGGACCTGGGATCTTTTTGGTTGGGAGACCTTTAATGCCTGCTTCTATTTCCTTATTAGTTATGGGGTTGTTTAACTGTTTTTCTGTTCCTGATTTAACTTCGGTGCCTAGTATCTGTCTAGGAATTTGTCCATTTTTAATCTGTAAGCACACACACACACACACACACACACACACACACACAGAAGTCAAAGGACAATTTGTGAGGGTCATCTCTCTCCTTCTACCATGTGGGCTCTGGGTATCAAACTTAGGTTGTCAGGCTTGGGACAACCCTGGGTCAAGCATATTAAAACCACTATGATGCCTTTATCACTATAGGCTAGTTTTTGCTTCCTGGAATATACACATTGATTCAGGATACAAGCTCTTGTCCCTACTCTCTTCTTTCAAGATTTCAAGTTCAGTCCTTGCTTCTGCCTAGCTGTATGGTGGTTGTGAGCTTTCTTTTGGCTCCTTCCAAGCAGAGTCATAGAGGAGGATCAATAACAGTTAATCAGTATTTTCAACACATTACTGTATTATCATGGGTCCCCAGGGCAAGGTACATCAAGGCCGGGCAATAACCAGGCTAGCTTTTACTTGCTCCTAAGAATGTTTTTTAAAGTTTCTCCTCTAATCAGCCTGGTCTACAAAACAAGTTCCAGGCCAGCAAAAGATACATTGTAAGGTCTTGTCTCAAACATAAAGTGCAACAAAATACAATAAATACAATAAAATATAATAAACACAAGAAAAATAAAATTTTATAGCTATAATCATAGAAAGATTATTTGTCCTCAACATTTATGCTTGCATGTCAGAACAGGATTCAATGTACAATTGTCTTAAAACTCTTCCAGGCAAGTCACACATCCAGGGAGGGGCTGATGTGGAATTGCTAACCAACTGGACTAATTGAAGAAATGTTAAAAGGGTGCCACAGAGACGACATAGTAATTAAGAATGCAAACTGCTTTTACAGAAGATCTGAGTTTGGATTCAGGCTCCCGTGTCCTGTGATGCACAACCACTTGTTATTTCAGCTCCAGGGGATCTACCTCCCGTTACTGGCTTTCTTGGACACCGTGCTCATATGTGTATACACACACACACACACACACACACACACACACACACACACACACACGGACACACACACAGATAACTAAAAATTAAAAAGTAGACTTTGAAAAAGAATGTTACAGAAGAATCATTTAAGGAGATGAAATAATGAGTCAGAAATTCATATCCATACACAGAAATCAGTGCATGAGGAACAAAGTAATTAAAACAGGACTAAAACTAACATTTTCAGTCATGATTGCTCTGTAAAATGAAATAATAGCAATATATGTTCACATTAGAAGTAAATATAAAATAGACAGCAAGCTAGACCAGATGGGAAGGAGTAATTGGAAATATAAGATTCCACGGCTACATATTAATACAACCAAAGAAGTATTTAACTAGGGGTGAGTCTGGATTCTTTGACACTTATTGTAAATACCAGGTGTGGTGGGAACACATAAAACAAGTGTTTTAATTTTTTTAGTACATCTCGATGCTGAGGATCAGGGAAACCAGAATATCTGCTTACATAATGCTATTAGAAAAAGAGTGGCCTCATCTTTAGAGCCCATTCTTGGGAAGTTGAAAAAAAAATCCGGGTTATGTCTACTGGGTTTGAAGAACAAGTGGACTTTGACGAGTTGGTAGCCAGAGTGCCTGCAACATCTACAAAACACAGTACTGGAGAGAACAGTGAGAGACTCAAAGAAGATCACACTGTGCCTGGCCCACATTCTGCTGACTCTTCTACTGACAAACTTGGACAGGTAATGTCCCCACACATCCCAGGTTCATATAAACCTTCCTCTCTTGCCATAGAGATCTTGGATCTTCCACTTTTCCAGGAGTTTCTGGAACTATCCAAATGTTTCCAAGGATATAGGTCATTCCACATTTGCCCAGGTGTGCAAAGTCTTCCCACAGATCCTGAAAAGAAATCATACATTCTCCTCTTCCAGAAGGAGTGTCTTTTTTTATTCCATCTTTATTAAATTGGGTATTTCTTATTTACATTTCAAATGTTATTCCCTTTCCTGGTTTCCAGGCTATCATCTCCCTAGCACCTCCCACTCTACTTCTATAGGGGTGTTCCTCTCCTGATCCACCCCCACATTCTGTCCTTTCCCAACAATCCCATTCACTGGGAGTTCAGTCTTGGCAGGACCAGAGACTTCCCCTTCCAGTGGTGCAGGACTCCCAGCTGCCGAGATGGTTATTTTCTGCCCATGTGCACACACGTGTGCTGATAAGCCCGCAAACCCTCTATTCCTCTGGGAGAATGTTGCCCTAGAGATATAAAAGCCAGGATATAGGTATCGAGGCCATGGTAGCCTGAGAGTTCTGCGGAGGCTGACAGTCTCCACTGCTCCTTCTGTGACAATTAGTGTTGAATGTCTGGGAATTCTGAAGTGGCTTTTGTTGTATTGACTGACTTGTTAGCAGAAATGTGAGAGCATCAGTAAAACACACAGAGGTGGCTCATATCTCACAGGTGACAGGCCTGGCACTTGTGCTTGCCCAGATGTCCTTTTATGGTGTGGATGTGTTTCTCTCCCTCTCCAAGTAGTCTTTGATGCAGGGAAAAATTCCGTTATCTCTTTCTCCATAAAATGATATTCAGCTCTGGTTTTAAAGTCAAACCAACAGCCATGTGTGCTATGGAACAATAATGAGGACAGATCCTTTTACATATGCAAATGTATTCCGAGTGATACTTTGGATTTATAATTGTAAGATTATTATCAGCAGGTAATGAAATTAAGATTTAAATATTGTGCTCCATTTAAATGGCTCTATGTTTTAGGGTTTCCAGAGAAAGAGAAATAACAGAATGAATACACATTGTCTTAGTTAGCTTTCCATTGCTCTGAAGAGACACAATAGCCAAGGTAACTCTTTTTTATTTTAAGGCTTGTTTTATTTTAATGACTGATCATGTGAGGCCACAGTGAGGTCACTTACGTGAAGGAAGCTTTATTTCTTGGTCTCTTCCTCCTTGGATATAGTCTTGATGATCTCCTCCTTCTTGGCCTGGAGGCACTCCTCTCACCCGTTTTTGTGCTTCCTTGGTATTAGACCTGCCAGCCTCAGCCTGGTCAGCTAGTAGCTTCTTGCGGGACACATCTGCCTTCAGATTGTGGATCTGCTCCATAAGCATCCATTGGTTTTTAAATACATTCCTTTTTACCTTCAGTTACAGACTGTGATACATATGGTGGTAAATCTTCTTAGATTCCCAGTATCTCCTGAGAAGCCGGTGCAGGATCCTTATCCTTCTCATCCAGGTCACCCTCTCAGGCACCCAAGTGTTGGCAGTACTCTTTCTCTTCCCTATGGCCATATGCCTGCCCTTCAAGGTGTTTTTCTGGCAGTGAGCCTGAGAATGGACAGTTACAGGCTTCCAGATGATCAGGCCATCTTCAATCAGCTTCCTGATTAGCTGATGGTAGTTGGCATTGGACATTTTATTGGTCTCATTGGCGTCCAACTTGACCTCTTTTTACCACAGTGGAGGACACTAGAGGCAAGTCTCTTCTGTAGCCTGAGCATGCTCATGGCTGCAGACACAGAAGCCAAGGTAAGTCTTATAAAGGACAAGATTACATTGCAGCTGGCTTACAGTTTCAGAGGTTCAGTCCATTAACATCATGGCAGGAATCATGGGAGCATCCAGGCAGACTTGGTGCTGGAGGAGCCCAAAGTTCTTGATGCACAGGCAGCAGAAAGGGATTGTCTGTACCACTGAGCATAGTTTGAGTATATACAAATCTCAAAGCAAAGCCACCACAGTGGCACAGGTCCTCCAACAAAGTCACACCTACTCCAACAAAGCCACACCTCTTCCAACAAGGCCACACCCACTCCAACAATGCCACACCTACTCCAACTAGGCCACACCCACTGCAAAAAGGCCACACCAACTCCAACAAGGCCACACCTACTCCAACAAGGCCACACCCACTCCAAAAAGGCCGCACCTGCTCCAACAAGGCCATTCTCACTCCAAAATTGCCACACCCACTCCAACAAGGCCACACCCACTCCAACAATGACACACCTACTCCAACAAGGCTACATCTCCTAATAGTATCACTCCTCATGGGTCAAGCATTCAAACATATGAGTCTATGGTTGCCCATTCCTATTCAAACCACCAAACACATTAAAAGGTTATTTGGCTTACAGGACACTGTCTGGATAATCTAACAATGGCTGTGTCATGCAAGGGTACTGAGAACCCCATTGGCTGCTCAGTCTATGATGCTTGATGGCTCAGCCATCTTAACCTTGTGCTGAAGGCACGTGAGTTTCCTGGAGCCGTTGGTCTTCAGTCTACAATGAGATATCAGCAAAGATGTACAGCAGTCACAGTAGAGATGAACTTGCCAGTGAGAGTGAATGCAGGCAGACAAAAATCAAAGCCTCCTTCTTTCACATTCTTAAATCTGGATTGCCACCAGAAGGTACCACCCACACTTAGGGCAAATATTCCTGGTTCAAATAACCTGATCAAGAAAATCCCTCACAAGAGTGCCCAGATGCATGCATTTTAATTGAATTCAGAGCCACTCAAGTCAGCAAACAAGATTAGTGATCATGTCTGCCAACTCTTTCATACAATTCATTTTTCGTGTTTGCTTTATATTTTGGGCCTGAGATTAACCAATCTGTGCCACTCATATTGCTTAGCCTTGAAGCATTCATCTGCATTCTGTTCTCACTGGAAATCAAGAATCACATTGTATGTTCACCCCTCTCCTGGCTGATCCCTGTCTCACCAAGGAACCAGTCAGGTTACTCTCATTACAGTCTCAGAGACTGGATGGCTGATAATGAGGCTTCAAGTCCATGATCAGAATCCTGGTAAATTTACTGAAGCCTGCTATCTGGCTTGTAGATGGTGCATTCTGCCTATATTTTCATGAGATAAGAAGGTCCAGCGAGCTCTCTGGGAGTTCCTTTTAAACATAGGTGCACCAATAACACAGAGGAGGAGTCCATCTTTATGCCTGAAGACACACCCTCCAAAGGGCTGCTTCCCAATGATGTCATCTTTGGTGACATCTTCCTAGTGGTGGGGTAGGGGAGACATTTAGATCACAGCAACCTCTACCGTTGGAGATGGCTCTCCTCCAGCCTTCACTGGCATAATCAGGCTTCTGTTTGGAGGCAGCACAGGCAATGTAAGTCCCAAGCATGTCCCTGTTATGTCTCCTTGGCCCTAATGTCCCCTGTACTATGACCCTCACCCTGCAACAGCTGTCCTTGTGTGCACCAAAGCTCAGCTTCTCTGCTGTCAGGCACCTGGGATCTACCTCTATCTCCTTTTCAACTTATTTGTTAGCTAAATGATATGGGTCAGTAGGTAAACTGCTTGCTGTACATGCATGGAGACCTGAGCTTGGATCCCCAGAGCCAATTTACAAGTCTAAAGCTGTAGCAAGCACTCTGACCCCAGAATCAGAGAGACAGAGACCTGGGGACCTCTGAAGTTCACTGGCCACCCCATAGTCAATGATTTACTTTGGGTTATACTGCTATGAACGGACACCATAACCTAAGTAACTCTTATAAAGACAACATTTAATTGTGATTGGCTAACAGGTTCAGAGGTTCAGTCCATTACCATCTAGGTGGGAACATGGCAGCATCCAGGCAGGTATAGTGCAGGAGGAGCTGAGAGTTCTACATCTGAAGGCTGCTAGGAGAATACTGGCTTCCAGGTATTTAGGATGAGGGTCTTAAAGCACACACCCACAGTAACACACTCACTCCAACAAGGCCACTTCCACTCCAGCAGGGCCATACCTTCTAAAGCTGCTACTCCCTGGGCTGAACGTTCACGCACACACACACACACACACACACACACACACACACACACACACAGACAGGCACACAGGCATGCATGCACCCAAACCTTCACAGCGTCAGTTCCCAGATCCCAGTGAGAAAAGCCTACCTCAAAAAGCAAGACAGGCACCGGCAAGATAGCTCAGCATGCAAGGTCACTTGCCACCAAGCCTGAGGATCTGAGTTCAATCCCCAAGACTCACCAGGTTGAAGATGGGACTGTCTCCTACAACATGTCCCTTGGTCTCTACATATGTGTTGTAGAATGTATGTCTCTCACCCGACTAAGTAAAACTATTTAAAAGAGGAATGACACCCAAAATTGTCCTCTGACCTCTACATGCATGAACATACACAAGTCATGAGTGTATACACACATACACACACACACACACACACACACACACACACACACATACCACTTGTCTTGGAGACCAGTCTCATGTAGATATTTTTCAAGATAATACTGGTCTTAGTGCAATTCTTGTTCTATTGTCCAAAGAGAGACACATCTAATAGGGCCAGGTATGCAGTAGGCTTTTCCATCTAACGAATAGGAAATAGGAACATTATGTTTCCCAATTTTAGGATGAAAATCAATGCATTCTGCTCTGTGACCTTGCACGTTCCTGCTTATCTTCAGAAGTGATAGCCAGACATTGCTGTCACCTGGTCAATTGGAAGTGCCAATATGACATTGGGGTGGTACAGGGGTGAGAGACAATCTGGTACTGGTCTACACACAAACCCACAGCTATAGGGAGCCGTTCCACACTTCATTTGGCTTAGTAGGGACAGCATCAGAGGGAAAAGGGCTTATGCCTCTTAAATAAGAAACAAACTTATGCAGTTTCATAGGAAATAAGCTGACACAAGCTTGGGTTTCTGTTGATTCTTGTCTTGAGTGAGTGAAGACACAGTTTTCAGCTTTCCCTAATAGGCTCTGGGTTTCCTTTTAACATTCTCATCTCAATGCCCCGAATTTCCACTCTTTGAGTGTAATGCCCTTATGGTGCTTGAATCACTCTGGTCAGGCCATAAGTCCTAATAGTTACTTAGTGTTTCCTTTTCAAACACACTGCTTGGGATGAGGAAGTCAGCTTGGGGTGAATCCTGAGGAACTGGACACAAGGTAAAAAACTAAGCATGGGTATAAGTTCTTGTACTAAGAGTTGGAGAATTCCTGGGATTTATTTCCAGCCCTTCTGGCCTATACTGGTGAGATTCAGGCCACAGAGAGACCCTGGGTCAACAACAAGGTCTGCATGTCACACACATGAACACATACACGCATAGCACATATGCATATATGCATACACACAAATGGGAAAACATGTTATTAAACATCCATGCATGTAACAAATTTTCCTCAGAAAACACCCAGAGCACTTTCTTTAAAGAGGAGATAGTTACAAAAACAGATGCAAGGGAAAAGAAGTTGTAATGGAAACGAGTCCGACACTCCTTCATTATATAGGGATACATGTAGACTTAGATTTTTTCAAACCTACTTTAATAAGGATTCTCAAATGCTTAGAGCTCCCTTCTAGCCCACTGTACAAAGGTAGGGGAGAAAAGATGATAAATAGGGCAAGTGAATGTGGACCTGTTTAGAAGGAGTTCTTTGGGGCAAATACAATCTGAGCTGTCAGGACACCGGCAGTCCAGTCCAGTAGTGTCAGGATATCAATAGTCCAGTTGAAAAAAAAATGTCACCAAACACAAATCAGCACTGGTAGCACAATCTAGCAGAAATAGTCAGGCCTCCACCAAACTGCCACTAGTCTGCACTAGTGACCAGAACCAGCTGGAATACCAGGAGCTTTTTGCCACACCTCAATAAACTGAAGGTCAGTGAGAATCAAGACCAAGGAGGGATTGCAGGGCAAACAATGCAAGCACCCCATCATTGTCTACTGAGTCATACTCGTAATCTCGCCAAATATCACATTACTCACCTTAACGAAACCCCACATTAGTCTGCAACACAGGACACCCAGAAATTTCCACTTCAGACACCAGAGTGTGAGTAACAAGAGAGAGACTGAGACATATGGAACAAACAAGGATATCCCCTTGAATTGTAACATGTCCCCAAATGACTGGGAAGGGAAGATACCTCTTTAACTAGCTGCTAAATTCCATTTAAATCACAGTGGCATCCAACTGGCCTGTTTCCTAAAATTGTCTCTGTTGTTACCTGATACACAGGCCTTATACTTTGTGGCTGATATTGGACCTTCATTCAATAGCTCTAGCCCTCCTTTTGCTACTTTGTAGGTTCTCCTTTCTTTCACATTCAACCCCCTAACACTAGATAGGAGAGAAAAGAGGAGAGAGGGAAAGGGGTTGTAATACCATTAGACGACCTCCTGTTGATTAGGGGCATCGAGTTACTTGGGGGGCATTTTGATCTTCATTGTCAGGATGTTTAATTTCTTCTTTTGGCGTTACTATTTAACACACTGCAACCAACAGCAGCCCACTTATGGGGCTCTAGCATTTATATGTTCTCTGAAAAGTCTCCAGCATTCCAAATGTTACACACTTGCAAAATATATCTGCTGCTGGCAAAATCAGGCCCCTGCTAGAGCACCAGGCAAATCATAGTCAGCCACTGTTGACAATCGGAAGCAAACCCATACCCCACAGCCTAGATTAAAACAAAAACATACTCTTATGTTTTTAAATTCTATGTTTTTAAATACAACAAAATTCTCACTGCAAATAGCCAGTTTCATTTGGATATTAGTATAACTGACTTTCTATTCTTTAATCCACGGAGGGCATCCTGATTAGTTTGTATCAGTCACACTAGCTTTGTTCTTTGCATATCACTGGTGTTAAGGTGCATCAGAAGACTCAGTGAGATACACCAAAAATCTTGTGAGGAAAGATTTTTTTTTCTGCCTGTCAAAAATAGGGAGCTATCCAAGACAGTTTCATCTCTTTTACTCTTCCTCCCATCCAGTTTTGGAGTCCTGCTGTGGAGGAGTGTGATGTGGTCTCTGGGGATGCGGCAGCCATCTAGTGACTACATTATAGCCAATCTGCTGAGGGCAGTAAGATGAGAAAGATGGATGAGCCAAGAGTCCTTTGGGATGACTGGGCTGTTGAACTGATTCTGTGTGTGCTTTGGTGTTTCTTCCCAAGTTAATCACACCCTTGGGATTAAGGAATACTGGTTGGTTTTATATTACTGTGACCAGACACATTCCCAGCAGATATTTTTTATTGTGTTTGCCCTTGTCAGGCCAGAATTATTGCCAGCCTCATTTGAACTCATCTTCTGTCCTATTGGAACCCCACATTGCCAGCCCCTCCCCAGGCCCTCCTTAGCAATTAGCAACCACACACTCAAATAAGGACCAATGTCCCAGGAGGTGGATATGATACAACAATTAAAACACACACACCAGGAAGGACAATGGAATATTATTTGAAATGTTTCTGCCCAAAGAAGAGTGTAGTCAATATAATTTTAAAGTTACATTCTTTTATCTCCCCCTCTCCCCGTTTAATGTTTGGTAACCAGCTGCTAAATATCTGACCTTTCTCAGGACCACACAACACAGATGATATCCACACCTGCCTTCTTCATGATTACTGTGGGTGTTAAGTTATCCTTCATGGACTAAAGGTATTTCCTTTTTTTGTGGAGCATAGGGCAAATGAGGTTTCTTCCAGAAACTTCACATTTTACAAATGCAAAATGCCACCCTATTGAGAAACAATGCAAAATCCTTCATAGCTCAACGTGGCTTCCTCTCTTCTGATTAGAAATTTAACCCACATGGCATTGTCATGGAGGTAACGTGCGCCTTAAAGAAAGACTGTGGTCTGACAGAGGAATGGCTTTCAAAGGTCCTGAGGTGGGGTTCTTGGACTAAGGAGCTGGCTTAGCCAGTAAAGTGTTTGCCATGAAAGTATGAGGCTCTGAGTTCGGTCCCTAGAACCCACGTTAAAAAATAAAAGTCAGACATGGTGGCCTGGAATCCTGGTACCAGAGAGGTGGACAGAATGCATCCCTGATGTTCTCTGGACCAACAGCTCGACTGGTATGTTTTGGGTGTAAGTGTGAGACTTTGTTTCAAGAAAACAAAGCAAGGCTGGGTGGAACTCTCTCAGTTACTTTTCTTTGCTCTGATAAAATACTGTGAGAACTATCTCAGGGAGGGATGGGTTGACTTCAGCTTGATCAGTGCCCATCATGGAAGAAAGTCATGGCAGGAACTCAAGGCAGAGACTTGAAGGCAGCAACTGAAGCAGAGGCCATGGAGGAACAACTGCTTACTGGCATGTTCCTCATTGCTTGGTCAATGTGCTTTCTTCTGTAACCAGGACCGCCCACCCAGAGGTGGCGCCATCCACAGTGGGCCTCCACACACCAATCATTATTTCAAAAGATGCCTCACAGATCTGTCCACAGGCAAATGCAATGGAGGGAAATCCTCAGCTGAGATCCCCTGTAGTAAAAAAAAAGAAAAAAAATAATAAATCCTGACGCGGAGTTACTCACCTCAATGGTTTCTGTTCCCGAATGAAAAAAACACGCCCAGCCTCTTTATCTAAAGCAGCCCATAGCTGGACAGCTGCCTACCCTCCATGCTGTAGAATCCACCTTCTAGCAATAACTCCAAGTTACTATTTACTAATTTCTATGCTTCATCTTGGCTGTTCTTGACTCTAAGAAGCAGCCCTCTGGGCCATGATCTCTTAGCACTTTTTTTCGGCAGCTCTGCCCTTCTGCATGTTATTTCTCTTCCATGGCTGCCTCTTTCTCTCCTCCACATTCTCCTAAGGGATGGCGCACCTCTCTCTCCTGCCTGCTCTAGGACCCAAGTCCGGGAACCCTAAAACTCCTCTCTCTCTCTCTCTCTCTCTCTCTCTCTCTCTCTCTCTCTCTCTCTCTCTCTCTCTCTCTCTCTCTCTCTCTCTCTCTGTTTCTCCTTCCCAGCTATAGGCAGCTAGCATCTTTATTCACCAATCAGAAATAACCTCGGACAGGTTCCCAGAACTAGGTGCAGACTTTCTCCTGCAAATTTATTTGGGGAACCCAATTAGTATTAGAAAACAAGCAGCTAAAGTCTCCTCTTCCCAGGTGTGTCAACTTGACCACTGAAGCGAGATGAGCCAGTGACTGAGGAAGACAGCTAAGGTTGACCTCTGAGCTCCCATTCTTATGCTTATGCAACCACACACACGTATGTATTCATTTATTTAATTCCAGAACAGGATATTGGCGTAGAAGGCAGGGAGAGTGGATCTGGGGACAAGTAGATAAAAGAGAAACAGATATTTGTAATTACCACAGAAAGCTCCCTTCTTTCCTCTCAGAAAAAAAGAGACTACAGCCAGAGTGTCCTCTGCCTAACTCTGTAGGGGCTTCTCAAGGGCAAACTCCAAACCTGCAGCGTTTCCCCCCAAGTCTTTGTTCCATGATGCGGCAGTGTGCATTAAGTTGAAAACAAAAACAAAAACAAAACAACAAAAATCCCCCAAATAGGTCTAAAAGTACCAAGAAAGATTAAAACCATCTTGTTTAACAAGATACACCTGTTTATTCCTGCTTGATAAATGGTGTTTCTCCAAATGTTAGGATTTTTTAAAATTACTATTAAGCAAAATAGAAATAGAGTAGAAAGGATGAGAATGAGACAAGAAGTGGTTGCTTGTCCTCTGGAGCTATGCTGGGTAGAATCAGGCAAATTTTAATTCTGGGAAAGCTCAGGTTTGACAATGCGGGCTGTGTTTTATTTCATGGTTTCTGGTGAACTCATCTGAATTATGGTTTTGCATACGTGCACTGAGGCAGGCATCTGTCTTGGAACTGTGTGGTATTTTGCATGCCCAGGGTGCCCTGCATTACTCAGACAGATAAACTCAGGATTCTGTCAGGTGCTAAGCACAGGTTGGTGATAGTCCCACATGGTCCTCTCTTTGGTGAGCCTGAGAGAGAACGGGTCAGGGGTCAGCTAATAATGCAGACCCTTTCATGCAAGCGATAGCTTTATAATGTTTTATTTATTAAGAAATGGTAATTTACTTTAATTAATTAGTTAATTAATTAGTTAATTAATTTATTAGTGTGTGTGTGTGAGCTTGCCACTGCACATTTGGTACCTCAGGTCCTCAGGCCTGGCAGCAAGCGCCTTGACCTGTTGAGCATCTCACCAGCCTGGAGCAAAATGCTGTTATGAATTTATGTAGATGCATGTAAGGCATATTTGTTCAAATCCAGCCCTTCATTCCCTCTGGCTCATTAACCTCTCACTGGAGTCTGGCCTCCAAAGTTTGCCCTTCAGACTCTTTGTCTTTACTTCAGGGAGGGAGCATAGAGCAGGTCTTATAAGAAAAAATGTGGTGCTTCTGAGTCGAGGGAGACTGTGAACTTGGGACAACTGCAGCTTTGTCTGATGTTTGATGTCTGGATTTTCCTTCCCTGAGATTTTTGCCCACCCCCCATCCCTGCTACTTCTTTTCTTTGCCCTCCCTTCCTGTCCTCCATCATTCCCCACTTCTTTTCCATGGTGAAGACCATTGTTTCATAACATCTTATTATTAGACATAACAGAGGCATAGACATTGGACCTTGTAGTCACATGACTTCACACAGGAGACAAAGATACTCAACATTCCAGGCTGAAGAGGTTGGTACCTGCTTCCCTCTGGTGCACCCCCTCCCTTTCTCGGATAGTTTGAATGTGAAATGCTCGTCAGAGACTGTAAACGCAGAAACACAACTCTCACCTTAAGGGACTAAGTGACTTAAGGGACTAAGGATGATTTATTCTGCAGCCATGTAGACTGATCATGGTCCAGGAACACAAATTTAGGTCACCCCTTATTCCAGTGTGGACACAGTTTCACGAATTTTCATAGTTTTACAGAACAAAGAAAGTTATAATGCAAGGCAAATGCAAAATACGTTGGTGGGCAAACAAGCAGGACTGTTAAAGCAAACTGGCGGGACCTTTTCTATGTCCCCACGATGCTATCTGATGACATCCTTAGCTTTTGGATTGTTGGTAACTAGGTGATTACTAAATTAATAGATTCCAAAAAGTTTTTTTTTTTTTGGTTCTTTTTTTTTTTTTTTTTTTTTTTTTTTTTTTTTTCGGAGCTGGGGATCGAACCCAGGGCCTTGCGCTTCCTAGGTAAGCGCTCTACCACTGAGCTAAATCCCCAGCCCCAAAAAGTTTTTTTTTAATCTATGATATAGATTAGTTTTGACAAAGAGGTAGGCAAAGAATTATGGGGGCAAAAACTATCAGGTAACTAGCCTCTGGATCAGCAACATTCCAACATCTCCTCACCACTGCAGCTCTAACCAGCCAGTCAGCTTTCGCAGACACCTTTTTCCTTGAAATTCTCGTTGAAGGGGCACACATGTTTAAACAGTTGGACCTCAGTTGCTGGCACCATTTTTCGAAGGGATTGTGGAACATCTTGGACACGGGGACAAGCTGGCAGCCATAGAGCCACAGAGGCAAACTGAGAGATTCATGGCCTGCCTGTCCCTGACTCCAGCCTGGTTCTCTATATCATGGGAGCTCAGTGTACAGTGGCAGCCTCCTATTTCTTCTGTCAGGTACTTTGTTACTACAGTAAGGACACTGATTTATGCCATTAATAGCAGTTCAACAAACTAGAAGCAGTCTTGAAAGCCAAGGGTACCGTTCTGCGTTTGTGCTGGGTGAAGAGTTGTTGAAGATGCTGTTGTCTCCTTTCAGAATGATGAGGTGACATCTTTACATGCAAATGTCTGTGAGTGTCATTGATTGGAAGGCAGGGCCTTACCCATTGTAGCCAAGTGAAGCTGAACCCATATGGACTGGAGTTGGCTTCTGCTCCATTGGTGTTGACTTCTGAGCCCATGAGAAGAATGGGAAGAAGAGGAGGTCACTATGTGACAAAAGAGCAGGGATGGACAATGTGTCCACAAGTCAAAGGGTGGTGGCATTCTGCAGAAACAAGAGGAATGGCAGGGAGCACCCTCTCTCTCTCTCTCTCTCTCTCTCTCTCTCTCTCTGTGTGTGTGTGTGTGTGTGTGTGTGTGTGTGTGTGTGTGTGTGTGTCTGAGAATTTAGGATGGGTCTTTATGTGCAGAGCTGTGAGTACTCTTCTCTGCCAGGCGAGACTCTCTTCTCTCCACTTCCCCAAAGCTTCATGTCTCATTCATGTCAGCACAGAGGAGACAGGGCTGATGGTGTAGGAAATCCTTCTTAACAACCCTGGGAGCTTGTTAGAGCTGCTTAGAGTTTCAGAACTTGAGGATTTCTGCCGGCAAAGGCAGGTCCACTCTGTGTAGAAGGAAGGCGGCGACAGCCTGAGGGGAAGAACTGAGCCCAGCCTGCTTCGCGTTCCCTTGTGTTTCCAGTGTATCTTCATTACACAGTTTTGATTTGTCAACTCAGTTTTCGGTAGCATCACTCTGGGCCCCCTTTGCTTGAATTTTGAGCTAATGCTAAAGTAACCTCTGGAAAGGGGTGGAGCTGGGAGAAGTTGTTTCTTCTGTTCAAGTAAATCACAGCTTTGTAAGCAGCTGGCGAGGTTGTTGCAAGTTAACTAATTTCCTCTCTGGGTTTCTTGTATCTTCTTCTTTAAGGCTGGGACGTTGGGCAGGGATCCTGGCTGTTTCACACTGCACACTTTAGGTCTTAGGATGTGCTGCTGGGGAAACAACAGCCATTCTCTACATCACTCCCTCCCTTAGCATGGGACCTTTGGTATCCAAAGGACAGCACTCAGCAAGAATGTTCTTTTCTCTGGCTTTAGATACATTGACTGAATGAATGTTGTTTCGGGACCTCTGGTCGTTTATTTATTTATTTATTTATTTATTTATTTATTTATTTATTTATTTATTCTTGGGTTGTGTTGAGAATCTACTGGAATTGAAGCATTCCCTTCTGGATCTCAGAAGATTCAGGAAGCTTAAGAAACCTATAAGGCTTAGGATTCTCGAAGGTTATGACGCTCAGGTCCTGTTCCAAAGAGCAATAAGATGAGAACAATTGACCCGGTGGTCAGGGGCAGCCATGATGAAGGGGGCTTCTTGGGTGGAGCTGCCTGCTAGTTGGGCTGATATCTACAGGATGTAGCTATTTGAGTGTCATCCATGCTAGAGTGGGTTTTCCACTGATAGAGTTGTCTGAGCCACTCGTCTGCTCCTGAATAGCCATGATAAGGTAGACCTGGCTGGAATCCTTTGAAGTTGGAGGCCCACATGAGGTGAACACACATTGTTCAGGTCTACCCAGGATAGGTCACGTAACATAAGCTGCTAGACATTCATGTAGGTTAAAAAGTAGCAGAAGTCACCCTATGTTAACATAACCAGAACTAGGTACCTAAGGGAGCAAAGCTAATGCTGTGTAGTGAGGACAGGTACTAGAGGACCCAGGGGAGGAAGGAAGTTCGTCATCCTCGCCCCTCATCCCTGCACCTCTGTGCTGGACTGTATACCACCAGGCAGGAAGCCATCCTACAATCCACATCTACACTGATTTACTGGACAGATCCAATTCTTCAGGAACCTACAGCACTACAATAACCCCACTGGCTGCAGGGAGGACACAGCCAGTAGAGAAGTTGCTTAAAGTTAAAGTAGAACTATCACTCCTGTAGGGAGATGACCTTTTCACTCTCCAGGAGCCTTGCGTGAGAGCTCAGGCCTCATGGGATTCACAGTTCTTACTTCAGGGCTCAGCAAATCTCCGGTCAAATGTAGTCATTGGTCGGAGCTGCCTTCCTTGCTAACTGAGGTGCTTTCTTTTATTTTCTGCCACAACAAAATTAACACTTAATTACGGTGGAAAGTTTTTCATCTTGTGATACCCAGTGCTGAACCACGAAGGCACAGGGAAAACATCAACATCTGTTTCCACCTCTCTGCTGGAATAGGATGCTTGTTTCCTGCGGGGAAGTTGTCAGTTCCTCTGTAACACAGGTTATGTTCTGAGAGGAACATTGGAGGGGGGGCTCCAATCTGTTCTGTAGTAGTTGAATTCAAATACAATGCTGTCTATTTATCTTATCTGTCTGTCTGCCTGGCTGTCTATCTTATCTATCTAATCTATCATTTGTCTATCATCTCTCATCTATTTATCCATCCATCCAATCAACCCAATAGGGAACTAATAATGACAGCTCACATACATAAATAAAAGACCCTTTCACACTGACGATTGGAATTGTTACTATATATCCCAGTTTTTTTGCATTTTATTTTCATTAGTGTATTGTTTTCAACGCCATCCTTGAAACATAGAAAACTGTGCATTTTCTACACTATGTATCTTTTGGGGGTGCACTCTGTAAGCTAAAGATTAAATCAATCCATATCAAAGGGTTCCTCCCTGTCCTGTTTACAGATCTGAAATTAAACTGCTTTCACAAAACATTTCACACTTGCCTGGCTCATTGTCGTTAGGGCTTGAGTGTGAAATTTCCCCATGGTCTCAGCTGTGGGAACACTTTGTCTCAAGCTGATGGCACTGTGTAGGAAGGTTGTGCAACCTTTCAGACTGTGCCCTAGCAGAAGTAGGTCACTGGGGCTAGAAGGAGGGAGCTGGCTGGATAGGACCGAACTCTTGGCTGCCTGATCCACGCAAATATAAGCAGGGCTATGCAGGCTCTCAGTGCCACAGATCAATACACTGTTGCCATGTGGTCATTGCCATGACAGTCTGAACCCAATGACTGTGACTGTGTGCACTAAACAAACCTCTATTCCTTTATTTTGATTGTGTCATGAATTTTGACACCTTGACATAAAAATAATGTAAGTGTACATCTGCAAGTGTGTTTGTGTGTGTGTGTGAGAGAGAGAGAGAGAGAGAGAGAGAGAGAGAGAGAGAGAGAGAGAGAGAGATAGAAACAGAAAGACCGAGAGACAGAGGGACAAGAGATAGAAAGAGAACGGAACAGGGAGAAAGCTCTTTACATTAAGTACATATAATTTGCTCCTTGAATCATAAGGCAGTCAATTGGTTTGATTTATGTTCAATATTTGAATTCTTTAGAGTCATACAGTCTTATATTACGTAGCTAAAGCTGATAGTCTAAATTTTCTATTAAATAATATATTGTTTTACCCTTGAGAATTTCATACATGTATACAATGAAACATGGCCATAACCCCTACCATTTCACCCTCTGCTCTCCCCAAATTCCCTGCCAATAACCATCCCTCAAAATTCATAGCCTCTTTCCCAACCTATAACCACTAAGCCCAATTAGCATTGGTTATGTACTTATGGGTGTGTGACCATCTACAGGAATGAGGGAATTCTACCGGTGACCAAACACACAGAGAAGAATGATTCTTTTAACCCAGCAGCCATCAGCACCTGAAAAGTTCCTCAGTAAGGGATTCTGTCTAGCTGGTGGTCCTTTATAGATCTATGCAGGTGACCACAGCTGCTGTGAGCTCACGATTGCAGCAGCCATGTCATGTCCTGAAGGCAGCAAACCACAGCCATTATTCCCACCCTCTGGGTCTTACACTCTTCCCACCTCCTTGTCCAAGATGTTTCCCCAGTTCCAGGAGTTAAAAAAGACTAAGTGCTCATCCATAAATGCAGCATCTTTATTGCTTCCCACGCTAAACTGCGCTCTTAAGAAACTTTATTTTAGGGCTAGTGATGGCTCAGTGGTTAAGAACACTGACTGCTCTTCCAAAGGGCCCGAGTTCAATTCCCAGCAACCACATGGTGGCTCACAACCATCTGTAATGGGATCTGATGCCCTCTTTTGGTGGTGTGTCTGAAGACAGTGACAGTGTTCTCACATACATGGAATAAATAAATAAAGCTTTAAAATAAAAGAAAGTTTATATTAAATTTTTACTGGAACCAGAAACTTTTTTTGTTAACCATTATAACATTTACACACACACACACACACACACACACACACACAAACACACACACACACAAACACACACAAATACACGCAAACACACACACACACACACACACACACAGAGAGAGAGAGAGAGAGAGAGAGAGAGAGAGAGAGAGAGAGAGAGAGAGAGATAGATCTAAATGAAGTCAAAGAGGCCAGACACTTGTCAACAGGATGGTGGAGAGTTAAGGGTGGAATGACTATGGAGCCTCCAGAAGACAGGAACCAGAGAGAGTGGCTCTACCAGGTAGGGTGTCTACTGTTTTTTAAATGCCTTCATGACCAGGATTGGTGAATTGCAGACTAGCCATGTGGGTGTTAGCCTGCAAAGTGCACTTTGTATGGAGACTGAAGTGTGCTGCCCAGGCTGCCTTGGTTCCCTCTCACTTCTATGATTCCTCGGAAAGTAGGAAATATTTCACCAGGTTCAGTGGTATTATACAAACTGCAGTCATGGGTCACTGTCTATGCTGCTAACTGTCTGTGGAGAATTGCTCCAAAATTCTTCAATAGCCTTGAAAGGGTTTCTGTTTAACTCATTCTAGACTGATCTGTCTTTGTTTTCCATAAACGTTCTGTGAGATAGATAGTGATCTGCTCCTAGGAGTAAACCAATGTCTTGAGCTTCAGAATCTTCCGAATGGAGTCCTTGGATGAGGTTTGTTAGAACGTCAACCTCCTCCCAACAGATATCTGTGCCTGGAAATGCATCCTTTATGTAGGTCTATTCTTCTGATGTGTGTGTGTGTGTGTGTGTGTGTGTGTGTGTGTGTGTGTGTACATGATGGTATCGCAGAGAAGGCTGTAGAATCTGCCATTTATTTTTTTTTTACTGTGTGTGTGCTTTCGTATTTAAAATTTGTCTTAAGATTCATAAGAGTTTCCATACAAGCTTCATTTTTAGGGAGAGGATCTTCCAAATGCGTCTTCCTCTGGGCTCAAGAGATGAGACTGAGTCATTAGCATGGAGGGCTGAATGAGAGCTGCTGGTTGGTTCCCAGAGATGCTGTGGGCCCTAACTTTGTAAACTTGGCTCTGTGTGCCAGCCAGAGCCTCTGTATTCTTTGAGCCCCTCCTTTGGAGGTGTAGTATGCATCGTTTGTACTGTTTGCCCTAGCACTGAGCCTCTTTTGAAATTGTTTTCCCTGCCGCCCTAAACACAGTGCATTGTGAGGTCCTTCCACATGGAAAACTGCTGGCCACATTGAACAGGGAGAAGGGAGATTCACAGTAAAATACAAATGAAGAAAGCAGGAGTGACAGCCACGTATGCCATACCCTGAAAGCTAAGGGGGTGTGGAAACATGCAGGTGGCTGCAGAACTTGCAAAATTTGGTTGGCCCTCATTCCTCCACAAAGCTCACATAATTTAGCACCAAATATTCGGGTCCTTTGATGGCTACCTTTCTGTAAATCCTCAGTTGGGCTGTGTGTGTCTTCGTGTATATCTCTGCATGTGTGTGTCTGTGTGTTTGTCTCTGTGTCTGTCTCTCTGTGTCTTTCTCTATCTCCCTCTCTCCCTCCTCCCCTCCCCTAGCCCATACACCTCCCCTTGTCTTTCTCTCTTTCTCTCTCTCTCTCTCTCTCTCTCTCTCTCTCTCTCTCTCTCTCTGTGTGTGTGTGTGTGTGTGTGTTTGTGTGTGTGTGTGTGTGTGTGTGTGTGTGTGTGCATCAGAGATTGTCCACGGGGACAAGTGGCAATTTTGCTACCAGTCTTTGGCAATTTTGTTGTGCTAAACTCTAAAAACGAGGATGGTCTTTGGAGCCATTCCCTGTTGCTGGCCTTTCCCGTACAAGTCATTTGAATTCTCCTTTCTTGGTTTTACAGATTTCCTCTAGTTCGTTTTACCACACCCCACCTCCATGCTTTTCTTAGTTTGCTGTCATATAGTGGGAACCTCCGAAGTTTCAAACTCACTTCTTGTGCGGCGTTCTTCCGCCTGAGAAACCACATAATCTGGAAGCTGGTGCTAAAACTGGACACTTAAAAGTTACTAGTTATTAGAAATTGTGTTTAAATTTAAAAATCATTTCCTCATTTGTGTGGGCTCACCCGACACATGTAGGCAATGCTTACTGATTGATCATGGCGCCGTACACTTCCGACCTCACACAGACCCTGACAAGGATTACTTCCGGTGCTGTGTGACTTATTTTTTCTCCTTCCAATGAAGGTGCAGACTTGAGCCATTTCCGGTGTCAGCACTTAAATGACCTACTTCCGGTTTCTCATAGGCTTCCACCATCTAGGTTGAGTCCTTGACATGGCACATCCGGGGCACGGCACAGCGTTCCGTTGGGCTGAGCAAGAGGGATCTCAGGTTTGGACTGTTTTCTCTGCCCAAAGTACATGGAATTAAATTCGCAGACTCCATGAGTCTATAGTGGCTTCTGTGAACTCTGTGTTGTTATTATCTTTTCAAATCCTCTTAGTTCTTGGCCGAGTCGCTGACAGCTGCCTCGCTCTGTGAACTGGCTGCCTTCGTTCTACTACAGCGATTTGATCGATATGTCGACTTCATTTTTTACTCTCCTATCTCCTTTTTCTGAGAAAGACTACTTCCCTCTGTGCGCAGGGCCTCAGTTTTGGACACTACCTCTTAGGATGTCTCAGGCCCTTCCTTTGAGGCCCTGCATCCCTGCAGACAAGGAGCTAAAGTCTTTGAAACACAATTCAGTAACTCCACGGTGACTTTTTCATGCCTTTTGAGAAATCCGAGGACAGGTCTTTCCACTGGTAGCTATTCACACACGTTGAACTCTTTAGTCGATAAATTCAACTTGCATTTTAATCCTAATATCAACAAACACATGAGTTACCAGTAGACTTATTGAAAGAATCAAGTATGAGTTCTGAAACTCCTTTCTCTCTGTATCTGGAACAAAATGTTTCCCCTTTGAAAGCTAAAATTTCTAATTTTATTCAAGTCCATTAAAAACCCACATTATTCTTAATTTTTTGATGGGAATGACTTTAGTTATCTACAGACTGACCTGCTCCACCCCCCTCTTTCCATGACTAAAAGGAAGGCTATTTTAAAAACAGTTCTGCCTATGAAAACCTAGTATTTTCTCTTGTCAAATATTATTTCTTGACTTCAGGAATAATTTTTTTAATACTAATAAGGCACCAACTGTTCTCTAGATGTCTCCCCTACCTCCATATTACTTTATTCTTTGATAAACATGGGGTGAGTCCCCTCTATGCTCATTATCAAATGCTTCTAATTCGATTTGTGGACAAAAGCAACCTACCGTCTGTCTTTTTCTAGTGGTGTTCCTTTTCAGGGAAAGAGAAATACCAAAGCCTGCCTGAGAATTAGGATTTTTCAAAAGTCTCATCACAGTGTGGATTCCAATTTCCAAAGTTGACATTCATTAAGGGAATGGATATGAACTTCCCATCACGGTTTGGATGTGTATTTTTATTTCATGTTATATTTATTTTCCCTTTGTTACTTGAGATGTAAGCTACCCACAGACAAAAAGAGTTTTATCTAACCAAGTTCCCATCTTCCCCTCTCTGTGAGTAGAGATTTCTAAGGCTGAAGAGGAGAATAAAGGAAAATGAAGCGAGTCTGCAGATATTGTCCACGTACTTCCTAGAACAGGAAACAGAGAGAGACATGTTCCATGAACACGTGTATCAGATGGACCAATGAAACTGCAGGGGCCTTTGCTAGATCTAAAATCCCTGTAATGGTGTGTGTGTGTGTGTGTGTGTGTGTGTGTGTGTGTGTGTGTGTGTGTGTGTGTGTTCTATTTTTGTTTCTTTGTGTGTGTGTGTGATTTGGTTTCCTCATTCAGGATGGTATTTTATAGTTTCATTCATTTGCTTATGAATTTCATGATGTCATTGTATTTGATTACTGAGTTGCACTCAATTATGTAGATGAACCACATTTTCTGTATCCATTCATGTGATCAAATCATCTGGGTTCTTTCTAGATTCTCGCTATCATGACTACAGCTGCTATAAACATAGTACAACATGTGTCCTAGTTATATGTTGGCGCATCATTTGGGAATATACCCAGGAGTGGGATAGCTAAGTCCTCAGCATATACTATGTCCAATTTTCTGAGGAAAGCCTAGAGTAATTTCCGGAATATTGTACCTCATTTGAATCCCACCAATAATGGAGGAGTCTTCCTCTTTCTCCATATTGTGACCAGCATCTGCTGTTAACTGAATTTTTAATCTTAGCCATTTGCCTGGTATATCTTTTGGTTTCCATTACCTTGATGAATAATGACGTTGAACATTTCTTTATGTATTTCTCAGCCATTCAAAATTCTTCTGCTGAAAATTATTTGTTTAGATCTGTACAACATTTATAATGGGGTTATTTGACTTTCTGGAGTATAACTTCTTGAGTTCTTGGTACATATTGAATATTAGTTCTCTTTCAGATATAGGATGGCAAAGACCTTTTTTCAAGATATTAGTTGCCATTTTGTCGTAATGACAGTGTTCTTTGCCTTACAGACACTTTGCATTTTTACAAGGTCAAATCTGTCAACTCTTCATCGTAAAGCATAAGCCACTGGTTTGGTGTTCTGTTCAAGAAATTTTCCATTGTTGTCATGTTTTCAAGCTTTTCCCCACTTTTCTTCTGTTGGATTCTGTATATCTCTTTTATCTAGATGCCCTTAATCCACTTGGACTTCAACTTTGTACAGCATGATAAGAATGGATGGATTTACATTAATTTACATGCTGACACCTTGATGAACCAACACAGGTGTTCTACTTGCCTGTCTCTGTACTAATACCATATAATTTTTATCACTGTTGCTGGGTATTCAACTTGAGGTTAAGGATGTTGATTTCCACAGAATTTCTTTTATTTTGAGAATAGTTTCCACTTCCTTGTTTTTTTCTTATTCTAAATGAACTTGCATATTTCTCTTTCTAACTGTATGAATAATTTTGTTGAAATTTTCTTGGGGATTGAATTGAATCTGTAGATTGCTTTTGGCAAAGGGCCATTTTTGCTATATCAATACTGCCAATCCATTAACATGAAAGGTCTTTCCATCTTCTGAGATTTTCTTCTTTTAGAGAAATTAAATTCTTTTCATAAGGCACTTTCCCTTGCCTGGTTTGAGTTATACAGAGGTATTTTTTGTTATTTTGATTATTGTGAAGAGTGTCATTTCCATAATTTCTTTCTTGGTCTGTTTATTCATGGAAGGTTACTGATATGTTTCAGTTAATACTGTATCCAGAACTTTGCTGAAGTTGTTTATCATATTCAGTATTTCTCTGGTGGAAATTATGGAGTCACTTAAGTATACTATCATATCACCTGCAAATAGTGATATTGACCTCTTCCTTTAATATTTGTTTCCCTTTGTTCTCCTTTTGTTGTCTAATTGGTCAGGCTAGCACATTGAGTACTATATTGAATAAGTAGGGAGAGAATGAATAGCCTTGTCTATTCCCTGATTTTAGAGGGAGTGCTTCAAGTTTCTCTTATTTAGTTTGATTTTTGTCTACTGGTTTGCTTTACATTACCTTACTCTTGTTGAGGATGGGCCTTGAATTCCTACCATTGTATGACTTTGGCTATGAAGGGGTGTTTATTTTCTCAAATGCTTTCGCAGCATCTAGTGAGATGAAAATGTAATTTTTCTTTCAGTTTGATTATCTAGTGGATTATGTTGATGGAATTCCGTATTGAACTATCCTTGCATTCCTCTTATGAAGGCTCCTTGATAGTGATGGATGATCATTTTGATGTTTTCATGGATTTGGTTTCCAATTATTTGATTGACTATTTTTTGTCAATATTCATAAGGGAAATTGGTATGAAGTTTGCTTTCTTTATTGGGTCTTTGTGTGCTTTAGGTTTAAACATAACTGTGGCTTCATCGATGGAATTGGGTAGTGTTCCTCTGTTTGTATTTTGTGGAATATTTGGACAATACTGGTGTTTGGTTGTAGGAATAGCTGATAGAATTTTCCACTAAAATCATCTGGTCCTGGGATCTTTTCCCAATGGGGAGCCCTTTAATAATTGTTTCTAATTTTTTAGGATTCATGGTACAGTTTAGATATTTTATCTGACCCTGACTTAACTTTGGTAGCTGCTCCCTGTATAGAAAATTGATCATTGGATCCAGATTTTCTACGTTTCTTGAATATAAATTTCAGTAATACGGTATAATGATGTTTTGAATTTCTGCAGATTCTGTTGTTTTGTTTCCCTCTCATTTTTGATTTTGTTATTTGGATACTTTCTCTGTGCACTTTTGTCATTCTAGCTCAGGTTTATCTGTCATGTTGATTTACACTTAGATCCATCTCCTGGTTTTATTGATTCTTTGTAGAGTTCTTTTTGTTTCTCCTTAGTTGATTCTATCCTTGAGTTTGATTATCCTGCCTTCTGCTCCTCTTTGGTGTATCTCTTTCTTTTTGTTTTTGAGCTTTTATATTTGTTGTCAAGCTGCTAATGTATGTTCTCTCCAGGTTCACTTTGGATACTCTCAGAGCTTTGAGTTTTCCTTTTAGCTATACTATCATTGCGTCCCATAAGTTTGAGTTTGTTGTGCCTTACTTTTCCTTAAATTCTAAAACATTTCTATTTTTTTTCTTTAATACTTCTTCTACCAAGTTACCACTGAGTAAAATATTGTTCAACATCCATGTGCTTTCTAACACTTTGTTGTTATTGAAGTCCAGCCTTAGGTCATGGGATTATTTCACTCTTTTGTATCTGTTGATGCCTCTTTTATGACCAACTGTATGATCAGTTTTGGAGAATGTGCCATGAGTTCCTCAGAATAATGTATGTCCTTTGTTCAAGAATGAAATGTTCAATAGATATTTCTTAAATACATTTGGTTCAAAATCTGTTAATTCCTCTGTGTCTCCGGTTTCCCATTCCATGATCTGGCCATTGCTGAATGTGGGTTGTTGAAGTCTCCCACTACTATTTCGTTAGCCTGAGCTTTAGCAGTTTGCTTTATAAATTTGGGTGCCCTTGGATGTAACGTATAGATATTCATGATAGAGAATTGACCCTGGTGGAATTTTTTCTTTGATGAAAATGAAGTGTCCGTCCTTATCTTTTTTTTGATAACTTAAGTTGAATTTGCTAATGGAATGTATGCTCCAGGATGTTTTTACAGACCATTTTCTTGGAAAATTGTTTTCCAGCCTTTTATTCTGAGATAGTATCTGTCTTTGTCACTGAGCTGTGTTTACTTTATGTAACAAAATTCTAGTTCTTTTTTATGTATGCGGTCTGTTACTCTATGTCTTTTTTATTGGAGACTTGAGCAGGGATGCTAAGGGATATTAAGGAATAGTTATTGTGGTTTTCTGTTATTATTTTTTGGTACAGGTGGAATTATGAGTGTATGACTCTCTTCTTTTAGGTTTGTTGAAAGAGGAGTAATTTCTTCCTTTTTATAGGGTGTAATTTTCCTCCTTGTGTTGGAGTTTCCCATCTATTATCTTTCATAGTGCAGGATTTTTGAAAATATACTGTGTAAATTTAGTTTATTATAAAATATCTTGGTTTCTCCAGCTGCGTTGATTGAAAGTTTTGCAGGGGATAGTAGCCTGGGCTGGCATTTATTTTCTCTTACAGTTTTATAAAATCCACTCTGGATCTGACTTTCATAGACTCTGGTGAGAAGTCTGGTGTAATACTTATAGGTATGCCTATATATCTTACCTGACATTTTCGGATACTCCCTTTAATATTCTTTCTTTGTTTTGTGCATTTGGTGTTTTGACTATTATGTGAAGGGAGAAATTTCTTTTTGGTCCAATCTAGTTGGAGAAATGTATGATTCTTTTATTATTATAGGCATTGCTCCCTTTAGGTTACAGAAGTTTTCTCCTATAATTTTTGATGATATTTACTGGCCCTATTATATGGGATTCTTTGCTCTCTTTTATACCCATTATCCTTTGGTTTGATCTTCCCATTGTGTCCCGGATTTCCTGGTTGTTTTCCATTAGGAGCTTTTTGAGCTCTACATTTTGTTTGATGGTTGTGCAAATGTTTTCTACAGTAATTTCTGCCCCTTAGATGTTTATCTTTTTTCTCTTGTATTCTCTTTCTGATGCTTCTGTCTATGACTTCTGATTTCTTCCCTAGGTTTTCCACCTCCAGGGTTGTCTCTCTTTGTGCTTTCTTTATTGCTCCTATTTCCACTTATTGATCCTAGATTTTTTTAAATTCCTTCATCTGTTTGACTGTGTTTTCTCCCATTGTTATAGAACATTGTCATGCTTTGCTACACATGCAGCTAGAGCCACCAGTCTGTCCATGTGCAGTCTTAAGGAAGTGTTTTAGTCCCGCGGAGATCTGGTTTGTGACCACTGTTGTCCTTATTGGGTTGCAAGGCACTTCAGCTCCTTTAATACTTTCTCTATCTTCCCCAAAGGGTACCGTGTTCTCAGTTCAATGGTTGGCTGGAAGCATCAGGTAAGTATATCATGTTATTGAAGAAGCTATGATCTCTGCAAATTTCATAAATACCAAGAACTAGAATCTATACTCTTAGACATTGAAAACTAATAACTCTATATAACAGCTCATTCACAAGAAACAGTGATGAGCAATACCCAGGCTCCATGCAGGTGGAAGGGCCATGGGTGTAGAGAAGACTAAAAGGAGGAAAAGTCAAAATAAGAAGAGAAAAGTATGCAGGCATAACAAGGAAGGAATTGTAGAATGAGAACAATATAATATTCAACCAAAACAAACAATATAAGGCAAGATAAATAAAAAGAAATCTGGACCCAGGTGATCAAACTGAACCCGGCAAACAGCAGAAAAACAGTTCCTAGAAGCATCCAGAAAAGAAACAGAAATTTCCCACGAAAGAAGGATAGCAATTGACATAAATGCCAGAATAGTCTTCAAAAACATCCTCCAAAAATGAAAGAATGTAGCAATCTAATGAAAACTCCATGATTTATGGAAACTATCTTTCAAGAATGTGTTTAAGGAACATGTATGGCTTCACAATGGAGAAGGAAGTCGACACTAATGTAATCCACACTCAGTCTTAGCCACAGCTCAGCAACAGCTCCTTATGTCACCTGAAAGAGGAATGATAAATTGTGTGATAGAACCAGTGAAGGTTTGACCCAAAGATTCTAAGTCTGTATCCCATAATATTCCAAGGAGGTAATCTGTAAATCCCAGGAACACTATAATGCTATAAAAGAAAGCTATTTAAAATGAAAATAAACAACATATAAGGCCAGAAATATTGAATGTTCCATTGTTTTTTTCTGGTTTAGAAAGTCAGATATAAAGGTTAGAGATTAGGAGATTTACATTTGAACACAAAACAAATTCTAAAAATTAATCACAATTTGGTTATTTGAAAATCATCCAATAGAGAAGTACCTGAAATTTGACTGAAAAAATTCAGTTGTGAAAATCAAAGCCATAACCTACTGTGTTCCAGGCATGCCCTGATCTATATTTCAAGCTCTTAGGATTTTGAGAAAAGTTCTCATGTTTTTCATGTTAGCCTTGTACTAACTCCTCTGAAGCTCTCACATGTGAAGCTCCGGCCTCCTACTTTTCAGCCCTTCTCAGATTTTATAGTATAATTAAAGGTATGAGTCATTACTAGTAAATGAAAGCAAAGAAAACAAACCACCTTTGAAAGTATATGCTTTTTGCAGCGTGTGTGCCAGCATGTATGAATGTGTGTGCATCTTTATGTTTATTTGCTTGTATGTCTGCACATGTATATGTCACACTTCACAGATGGATAACTAGAGTGCAATTTTCCAGCATTGAGTCATGGACCCAATGATATCATGAAGCTTGCATAGCAGTTAGTCTCATCTTAAATCGATTTTGAACTCCCTTCGAACATTTCTTTTAAAAGCAAATTAATTTACCACTAAAGAAGTGATGTGAAGTTTAAATGTATCAATATATTTTTCCACAATGTCTACATGGTTCATATTAAAATAAGATAATAATTTGAGACACTAATTTCACTTTTTTACATGTCCCAACATGAGAAATCTAGCAATGGTGTCTATAAATCAGACCTACACATGAGAAAGGATGATGATGCATCTTTGTTCAGAGGAGATACTCAAGCTTAGTTTGCCTTTCACGGTAAGGTAAGTTCTGGTCCAAACTTTATATTTATAACAGACTTAATTTCTAATCTACATAAAGACACAATAACTTTACCTATACGCTATTTTATTCCACATGAAATTGTAGAATATTCAGGGTTATGTATCACAAGATAAGTTATTTTATTTCCTTGGATTTAAAGAATAATACATTCTTTTTCTCATTCCAAAAAATCAGAAATAAAACATGGTATAAAATATTGAGAAATAATTAAAATAAATATTTGATATAAAAATAGTGGTGATCATTTCAGGACATATCAGAGCTAAGTTGCATGGCTAGAAAGAATTATGTCCCGTTTTTCATTATGTATATTTTTAAGTTTGTTGTTTTTAATTACCAAATGGTAACATCCCCTGCCCTTCTGTTTCTTTGCTATAACGGTTATATTTTAAAATGCTGAATTGTTCAAGATGAATTCAGTAAATATGTGTCCTATAATAAATTTTGATTTGAAGAATAGAACAGAATGTTTGGTAGTGAGAAAATTTCTGTATTTGGAAATGCAACATTGTGAATTGCTACAGAACTGGACTATTGTGAACCCTCTGTCTAGGTACAATCCAGTAGGGGACACTGAGGCAACACAATAAGAGTCATGTCTGTATCAGTTAGATGGAAGAGAAATTCTTTGTACGAATTATCAAAATAATAGAAGGCTCATTGGGTCCCTTAACCCAACGCATGTTTTAGGTGTAGATTTGGAAGTTTCTGATGTTATAGTTGACATAAATACTTTCTGGGACCTAGACTGAAACATACCTTATAAATCGAAAATCTTGTCCAGAGTCTAATGACAGAATAAAGAAAGTCCTGAAATGTAGTTACAGTGCTGGCCATTGGTATAAAACTAAGTTCCACACTCAGAAGTGCATTGGAAGAGCCGAGGCGACATGCTATATGAGGAGTGGTTTACTCTAGCAGAATGTGATTGCTTGTCAACCCAAGTCACAGTGACCCTCTTTGGAAATGGCTCACTGCACATCACACGTCAGAGGAGGTGCTATGTCTAAACATCATAGGGAAACTGCCTTCCTGAAATGAAGAAAAATAAGTGAGAGAGGTTCCCATTGCCCAGGACATACTCTGGCAAGAGACAGAAGAACAGTATGTCACAGATCAAAAAAAATTGCTCCAATTATCAGAACGGTGCAATTATCATATATGTGAAGAGACCCTGTGGTGGTTTGAATATGCACTGCCCAGGAAATTGCACTCTTAGGAGGTTGGCCTTCTTGGAGGAGGTGTGTCCCTGTGGGGTGAGTTCTTGAAATACTTCTCCCAGCCATGTTGGAGACAGTCTGCTCCTGGATTCTTTTAGATGAAGATGTAGATCTCTCAGCTCCTTCTCCAGCACCATGTCTGTCTGCACACTGCCATGCCCTCTGCCTTGATGATAATGGACTGACCCTATAAACCTGTAAGCCTGCCCCGATTATATGATGTCCGTGGTCATGGTGTCTCTTCTCAACAGTGGAAACCTAACTAAGACCCCAGACTGGATAGTTCATGGGATTGCTCAAATGTCCTTGGCACCATCACTCTTTTATCTTCTGCAATGCCCCAACCCAATCTCTATCCAGTCCAGGCTGTTCCTCCAGTCTTGGTTCTCACAGGACTCCCCTATACAAGGTACTTTCCCTCGGAGTCTCCTAGTGTCTACAATACCACCAGCCGTGACATCTTCTTCATTGATAGTGTGAAGTCTATTCTCAAGGATGGCACCTAGTCTCCCATGTGGTTTTGTAGAGTAGCAAAGCATCTCCAGGGACAGGGCACAGATTCTGGGGCTTAGAGAGACGGCTCAGCCATGAAGAACACTTGTTACTCTTGCAGAGGACCCAGGTTCTATTCCCAGCATCCATATGATGGCTCACAGTTGAACTGTTAGCCAGTTTCAGGAGATCTATTGCCCTCTCCTGGCCTCTTCAGACATCAGGCAGGCACGTGGTGCACACAGTTCCGTGTAGCCAGAACATTCACACATTTGATAATATAAACACATCTGATTTTTAAAAGATATGACCCTCGGATTATGGGCATGGGTGATTCTGAGCATGGATCCTAACAGCTCTCTTGTAAGGGGAGGAGGGACACCAAGAGTTTGAGACCCAGTGGCTGTAGGTGAGGGAGCAGCGTATGGGCATGTCAGTATAATACCTCCTGGTTTGGAAGTGTTCATCTCACGGCTCTGATGGTGCTTATAAGGCAGAGGTATCAGCACTGAGTTTCGGAACAGTCAGCACTGGGGTAAGTCGTCAGGTGAATGACTATGTCTTTCTTCAAATACAAAGAAATAGGGTCTTTTCTGTCATCATAGTGTTCTAAAAATCTCTGTAGTCAAGATGAACTTAATTTGAAATCTTACAATGGAGATGGGGGGGGGGGGTGTGAGCTCACAGGTCATTAAGGAAATATTTGATGAGCCAAGAAGAAAGTGCCAAAGTTAACATTATAAACACGATTAATGAGCAGGGTGGCTGCAAAAATTCATAAAAGAAAATAACAACACAACACGCAGGCCCTCGTCTCTGTTGGCCTGACAGGCTGCTGACAGTGTGTTGATTTGTCTGTTTTAAATGGTTGAGGGTCTAGGCTTACCCACATGGCCGATGTTGTCTCTCATCTGAACTTGACAGGAATAACTTTATGTTTTTGTGTACACACATTCCTAATTCCATAATCACTTTAGCTGATGTGGGCTCATTGGTTTGCCAGCCAGTCAGGGATGTAGAGGCTTAATGTGTTTCTTCTTTAAAAACAACAAGAACAACAACAACAACAAAGACAACAAAAGCAGCAGCAACAACACCCCAAAACAAACAAACAAAAAACCAACAAGTTTGTATTTTTTTTAAAAAACTGCAACAACTTCATATTCAAGAGTAAAGTAAACGGTAATTTATGTTGTAATACCATTAGACGACCTCCTGTTGATTAGGGGCATCGAGTTCTTTGGTGGGCAACTTTGTCTTCATTGTCAGGATGTTTAATTTCTTCTTTTGGCGTGACTATTTAACAAACTGCAACCAACAGCAGCCCACCTAATGGTCTCTAGCTTTTATATGTTCTCTGAAAAGTCTCCAGCTTTCCAAATGTTACACACATGCAAAATCTATCTGCTGCTGGCAAAATCATGCCCCTGCAAGTGCACCAGGCAAATCATAGTCAGCCACTGTTGACAATCAGAAGCAACCCCACACCCCACAGCCTGGATTAAAACAAAAACAAACTCATAATATTTCTATGTTTTTAAATACACCAAAATACTCACTGCAAATAGCCAGTTTCATTAGGGTATTAGTATAACTGACTTTCTATCCTTTAATCCATGGAGGGCATCCTGATTAGTTTGAATCAGTCATGCTAGCTTTGTTCTGTGCATGTCACTGATGTTGAGGTTCATCAGAAGACTCACTGAGACACACCAAAAATCTTCAGAGGAAAGATTTTTTTCTGCCTGTCAAAAATAGGGAGCTATCCAAGACAGTTTCATCTCTCTTCCTATCCTCCCATCCAGTGTTGTTCTGCTGTGGAGGAGTGTGATGTGGTCTCTGGGGATGCAGCGGCCATCTTGTGACTACATTATAGCCAATATGCTGAGGGCAGTAAGATCAGAAAAATGGATGAGCCAAGAGTCCTGTGGGATGGCTGGGCTGTTGAACTGATACTGTGTGTGCTTTGGTGTTTCTTTCCAAGTAAATCACACCCTTGGGGTTAAGGGATACTGATTGGTTTTATATTACTGTGAGCAGACACATTCCCAGCAGATATATTTATTTTGTTTGCCCTTGTAAGGCCAGAATTCTTGCCAGCCTCATTTGAACTCATCTTCTGTCCTATCAGAACCCCACTTTGCCAGCCCCTTCCCAGGCCCTCCTTAGCAATTATCAACCACACACTCAAATAAGGTCCAATGTCCCAGGAGGTAGATGTGATACAACAATTAAAACACACACACCAGGAAGGACAATGGAATATTATTTAAAATGTTTCTGCCCAAAGAAGAGTGAAGTCAATATAATTTTAAAGTTACATTCTTTTATCTCCCCCTCTCCCCATTAAATGTTTGATAACTATCTGCTAAATATCTGACCTTTCTCAGGACCACACAAAACAGATGATATCCACACCTGCCTTCTTGACGATTACTGTGGGTGTTAAGTTATACTTCATGGACTAAAGGTATTTCCTTTTTTTGTGGAGCATAAGGCAGATAAGGTTTTCTCCAGAAACTTCCCATTTTACAAATGCAAAATGCCACGCTATTGGGAAACAATGCAAAATCCTTCATCGCTCAACGTGGCTTCCTATCTTCGGATTTGAAATTTAACCCACATGGCATTGTCATGGAAGGAATGTGCGCCTTAAAGAGAGACTGTGGTCTGATAGAGGAATGGCTTTCAAAGTTTCTGAGGTGGGGTTCTTGGGCTAAGGAGCTGGCTTAGCCAGTAAAGTGTTTGCCATGGAAGTATGAGGGTCTGAGTTCGGTCCCTAGAACCCACGTTAAAAAATTAAAGTCAGACATGGTGGCCTGGAATCCTGGTACCAGAGAGGTGGACAGATGCATCCCCGATGTTCTCTGGTCCACCAGCTGGACTGGTATGTTTTGGGTGTAAGTGTGAGACTTTGTTGCAAGAAAACAAAGCAAGGCAGGGTGGAACTATCACAGTTACTTCTCTTTGCTCTGATGAAATACTGTGTTGTCCCGCGCTGTTTCTTGCCAGCAAGAATACACGGGGACACAGGAATCCTTACTGCAGCTAAACGTTTATTGAATCTTAAGGTGAGGCGACGAGCGCCGACATGGCGAGGCTTATATACACCCTAGGGCGGCACATCCACCCCTGATTGGTTGCTTACACATGATCTTATTAGGCACGCCCCGGAGTTGGGAGACCTGTCACCAAGGCACTCTTGCACAGGTGCACACAGTTAACTTCCTGAAAGGAAGTCGGCTCGCTTGGCAGAGGCCAGTGCCATCTTGTAATGGCAAAACTATCTCAGCCTCCCACGTGTGGCACAGTGGAAGCCAGAGCCATCTTGTGGTGGCGAATGTTATTGCGGCCCTCTACTGTGTGAACTATCTCACGGAGGAAAGGGTTGACTTCAGCTTGATCAGTGCCCATCACAGAAGAAAGTCAGGGCAGGAACTAAAGGCAGAGACTTGAAGGCAGCAACTGAAGCAGAGGCAATGGAGGAACAACTGCTTACTGGCTTTTTGCTCATTGCTTGGTCAACGTGCTTTCTTCTGTAACCAGGACCGCCCACCCAGGGGTGGTACCATCCACAATGGACCTCCACACACCAATCATTATTTCAAAAGATGCCTTCGGAGAGAGGGTTAAAAGCAAATGGGAAGTGAGGGACATACCATAACTCTTCTGTATTATTATCAAAATGGGTTTTTTTCGGGGTTCGGATACTTGGGGTGAGAAGAAAGGAAAGGTGCTGCTTTATTTGAAACATTTTCTTACCTCATTCTGTGCCCCTGTAAAGGGCCCAGTCTTATCTGTCATGCCTGGCCATTTTCCTGTCACTACTCCACTGCCTTTCTCATGCAGTTCTTAATTCTGGATCCTGCTTTCCACTCTAGTTTTCATCTTGACCAGATTCAGCTCATTTCCCTGTGATCCTGCTCTGAAACATACACAATTTTTTTCTTTTGTTTCATTTTCAAACTTTTAAATGTTTATGTTAATTTCTGTTTAACCTGTTTTATGGAAGCCTTAGAGGAGAATTTTTAATGGATGTCTATTTTGATTGGAATGAGAAAATAATGAAAAAAAAAACTCTTTTTAATTTTACAAGACATTTTCATTATTAAGTATTTCTCTTACATAAACCCTAGATTATCTCCCTGTCTTGTCCTGAGTTCTTTCTTCCCATTGCTATTTGAATACTGCCTCTTAGGACTTAGTGCAGAACCAAAAATACTGGTATACACGAGGAAGAAATTGATTCTTCTACTCTTTTCTAACCCCTTTTTAGATGTATCTTTCTACTCCCTTGAGCTACTTGAATTAATTTGGATCACTGTACTCAATAGTATAGTAATGTAGTACTTGGGCTTTTGAAATTATCTGTCATTATTGCCTTGTCATAGTTTTACAGCTCAGGGTTGGGCCTAGTTACATTTTGGAACTTTAGTCCAAGAAGTTTGTGAACTTGGAAAAAACCTAGACAGCAGCTATCAATACTTTCAAATGGTATTTTAATACATGAGGGCTATAAAAACCTTTAATAAATTATGGAAAAGTAGTCTGAGATTCCTGTTTCTGTAAAGTACTTGAAAAACTTGAAAGGGAGAAAGTCCATGTCCCACTCACTTTTGTCTTCACATAGGGTGCTCTAATGTGCCTTTGGTTTGGGGCCTTTTCTGGTTAGAATGTATAGTTGTTCGTGGTAGTTTGCATTAACGGTTTGATTCTATTAATATACCCTTTTGTTATTGTTTTTGTTTTTGTCTTCATCATTCCCATTAGGGCCATGGTTCCCACACTTTGTATAGATAAAAGGTGGGTTCAGCCCAGCTATTATTGTCCTGGGGAACAACGCACAATTTTGGGAACAAATGTTCACAATTATATAGTTGACCAAGGTTTGAAATTCTTCCTTGCCATCACTTTCTTGTAGCAACATAATTGGCTTTTTTTTTTTTTTTTTACGGATCTGGGGACTGAACCCAGGGCCTTGTTCTTGCTAGGTAATCGCTCTACCACTGAGCTAAATCCCCAACCCCACAACATAATTGTTTACTTCCGCTTCAATTAATTGTATTGACCACCCTATAATACCATTATGTATCTGTGTGTAGGGGGCGAGGGATTCTTTAAATTTTCTGTGGTATGTGGTTTTTTTTTTTCCCTAAATTATTTCGCACCACCACATGAGCACAGCACACTACCTGGCATTATTGCATTCTGGGATCATTGGGGAAGGGTAGTGTGAAATTCATCACTCTTCTTTGTTTCAGAGATTCTTATTTTTAATAAGTAATCCTTCCTTTTGAAATAGCTAATTAACTCTTGTATTCTCCTTCATATATGGCTGCTGCTGAGAATACATTGCATTTTTCCATTGATAAACAATAACAAAATCCCATAAAGGCACGAACATACATAAAAAGGGAAAAGTATTCACAAAGAAAAAATGCATTTAAAGTGGAAAAAAAATATAAGCAAATGAGATCAAAAGTTATAGTCAGAAATTATGAAATTAAAAATTTCATTATAAAATTACAAATATGTAAGGTTAGATAATACAAATATATATATTCAAACAAAGAGAAACATTAAATGCAATGTATGCACAAAGAGTGAACTCAAAAATGTAGTATATAAACCAAGATTGGAATGGAGAACTCACTCTTGCTACTGTAGAGGCAAAAATGGAGGAACTACCACTAGGCTTAACCCAGTCTTTATTGCATAGTGACAAACTATCAAGAAAGATGATGTTTCAAAAATACCACATAAATAAATCATCGATAATTTAAACCAATACAAAAAATAAAATAAAATATGGTAGAGCAGCCCTAGTCCATGGTGATCTGATAGGATGCATAGGATTACTTCAATATTCTGGTATCAATTGAGGCCTGTTATGTGAATGAGTATATGGTCAAATTGGAGAAGTTACAATGAGGTGCATAGGAAAAGGTATATTGTTCTGATTTAGGAAGAAATGTTACCTAAATATCTGTTAAATCCATTTGGAATTTTTAAGTTATTAAAATCACTTTTGTTATTTTAACCATATATGGTTAGTTTCAGTTTCCATAAATTGTCCGTTGATTGAGAGGGCCGAATTAAAGTCTCCAACAATTTATTGTGTGTGGTGCAATATTTGCTTTGAGCTATAGTTATGTTTCTTTTACGAATTTAGATGTCCTTGCATTTGAAACATAGTTGTTCAGAATTGAAAGTTCATCTTAGTATTATTTTTTCTTTGACAAGTATGGTTCACTTCCTTATCATTTTTTATAACTTTTTGTTGAAAGTCAATGTTGTTCAATATTAGAAAGGCTACTCCAGCTTGTTTCTTGGGAACATTTGCTTAGAATTTTTCTCCATCCTTTTACCCTGAGATACTCTGTCTTTGTCTCTCAGGTGTATTTCCTGTATGCAGCAAAATCTTGGATCCTCTTTATGTTTTCAATCTCTTAGTTTACGTCTTTATATTTGGGGAATTGTGTCCATTGATGAAAAGAGATAGTAAATAAAATGGACTGTTGCTTCCTGTTATTTTTTTTTTTTGTTACAAATTTAATTACAATTCTGTGGCTGTCATCTTCTGGGTTTGTTGAAAGATTAATTCCCTACTTTTTGCTAAGGTGTAGTTTCCCTCCTTTTGTTGGAAGTTTCCATTTACTAACATTTGTAGGGTTGGATTTTTGGAAAGATATTGTGTACATTTGGCTTTGTCATGGAATGTCTTGGTTTCTCCATTCATGGTAATTGAAAATTTCACCAGATATCCTAGTCTGAAGATGCAGAAATGAATGCACAAATTTATTTTCACCTTGTCTTTGACAAAGGTGCTAAAAACATGAAATGGAAAAAAGACAGAATTTTCAAGAAATTATGGTTCAACTGGATGTCAGCATATAAAAGAATCAATTATGTAAATAAACTCCCGGGGAGGGGGAAATGATCATCTTTTTAGACGCTGATAAAAAATTTTAAAAAATCAATATTTCTTCTTGTTAGATGTCTTGGAAAATATTAGGAATACAATGCCCATACTTAAACATAGTAAAAGCAATGTTACAAAAAAAAAAAAAAAAAAAACGACCGCCGGACCCTGAAGGAAACAGACCGGATAAACAGTTCTCTGCACCCAAATCCCGTGGGAGGGAGAGCTAAACCTTCAGAGAGGCAGACAAGCCTGGGAAACCAGAAGAGACTGCTCCCTGCACACACATCTCGGACGCCAGAGGAAAAAGCCAAAGACCATCTGGAACCCTGGTGCACTGAAGCTCCCGGAAGGGGCAGCACAGGTCTTCCTGGTTGCTGCCACTGCAGAGAGCCCCTGGGCAGCACCCCACGAGCGAACCTGAGCCTCGGGACCACAGGTAAGACCAAATTTTCTGCTGCAAGAAAGCTGCCTGGTGAGCTTGGGACACACGGAAGCAGAATTTCTCTAGGACCGGGCACGTTCTGTGTTTACCGGAAGTCCCACACCCGCGGATCCCGGCCCGCAGCAGCTCTCTGCTCCCAGACCCGGTGAGAGAGAGACCCAACCGCCTGGTCAGGTGGGCACTCCTGAGGCTGCAGAGCAGAAGAGACCACCAACACTGCTCACCCCTGCCCACATCCCTGGCCCAAGAGGAAACTGTATAAGGCCTCTGGGCTCCCGTGGGGGAGGGCCCAGGAGCGGCAGGACCCCTGCCAGAGACACCGCCGGAACCTGAAAGAAACAGACCGGATAAACAGTTCTCTGCACCCAAATCCCGTGGGAGGGAGAGCTAAACCTTCAGAGAGGCAGACAAGCCTGGGAAACCAGAAGAGACTGCTCCCTGCACACACATCTCGGACGCCAGAGGAAAAAGCCAAAGACCATCTGGAACCCTGGTGCACTGAAGCTCCCGGAAGGGGCGGCACAGGTCTTCCTGGTTGCTGCCGCTGCAGAGAGCCCCTGGGCAGCACCCCACGAGCAAACCTGAGCCTCGGGACCACAGGTAAGACCAAATTTTCTGCTGCAAGAAAGCTGCCTGGTGAACTCAAGACACAGGCCCACAGGAACAGCTGAAGACCTGTAGAGAGGAAAAACTACACACCTGAAAGCAGAACACTCTGTCCCCATAACTGACTGAAAGAGAGGAAAACAGGTCTACAGCACTCCTGACACACAGGCTTATAGGACAGTCTAGCCACTCTCAGAAATAGCAGAACAAAGTAACACTAGAGATAATCTGATGGCGAGAGGCAAGCGCAGGAACCCAAGCAACAGAAACCAAGACTACATGCCATCATCGGAGCCCAATTCTCCCACCAAAACAAACATGGAATATCCAAACACACCAGAAAAGCAAGATCTAGTTTCAAAATCATATTTGATCATGATGCTGGAGGACTTCAAGAAAGACATGAACACACTTAGGGAAGCACAGGAAAACATTAATAAACAAGTAAAAGCCTACAGAGAGGAATCGCAAAAATCCCTGAAAGAATTCCAGGAAAACACAATCAAACAGTTGAAGGAATTAAAAATGGAAATAGAAGCAATCAAGAAAGAACACATGGAAACAACCCTGGATATAGAAAACCAAAAGAAGAGACAAGGAGCTGTAGATACAAGCTTCACCAACAGAATACAAGAGATGGAAGAGAGAATCTCAGGAGCAGAAGATTCCATAGAAATCATTGACTCAACTGTCAAAGATAATGTAAAGCGGAAAAAGCTACTGGTCCAAAACATACAGGAAATCCAGGACTCAATGAGAAGATCAAACCTAAGGATAATAGGTATAGAAGAGAGTGAAGACTCCCAGCTCAAAGGACCAGTAAATATCTTCAACAAAATCATAGAAGAAAACTTCCCTAACCTAAAAAAAGAGATACCCATAGGCATACAAGAAGCCTACAGAACTCCAAATAGATTGGACCAGAAAAGAAACACCTCCCGTCACATAATTGTCAAAACACCAAACGCACAAAATAAAGAAAGAATATTAAAAGCAGTAAGGGAAAAAGGTCAAGTAACATATAAAGGGAGACCTATCAGAATCACACCAGACTTCTCGCCAGAAACTATGAAGGCCAGAAGATCCTGGACTGATGTTATACAGACCCTAAGAGAACACAAATGCCAGCCCAGGTTACTGTATCCAGCAAAACTCTCAATTAACATTGATGGAGAAACCAAGATATTCCATGACAAAACCAAATTTACACAATATCTTTCTACAAATCCAGCACTACAAAGGATAATAAATGGTAAACCCCACATAAGGAGGCAAGCTATACCCTAGAAGAAGCAAGAAACTAATCGTCTTGGCAACAAAACAAAGAGAATGAAAGCACACAAACATAACCTCACATCCAAATATGAATATAACGGGAAGCAATAATCACTATTCCTTAATATCTCTCAATATCAATGGCCTCAACTCCCCAATAAAAAGACATAGATTAACAAACTGGATACGCAACGAGGACCCTGCTTTCTGCTGCCTACAGGAAACACACCTCAGAGACAAAGACAGACACTACCTCAGAGTGAAAGGCTGGAAAACAACTTTCCAAGCAAATGGTCAGAAGAAGCAAGCTGGAGTAGCCATTCTAATATCAAATAAAATCAATTTCCAACTAAAAGTCATCAAAAAAGATAAGGAAGGACACTTCATATTCATCAAAGGAAAAATCCACCAAGATGAACTCTCAATCCTAAATATCTATGCCCCAAATACAAGGGCACCTACATACGTAAAAGAAACCTTACTAAAGCTCAAAACACACATTGCACCTCACACAATAATAGTGGGAGATTTCAACACCCCACTCTCATCAATGGACAGATCATGGAAACAGAAATTAAACAGTGATGTAGACAGACTAAGAGAAGTCATGAGCCAAATGGACTTAACGGATATTTATAGAACATTCTATCCTAAAGCAAAAGGATATACCTTCTTCTCAGCTCCTCATGGTACTTTCTCCAAAATTGACCATATAATTGGTCAAAAAACGGGCCTCAGCAGGTACAGAAAGATAGAAATAATCCCATGCGTGCTATCGGACCACCACGGCCTAAAACTGGTCTTCAATAACAATAAGGGAAGAATGCCCACATATACGTGGAAATTGAACAATGCTCTACTCAATGATAACCTGGTCAAGGAAGAAATAAAGAAAGCAATTAAAAACTTTTTAGAATTTAATGAAAATGAAGATACAACATACTCAAACTTATGGGACACAATGAAAGCTGTGCTAAGAGGAAAACTCATAGCGCTGAGTGCCTGCAGAAAGAAACAGGAAAGAGCATATGTCAGCAGCTTGACAGCACACCTAAAAGCTCTAGAACAAAAAGAAGCAAATACACCCAGGAGGAGTAGAAGGCAGGAAATAATCAAACTCAGAGCTGAAATCAACCAAGTAGAAACAAAAAGGGCCATAGAAAGAATCAACAGAACCAAAAGTTGGTTCTTTGAGAAAATCAACAAGATAGATAAACCCTTAGCTAGACTAACGAGAGGACACAGAGAGTGTGTCCAAATTAACAAAATCAGAAATGAAAAGGGAGACATAACTACAGATTCGGAGGAAATTCAAAAAATCATCAGATCTTACTATAAAAACCTATATTCAACAAAATTTGAAAATCTTCAGGAAATGGACAATTTCCTAGACAGATACCAGGTATCGAAGTTAAATCAGGAACAGATAAACCAGTTAAACAACCCCATAACTCCTAAGGAAATAGAAGCAGTCATTAAAGGTCTCCCAACCAAAAAGAGCCCAGGTCCAGACGGGTTTAGTGCAGAATTCTATCAAACCTTCATAGAAGACCTCATACCAATATTATCCAAACTATTCCACAAAATTGAAACAGATGGAGCACTACCGAATTCCTTCTACGAAGCCACAATTACTCTTATACCTAAACCACACAAAGACACAACAAAGAAAGAGAACTTCAGACCAATTTCCCTTATGAATATCGACGCAAAAATACTCAATAAAATTCTGGCAAACCGAATTCAAGAGCACATCAAAACAATCATCCACCATGATCAAGTAGGCTTCATCCCAGGCATGCAGGGATGGTTTAATATACGGAAAACCATCAACGTGATCCATTATATAAACAAACTGAAAGAACAAAACCATGTGATCATTTCATTAGATGCTGAGAAAGCATTTGACAAAATTCAACACCCCTTCATGATAAAAGTCCTGGAAAGAATAGGAATTCAAGGCCCATACCTAAACATAGTAAAAGCCATATACAGCAAACCAGTTGCTAACATTAAACTAAATGGAGAGAAACTTGAAGCAATCCCACTAAAATCAGGGACTAGACAAGGCTGCCCACACTCTCCCTACTTATTCAATATAGTTCTTGAAGTTCTAGCCAGAGCAATCAGACAACAAAAGGAGATCAAAGGGATACAGATTGGAAAAGAAGAGGTCAAAATATCACTATTTGCAGATGACATGATAGTATATTTAAGTGATCCTAAAAGTTCCACCAGAGAACTACTAAAGCTGATAAACAACTTCAGCAAAGTGGCTGGGTATAAAATTAACTCAAATAAATCAGTTGCCTTCCTCTATACAAAAGAGAAACAAGCCGAGAAAGAAATTAGGGAAACGACACCCTTCATAATAGACCCAAATAATATAAAGTACCTCGGTGTGACTTTAACCAAGCAAGTAAAAGATCTGTACAATAAGAACTTCAAGACACTGAGGAAAGAAATTGAAGAAGACCTCAGAAGATGGAAAGATCTCCCATGCTCATGGATTGGCAGGATTAATATAGTAAAAATGGCCATTTTACCAAAAGCAATCTACAGATTCAATGCAATCCCCATCAAAATACCAATCCAATTCTTCGAAGAGTTAGACAGAACAATTTGCAAATTCATCTGGAATAACAAAAAACCCAGGATAGCTAAAGCTATCCTCAACAATAAAAGGACTTCAGGGGGAATCACTATGCCTGAACTCAAGCAGTATTACAGAGCAATAGTGATAAAAACTGCATGGTATTGGTACAGAGACAGACAGATAGACCAATGGAATAGAATTGAAGACCCAGAAATGAACCCACACACCTATGGTCACTTGATTTTTGACAAAGGAGCCAAAACCATCCAATGGAAAAAAGATAGCATTTTCAGCAAATGGTGCTGGTTCAACTGGAGGGCAACATGTAGAAGAATGCAGATCGATCCATCCTTATCACCCTGTACAAAGCTTAAGTCCAAGTGGATCAAGGACCTCCACATCAAACCAGACACACTCAAACTAATAGAAGAAAAACTAGGGAAAGATCTTGACCACATGGGGACTGGAAAAAATTTCCTGAACAAAACACCAATGGCTTATGCTCTAAGATCAAGAATCGACAAATGGGATCTTATAAAACTGCAAAGCTTCTGTAAGGCAAAGGACACTGTGGTTAGGACAAAACGGCAACCAACAGATTGGGAAAAGATCTTTACCAATCCTACAACAGATAGAGGCCTTATATCCAAAATATACAAAGAACTCAAGAAGTTAGACCGCAGGGAAACAAATAACCCTATTAAAAAATGGGGTTCAGAGCTAAACAAAGAATTCACAGCTGAGGAATGCCGAATGGCTGAGAAACACCTAAAGAAATGTTCAACATCTTTAGTCATAAGGGAAATGCAAATCAAAACAACCCTGAGATTTCACCTCACACCAGTGCGATTGGCTAAGATCAAAAACTCAGGTGACAGCAGATGCTGGCGAGGATGTGGAGAAAGAGGAACACTCCTCCATTGTTGGTGGGATTGCAGACTGGTAAAACCATTCTGGAAATCAGTCTGGAGGTTCCTCAGAAAATTGGACATTGAACTGCCTGAGGATCCAGCTATACCTCTCTTGGGCATATACCCAAAAGATGCCTCAACATATAAAAGAGACACGTGCTCCACTATGTTCATCGCAGCCTTATGTATAATAGCCAGAAAATGGAAAGAACCCAGATGCCCTTCAACAGAGGAATGGATACAGAAAATGTGGTACATCTACACAATGGAATATTACTCAGCTATCAAAAACAACGAGTTTATGAAATTCGTAGGCAAATGGTTGGAACTGGAAAATATCATCCTGAGTGAGCTAACCCAATCACAGAAAGACATACATGGTATGCACTCATTGATAAGTGGCTATTAGCCCAAATGCTTGAATTACCCTAGATCCCTAGAACAAACGAAACTCAAGACGGATGATCAAAATGTGAATGCTTCACTCCTTCTTTAAATGAGGAAAAAGAATACCCTTGGCAGGGAAGGGAGAGGCAAAGATTAAAACAGAGACTGAAGGAACACCCATTCAGAGCCTGCCCCACATGCGGCCCATACATATACAGCCACCCAATTATACAAGATGGATGAAGCAAAGAAGTGCAGACCGACAGGAGCCGGATGTAGATCGCTCCTGAGAGACACAGCCAGAATACAGCAAATATAGAGGCGAATGCCAGCAGCAAACCACTGAACTGAGAATAGGTCCCCTATTGAAGGAATCAGAGAAAGAACTGGAAGAGCTTGAAGGGGCTCGAGACCCCAAAAGTACAACAATGCCAAGCAACCAGAGCTTCCAGGGACTAAGCCACTACCTAAAGACTATACATGGACTGACCCTGGACTCTGACCCCATAGGTAGCAATGAATATCCTAGTAAGAGCACCAGTGGAAGGGGAAGCCCTGGGTCCTGCTAAGACTGAACCCCTAGTGAACTAGTCTATGGGGGGAGGGCAGCAATGGGGGGAGGGTTGGGAAGGGAACACCCATAAGGTAGGGGAGGGGGGAGGGGGATGTTTACCCGGAAACCGGGAAAGGGAATAACACTCGAAATGTATATAAGAAATACTCAAGTTAATAAAAAAAAAAAAACAAAAACAAAAAAAAAAAACAAAAACAAAAAACAAAAAACAAAAAACAAAAAACAGTTGCCAACATCAAACTTACTGGAGAAAAACTTGAAGCAATACCACAAAAATCACGAACTAGAAAAGGTTGCCTAATCTCTACTTACCCCATCAATATAGTACTGGAAATCTTACCCACAAAAATTAGACAAAACCACAAGGGAAAACTGAAAAATTTAGAAAGCAAGAAGTTAAAATATCATGATATTAGAAGATGTGATTGTATATTTTAGTGACCCCAAAAATTCCACCAGGGTATTTCTTCAGCTGATAAACAACTTCAGAAAAGTGGCTGGATATAAACTTAACTCAAACAAATAAGGAGCATTCTACTTCAAGGATAAAAATTTTGAGGAGAAATTAAGGTAATGACAGCCTTCAAAATAGTCACAAATAATTAAAAATACCTCAGCTTGATTCTAAACAAGCAAGTGAAAGTTCTGTATGACAGGAATTTCAAGTCTCTGAAGAAAAATATTGAAGAAGGTCTCAGAAGTTGGAATAATTTCCCATGCTCATGACTGTGAAGGGTTAATATTGTAAAAATGGCCATCTTCCCAAAAGCAACCGACAGATTCAAGGCAATCATCATCAAATTTCCAACTCAGTTCTTCACAGAGTTAGATAGAGCAATTTGAAAATTCAGTTGGAATAACAAGAACCCCAGGAGAGACAAAATGTTCATCAACACCATAAGAACTTCTGGGCCAATCTCTATCGATGACTTCAAGCTGTATTACAGAACAATAATAATAAAAATTGAATGGGAATGGTAAAGAGACAGTCAGGTAGATCAATGTAATAAAATTGAAAGCCCAGATATGAAGGTACAAACCTGTGCCACTTGATATTTGACAATGAACTAAATCCATCCAATGGAACTATAAAATTTTCCAAAAACGGTTCTCATTCGACTGTAGGTTAGCATGTAGAAGAATGGAAATCAATCAATTCTTATCACCCTGTACAGAGCTCAAGTCGAAGAGGATCAAGTATCTCCACAAGAAACATATAATCTTAAACTAATAGAAGAAAAAGTGGGGAAATTTACTGAACAGAACACCAATGGCTTTTTCCAAGATCAAGAATTGACAAATTGGACTTCATAAAGCTTTTGTAAGGAATAGGTCAATGGAATTTAGAAAAGGTAACATCAATAGGTTAAGAAAAGGTCAGAACCATTCTTCCATCTGATAGAGGGCTTAAATCAATCTATACAAAGACTCAAGGAGTTAGACTCCAGAATATCAAATAGTCCTTTCAAAAATGGTGAATAGCACTAAACAAAGAATTCTCTACTGAGGAATATCAACATCCTTAGCCATCAGTTAAATGCAAGTCAACAAATTCTGAGGTTACACAGCACACCACTCAGAATAGCTAAGATAAGAAATTCACAACAGATTCTGGCAAGGCGGTGGAGAAAGGGGAACTCTCCTCCATTGTTGGTGAGAATGCAAGCTGGTATAACGATTCTGGAATTCAGTCTGGAATTTTCTCCCAAAGATGGATATAGTACTAACTGAGGATACCACAATCCCATTTCTTTGATATATATCCAAAAGATGCTCCAACATATAATAAGGACACATGATGCTACAGGTTGAGAGCAACCTTTCTTTTTTATAATAGCCAGAAGCTGAAAAGGAACCAGATGTCCCTCAACATAGTAATGGATAAATGAAATATAGTACATTTACACACCTGTGTTCTTCTAACCTATCAAAAACGATGTTTGCATAAAATTCTTAGGATAGACTAGAAATTATCATTCTGTGTGAGGTAACCCAGTCACAAAAGAACACAAATGTTATACATATATTGGAAGTGTGTATCAGCCCATTAGTTTGGAATACATAAGAAAGAATTCACTGGTCATGTTAATCCCAAGCAGGAAGAAGACCAAAATGCATATGTTACATTCCTTCTTAGAAGGGATAAAAAAATATTCATGGGAGGAAATTCAAGGATAAAGAGTTAAGCAGGGATTGAAGAAAGGGTCAACCAGAGACTGCCCATGTGGGGACCTGTCCCGTATGCAGTCACACAAACCAGTCACTATTGCTGATGCCACCAAGTCCTTGTTGACAGGAGTCAGATATGGATGTCTCCTGAGAGACTTTGACAGAACCCTACTGACACTGGTGAGGATGATTGTAGCTAAACACTGGATTGAACAATGGGGATTCAATGAAGTTGTTAGAGAGTATACTTAATGAGCTGAAGGGGTTTGCAAAACCCCAGGACAACAACAATATCAATCAACCAGACCCACCAGAAATTTGAGGGACTAAACTACCCACTAGTGAGTATAGATTTAGGGACCCATGACTCCAGCCACATATGTGGCAGAGGATTGCTCTGTCTAACATCACTGGAAGGAAAAGCCCTTAATCCTGTGAAGGCTTGTATCCCCGATGTAGGATAATGCCAGAGCATTGAGGTTGAAGTTGATTGGTGGGAATTGGAACAACCGCACAGAAGTCGGTGAGGTATGTTATGGGAGAAAAAGGAAAGGAAATAACATTTGAAATGTAAATACATAAAATATTCAGGAAAAATTATTAAATAAAAATGATATCTTGTCTCATTAAATTAATAATACAGTAATTATCATTTGCCATTTCTGATATTGACACAAATATTAGAGTTTGGTACTAATTTCCTTTGGTCTCTTTTGCTGTCTATATAATATTTCCATTTTGTTATGACTTAGTTAAATAAAAATGTATTTTACAATTTAAAGGAATATAGAATGAAAAAATTATTGACATAATTGGTGACTTCCCTTTATTAAAAGTTGGACAACTCCTAGAAGAAACTTTAATGGATAATATGAAAATAAGTTTATAGGATTTGTTTATCAAATATTTTTTTGTTAATAGCCACAGTCAGGAAATGCTTCTTATATTTATACATTATGATATTTGATTTTGGGAAAAAATTCAATGATCTTAGATTTTATAATAATGTACATAAGTCATTTACTCTTAAAATTTTTTCACAGAAGGAAGTTATCAATGAATACATATATACAATCTAGCACACATTTCTAATATAAATAGACCAAATTAAATATGTATATTTTATGGACCAAAGATGACCAATCATGTTTAAAAGGAAGATATAACATTGAATGTACCTACATTTGAAGTTGAGTTGATTCATGATTCCATGTATTTCTTTCTAGAGACACCTAATTAGATAAATTAGTGTTGGAAAAATCTAAACATGCATTTAGAAGGCTTAATCTTGTATACATATTGAAACAGTGCTTTGAAAAATATACAGAACATATTTTCATATATATACCTAGAATACATTATATATATGTTATATATATATATATATATTAAGTTTATATATAAAGTGTATACAAACATTCTCAGTGCCCATAATTATCATTATCACTAAAGCAATTTTCTGGTCAGATTAGAGTTGAATTATCAAACACGCACATACACACATACACACACACACAGTTACCTAAAATTTAAACATGTTAGCAAATAATATTCATTCAGATAAAACTAATGAAACGGATGAATTAACTTTACAAAATAATGTTCTCCCAAAAGTATGCTTTCTAGCATATAAAATATTGCCTTATGATATGTGGTAAATCTACACAAAGGAACACTACTCAGCTATCAAAAACAATGCCTTTATGTAATTCATAGGCAAAAGGAAGGAACTGGAAAATATCATCCTGAGTGAGGTAACAACCACAGAAAAACACACATGGTATGCACTCCTTGATAAGTGGCTATTAGCCCAAATTATTGAATTACCCTAGATGCATAGTACACATGAAACTCAAGACCGAAGATCAAAATATGAATGCTTCACTCGTTCTTTAAAAGGGGAACAAGAATACCCTTGGCAGGGAATTGGGAGGCAAAGATTAAAACAGAGGCAGGAGGAACACCCATTCAGAGCCTGCCCCACATGTGGCCCATACATATACAGCGACCCAATTAGACAAGATGGATGAAGCAAAGAAGTGCAGGCTGACAGGAACCGGATGTAGCTCTCTCCTGAGAGACACAGCCAGAATACAGGAAATACATAGACGAATGCCAGCAGCAAACCACTGAACTGAGAACAGGACACCGTTGAAGGAATCAGAAAAAGGACTGGAAGAGCTTGAAGGGGCTCGAGACCCCATATGAACAACAATGCCAAGCAACCAGAGCTTCCAGGGACTAAGCCACTACCCAAAGACTATACATGGACTGACCCTGAGCTCCAACCTCATAGGTAGCAATGAATAGCCTAGTAAGAGGACCAGTGGAAGGCGAAGCCCTTGGTCCGGCTAAGACTGAACCCCCATTGAACGTCATTGTTGGGGTTAGGGCGGTAATGGGGGGAAGATGGGGACAGGAACACCCCCCCAAAACAAGAAAAAAACATATACATTTAAATGAAAATTCTATACTTACAATTAAACAGAAAATCTAGATTTTTATAAAAAACTAATGAACAATAAATATACTTACCAAAAAAAAGAAAAGAAAAGAAAAAAAAAGAAAAAAAGAAAAAAAAAAGAAAAAAGAAAAAAAAGAAAAAAGAAAAAAAGAAATATGGGCAATTGCATTCTAAACACAACTATGCAATTGTATCTAAAACTAATGTGCTATTTGGATGCAGGAGAAATAAACCTGTTTTCTTTTAGAAACTGATAGCCTGTATATTATTGGTGTGGGACAGTTAATGCTTATTGTTATTTCTTTTTTTTTTTTTCTGGAGCTGGGGACTGAACCCAGGGCCTTGCACTTGCTATACAAGCGCTCTACCACTGAGCTAAATCCCCAACCCCTATGCTTAGTGTAATTAATGAGGAGTATTTGTGGGTCTTTTTTCTTTTGTTGTTGCCACATACTTTTTTCCTTTTCGGATAAATTACTACAGGGTTATTTACCATTTCTGTCCTCTTGTGAATATCCCTTATTTCAGAATTCGGTTTCCCATTTTAAGGCTACGATTGCTGAATATACATGGCTTCCTGGTGATTAGGCAGTGTAAAGTTTCTCCTCTTGTGTTAATGTGAATGATACATTTGCTCAGTAATGAATTCTAATCTAGTATCTTTATTCTTTGAAAACGTGTTGAAAGGTGATCCAAGCCCATTTATATTTTAGAATATCCATTGAAAATTCAGGTGTTAGTCTCATGTGATCAGCTTTACATGTGACTTAGTCTTTTTCCTTCACAGTTTTTGTATTTTTATTTCTCTGTTCAGTTAGGCTTTGATGATGATGATGATGATGATTACATTTTTATTATTATTTATTATTATAATTATTATATTTATTGTTATTATCACTTTTACTATAATATATAATATTATTATTATTATTGTTATGTGTCTACCTGATATTTTCTATGATTCTAGTACTTTAAAAGGTATCCCTTTCTGGTTTTGGGAATATTTTTCCCAGAAATCACATACAAATAGTTTTGGTAGCTGACTTTATTCTCATGCTTCTCATAGTGTCCTGAACTTATATATCAGGGACCCTGCCTCAGTTGGTTCTGATTGGAAAATAGAGATAATGATAGCCAGTGTCTAGGCAGGGCAGACTGAGCAGGAGTTTCAGGATGCTTGGACAAAGGTCCAGAGAGGAAGAGGGCATGGAGATTCTCCAGGACAGACTTTCAGGACAGAGAAGCATCTGACATAGAAGAGCATGAGAATAAGCAGACCCAGGAGAGCTTCCCAATGGTGTCCATGGCAAGAAAGATGGGATATAGATTTTAGCAAATAACAACGTGGGAATATCAGTGGGGGATAGTTTAGCCACTTGGAGGATAGGAAGTGGCCTTGCCACTGAGCCGTTAAAGGCATGGAAAAATATAAAGGATGTATGTGTGTGGCCTCCATCCATAAGCCCCCTATCCGTATCCTCTTCCGCTGCCCTGTCTTCTTCAAAGGTGTTTCCCCCTCCCCAAAAACATCCCCTTGCTGCCTCCCCAGCATTACATTCTATTTCCTGGAAGGTCCAGCCTTGGCATGACCAAGGAATTCTCACATTGGTATGGAAGATGGTCATGCTTTGCTACATATGCAGTTAGAGCCACCAGTCTGTCCATGTGCAGTCTTAAGGAAGTGCTTTAGTCCCGCGGAGATCTGGTTTGTGACCACTGTTGTCCTTACTGGGTTGCAAGGCACTTCAGCTCCTTTAATACTTTCTCTATCTTCTCCAAAGGGGACCCTGTTCTCAGTTTAATGGTGGGCTGGAAGCACGACCCTCGGTATTTGTCATGATCTGGAAGAGCGTCTCAGGAGATAGATATATCAGTCTCCTGTACACATTCACTTGTTGGGATCAACAATATTGTTTAGATTTGGGGGCTGCATGTATGTAGGCTGGATCCCCAGGTGGTACAGGCCCAGAATGGCTATTCCTTCAATCTCTGTTCTAAACTTAATCTCCATATCATGTCCTATGAATATTTTTGTTTCCCCCTATAAGACAGACCATCCTCACTTGCTTCATCCTTCTTCTTGAACTTAAAGCAGTATGTGAATTGTATGTTGTATAATTCAAGGTTTTGGCATTGTGTGTTTGTGTGTGTGTGTGTGTGTGTGTGTGTGTGTGTGTGTGTGTGTGTGTGTACATACATGCATGTGCAGTGTATAATGTAGGGACTAATCCATTTCTCTTCTACCTTATTCATTTAAGCAGCATTTCTCATCAAACCCAGAGTTGACCAATATGACCAGTCTTGACAGCTATTTTGCCCTGGGGATCTGCCCTATCTCTACCTCCCTGGACTGGGATTGTATGTGAGCCACAAAGCCTACCCATCATTTACCTGAGACCTGTGATCCATCTCCTCAACTTCTAAGGTTCAAGTCCCAGTGTTGGACCTATCTCCTTTACTTTTGTTTATTTTTTTTTTCGTCTTGGTCATAATATCAGAACCAGGTTAAGGTATGACTGGCTCACTCAAACAATCACTCAAATCCCTCCACACAAATGTGTCCTAACAAGGAGGAAGAACCTGCTTACTCTTTCTAATGTAAAGTCTTACCTTACCAGGTGAGTTAAAGGATGGGATTATCCTAGTGGGTGATTGTGGATGCTGTTGTTGATGTTGAGGGAGGATGGAAAATGAGGGGCCACAGCTGTGTCACTTATAATATAAACAGATACAAAGCTGAGTGTGATAGTGCATACCTATATACTCAATACTCGGAAAGATCACAAGTTCAAATCCAGTCTGGGCTATATAGTAAGTCCAGAGGAAGCCTGGGCTACATCGTAAATCCAAGGCCAGCCTGGGCTACAGAGTAAGTCCATGGCCAGCCTGGGCTACATAGTAAGTCAAAGGCCAACCTGGGCTACATAGAAAGTCCAAGGTCTGCTTGGCCTACTTACATGAAACTTCTCCAAACAACAACAGTTTTTGTTTTTCTTTTTTGGTTTCTGTCTCTTCTATTTCCTCTACCCTGATACCAGTGCTGTAGTTTGGGGGTGTGAGGGAGAACTTTCGTCATGTCTGATGGTCCAGGATCTCCCTAGCAGCATGGCAAACCAAAGAGTGCAGCAAACAAGTCTGTTTCGATTGTTGAAGAAAAATATGACACAGCTGAAGTGATGTCTGAAGAAATGGCTCTAAGATGGGACGACGACTCGGGAGACTGGGCTTGGATCTTGTGCTAGTTTCCTCATGATAAAAACAATGATGTTCTCAATCAGAGTCTGTGTTGGGAATACAATGCTGTGCTTCCGTTTCAACACTGCATAATCTCCCTGTGGCATCCCTGGAAATCTTGTCTAATATTAAATAGATTATAGGAGACAAATGTTGAGTATAAACACTGTCATTAAAAAGGGTTTAAATGATGAATTTTTTTTTAATTTTTGTCTGTGGTACCAGGTTCAGTGTTCTGCATAAACTCTAAAACACAGCAATTTCTATTTTTTTTTTTAATTCGCCAAACAGAATAGACCTTATATTTTTCTATCTAGGTCTAATTGAGACGATGAAATGCCATTCTTTGCTTTAAAAAAGAAAACTAGTTGTGTTTAATTTTCTTTTATTTTTTTGTTAATTTCTTATTTTTAGTGTTTTGGGGTTCATTTTAACAATTATTTTTTTCATTGAATTAATTATTTTCTTATTTTCTAGTGTAGATAAAAATTTAGGTTACTGGTCTTTGTTTCTAATCTAAGAATTAGTGTTGTAAAGAAAGTTTCCTCTTAGCACCGTCATAGTTATGTCTTACACATTTTGATAGTATGTTTCCTATCTTCTTCTTTTTTTCTTACTGTTACATAGTTACATTATTTCTTGACATATGTATTACTTGTGAATATGTAATTTAATATTTCTGGACTGGGAGACTCCTGTTGTCTATTATTGAAGACTTCTATTTTAGTTTTGTTGTATTAGCAGAGCACATCCCGAGGGGCTGGTGATGCAGCTCAGTGGACAGAGTGTTCACTTGGCTCTCACACAGCTCTGGGTTCAACCTACAGTACCTCATAAGCCTGGTGTGGTGGTACATGCCCATACTCCCATTACTAGGAGAATCAGGAGTTAAAAATCATCCTTGTGTTCATAGTGTGTTTGAGGCCAGCCTGCGCTACATGAAACCTGTATAAACAAATATGTCCAACAGGACATCTTTTCTTATGCATTTGCCACACTTTGTTCTGTGGTTTCTGAGTGTCTAAAAAGTCCAGGGGTACTTGAAGGAAAAGAAAATCCTGGTGGTACTATGGACTGTCAGTCAGAGACATTGGCTGGTGAAGCCATCTCATCCTAGCTGGTTTTCTGTCTGCTTCTGTTGCTGATGTGCTGATCCGTGTCCACAGTTTTACTCATACTCTCCCTGCTTCCTTTTTAACTGTACCCATTCTTGCTTCCTGCTGAGGCTGTGATGGAGTAGTGACACAAAGAATTGGGGTCTCCTTCCAGCCTATTGATTCTCTCAACAATAATTTCTTTCTCTGTATAAATAGTTTCTCTGTTGCCTACATTATCAGAAATAAATATAACACTCTTTTCTGTTTTATTTTGACACTGGATTTCATTATGTAGGTAGGGCTGGCCTGAAACTCACTGTATAAACCAGGTAGGCATTAAACTCACATAGATCAGCTTGCTTCTGATTGCTGGGATTAAAGGGACATACCTGGCTCCTTCTTTTTTTATTTTGTTTTTTAAATTTATCTCTATGGGTGTGTGTGTGTGTGTGTGTTTGTGTGTGTGTGTGTGTGTGTGTTTTGACCAAAGAGTCCTTCAGATCCTCTGAACCATGATCCTCTGTAAGAACAACCAGTGTTCCTATGCAGTAGGCAATCTCCCCAACCCCTTCTGCCTGTTTTGGAAGTTTCTCATTGACGACGCTTGAATCCTGACTTTAAAATCCTTGCTGACAATTCTGACAATGGTTTTCTCTTGGTGCCACCACCAGGGAACTGGTTTATCTCCTCTGCTTTTCATTTAGGGGGATGGTCATGGTGTGACCAGATTTCCATTTTGACATCATTTGTCTAAGATATCCTGACACTGTGGGTACAGTGGCTGTTTATCCTTCATAACCTTTTGGTGGTGTTTTGGTTTTTCTGTATTTGCCTGATTGAATAAAAGGGATTATACCTCCAGTTCATACCAACAGGCATATTTTAGAGGGGTCAGGAAGAGTGGTTCTCAACCTTCGTAACATAACCTTTAAATACAGATACACCAATTATAAAATTATTTCATTGATACTTCATAACTTTAATTTTGCTATAGTTATGAATTATAATGTAAATGTCTGGAATACAGGATATATGATATGTGACTCCTGTGCAAGGGTGTTTTGAGCTCCCAAAGTGGTCTCAATCCAAGGGTTAAGAACCACTAATCTGGACTTAGTTGGATGCCCTTATTGACGTAGATGGGTTGCCCAGTGTTGCCGGGGAGAAGTCTTCATCTCTGGAAGGCAAAGGAATTTCCAAGATCAGGCTTTTTCCTGGGTCCCTCTGTAATAGTGGACACACTCTTGATGGTTACTGACATATCAACTGACTCCAGGCAGTTTTCTTTTACATCCTCAAAGATGAGGATTATAAAAATGGTTCTGCTAGACAAAAGCAGTGGCTGAATCTATCCCTAGTGATCTTTCCTCTTACCTAATGGCTCTTTGTCCAAACAAGGCCAACAGTAGATGTCTGAGTCCCTTCTAAGCTGCACCTTTCCAATCTACACTCTTCCTCTGTGCTGTTTCTTTCATTAAGAACACACACACTAACCTTGATCCCATCTTGTCTTCAGTCAGCACTAACAACCTACTCCTCTCTGCCAGCTATGCTTTCACATATGACCCATCTGCTCACATTTCTGAGGCACGTTTAGGATTCTGTGGACATACAGAATGGCACTGATTGGCTAGTCTATAATGATACAGATTCTGTATGATTCTGATTCAGAAGCCTGCAAATCCAAGATGAAGAGACCATTGGCAGAGGAAGGAGTTCTTGTGGGTGTTGTCACCACAGAAGGGATCCAATGGGCTAGGATAAAAGAGAGGGAGCCAAACTCCCTTTCATAATTTAACCTTTTTCCACAATAGCATCATTAATGAATTTTTATTTGTAGATTGCATCCCTATTTATCTAATCAATTCTTCACAACTTCATTCCCACTGGGGATTGATCTCCAGAAAATTACTTTTGGGCAATTACATTCAAACCAGAGATGACGGTGAATATTTGGAAATCTATAGTGGGGGTGGGCAATATTTTTCCCACGTGGTGTACCCTTAAGATTTCTAACTACCTCCTTCCCCACGGTAGCCTCACTCTATGACGTGAATTCTGGGTTATTAATGAGGTACAGACACCAAAGTTCATTGCCATATCCTGTCACCAGTATCAAGCTCGAAACAGCAAGAGCCACCTGTGGGAAGGAAAATATGAATAAACTTTATAGTATCTCTAAACTATAAACCCCCAATTTAATCAAAACATTGTTTTAGACTCAGCTCTCTTATATCGATGTTCTTTAAATGTACAAGTCAGTGGGATTGCTTGTGACTCCTTGTACAGTTTTATACTGTACATTAGACATCTTCATCCTCACAACTCACCTCCATTTCCACCTGCACAGACTCACACTCACACACACACACACACATACACACACCCTGCTGCTCCCCTTCCTCTTCCTAAATGCCCCCTTTCACTTAATATCCCTTATTAAAATCTAAATTTCACAATCGTCTGTTTGAGTCTGGCTTGTTTCACTTAACATTTTGTATTTTACAGTTCCATCCGTTTTTCTGAGAACAAAACCCTTTGGTCTTACTCATAGATGAAAGTCACATTTAAGTATATCACATTTTTTAAGTCATTCATCCAGTGATCAACAGCTAAGTTTATTCCAATGGCTTGTCTATTGCACACAATGTGGCAATCAGAATGGGTGTGCAGGGGTCCTGGTTAGTTTTTATTGTCAGTTTGACTCAACCTGGGAAGAAGGATCCTCAGCTGAAGAATTGCCTCCATCAGATTGGCCTTTGGCCACATCTGTAAGGAATTTTTTTTTGATGGTTGATGTGGAAGTGTCTAGCCCACTATGGGTAGTGTCATCCCCTATGATGGTGGTCCTGGGCTGTATGAGAAGGAGAGAAAGCTGAGTAGGTCATGGATAGCAATCCAGTACTCAGCATTTTTAAGTAGTCTCTGCTTCCTTTCCTGCCTCTAGAGTGCTGCCTGAGTTCCTGCCCCAACTTCGCTCAGTAACAGACTGGTACCTAGAAGCCTAGAGTGAGAAAACTTTCCTCCTCAAGTTGATGGCTATGATTAGATTATTTTTCTTGTTGCCTACTTGTTCTTCCCTTTTTTGAAAGTTGTCTCAGTTTATTGTTCTTAGAAAGATGATATCACATGTTTTCTCATGGGCTCTCTGTCTCTCACTGTGTCTCTCTCTGTCTCTATCTCTGCCTCTCTCTGTATTTGTGTGTTTGAGTGTTTATATGTGTATGTTTGTGTGTGTGTTTGTGTGTGCATATGTGTGTGTTTGTGTGTGTATGTATGTGTGTGTTTGTGTGTTTGTGTTTATATGAGTGTTTCTGTGTGTATATGCGTGTGTGTGTGTGTGTGTGTGTGTGTGTGTGTGTGTGTGCTTTCGAGGCGTAAAAAAAATCCCCAAGGCTGTAAATCTCAGCGGGTGCCTAAAGAAGGAAGAGGAAGGGGAGAAAAGGGGGAAAAAAACATGTCATTTGAGTTAACCCCACATTGAGGTCAGCCACATAGTGGACCAACCGGTACATAATGGCAGAGTAGTCATTAGGGCAGAGAGAGAGTAAAGTTCAAAGTATGAAGGAAAATGTGCTTAAAACTAAGATAGAAGGGAGAAAAAGCAGATGGTACACTAAGAAAAGTGGACAGATTTTAATAAGCTGCCATAAGTTGTTAAGCTCTAAGTACATTTAAAAAAATTATAATGTTAAAGTGGAAGGGAATTATTGGGAAGAGGGAAGGGATGGTCAGAGTGTAGTGGGGACAGGGGAGGGTTCTGAAAAGAATCCTTTTGAAATTCTGAAGAACTATGTGACACAAACAATTAAAGTGCCCTGTAATTTACAGGTAAATTTCATAATTACCTGCATCCAGTATTCTGTCTACCCATATTTCAAAACCAAAATTACCTCATCTATTTCATCCTGTTTTACTGCATTTGATCTAATAAATTCCTTGTAACCAGAAGTGCTGGTAAATTATAAAGACATTTAAAATATGACTGGTCGATATCGGGTTTGTCATCAGTTTATCCTGAATTTGGAAGCAGGTCCAGGAGATAATTTTTCCTCGCTCTTTGCAAAGAATCCATAATTCATGATTGCCATTGACTTTAAAACACGGTATTTAATCCTGTCAAATTCCAGCTTTGTTTGAATAAAAATGGCCCTCCTCTAATTGTGGGTTTTGATAAAGCTAATTTTGGTGTGCTATCCAGTGGGCTGTCTTGGAGCCTAGCAATATTTGTGATATGGAGAATGACTTAAAGATAACCAAAGAAAAGATAGGAGTTGGGAAAATAACCATCAAGGATGTTGGTGACTCAGAAACCAAAGACTTTTTTAGAAAATAAAAATGCGTGAAAAGAGCTACTTGGGCAGAATATTTGGGTGGGGACTTTATTTTGGGTCACAAGGAGGCTACATGAGAAGCTAAAACCTAGATGCTGGAAGTTTCTAAGGGTAACTAGGGAAGGAACTGGACTGAGGGCTTCTATGACATAAGAAGAGCCTGGATGATGTCACAGAGCACTGGTCGGAGGTTGCGCATCTCTTCCACTTGGAGGCATTAGACTACCTTGAAGGTGGGTTCACTATCTTCGCAGTGGTGTGTGAAAGCCAATTCAGCTCCTGAACCCCACAATTGTTCATCAGCCTTTTGGTGCCTGACCAGTTTCAGAAGACAGAATCTTAACGACTAGGACATTTTCTTCGGTAAATACGTTTATGAAGATAACTGGGACCCTTGTAGCCCAGAAAGCTAAAAGTTTGCCCTCGTTCATCAATTAACCTTATGTTTTAATGTCTTCCACGTTTGAGAGCTAGGCGGATGGTCTAGGCTAGTCAGTTTCCGGAGTTCATTATACTTTGCTAACTATATCTAATTCATAATTCTACTAAAATGCCAAAGCTTCTCTTTCTCCCTGTGCATTTTAGGAGATAATATTCCTTTGTTTTTTTGTTTGTTTGTTTGTTTGTTTGTTTTATATTTTTTTTCAGAGGTGAGGACCTTACCCAGGTCCTTGTGCTTGCTAGTCAACTGCTCTACCACTGAGTCATCCCAAACCCAGTAGATATTATTTCTAAATGGCTGTTGTTGCCTACACAAAAGACTCTTGTTGCGTTCGAAGATCCAACAGCATCACGGAATAAATCTGGGGCTGGGTCAGGATGCACAGTACCGAAAGCCAGTGGACTGGTGTGCTTTGTCTCTGGGCAGATACTTGTGGATGTTTTCACATAGCTCATAGTTAGAGGGTAGAAGAGGGGTGTGGCCACCCTTCTGGCTCCTTTGCTATCCTTTCTCTGTTCTGCTTGCTTAAAGTGGGGACAGGGATACTTAATCCCACACTGACCTAGCCATTCAAAGTGATGTTCCTCAGCAGAAGAAAAGTGCCTCGGCCTGAAGAAATGTGTCTGAATATGTTATTCTGAGCTGTAGAGAACCATTTTTTCATTTTCCTATGAATTTTAGATTTTGATTTTTGAGACAGGGTTTTTCTGTGGGTAGCTTTGGATATCCTGGAACTAATTCTGTAGACCAGGCTGCCCTTGATCTCACAGAGGTCTGCCTCCCTCTGCTTCTTGAGTGCTGGAACTAAAGGTGTGCTCCACCATTGCCCAACCCTCCTATGAACATCTGATTATGACAGAATTAGATTCAGATGCTCAAACCCGTTTACCATCGCCTTCCTCACCTGCTCCAAAGTTCTCTTAGACAAGAGCCTTGGTCAAGCGCCCTCCCCCACCCCACCCCCATTGTTCTTGCAGGCACTCATATGACAGAGGCAACACCATTGTGTCTGCTTTAAGCAGGTCAGCTCTTCAAACCCAAGCCATAGGCAAGTATGAAGCCTGAACACAGAACTATAGCCACAAGACAGTGGACCAGGAGTGCCATGGCCTACTACACTAGGTCTGCAGCCAAGAAGAAGATGTCTCTGAGGAGGATGAGCACACCATCATTCCAGAAGCGGAGGAGGAGGAGGCCTTCTCCCCAGGCCCTGGGGAACATTGTGGGCTGCAGAATTTCTCACGGATGGAAGGAAGGTGATGAGCCATCACCCAGGGGAAGGCCATAGTTCTAGATCAAGTGTCAACAAATCCCTCTCTCTATCTGGTCAAGTATGATGGAATTGATTGTGTCTACGGACTGGCACTTAACAGCGATGAGAGGATTTTAAAGCTTAAGGTCTTGACTCACAAAGTAGTGTTTCCTCAAGTGAAAGACGCCCATCTCTCAAGTGGCATGGTTGGCCGAGCTGTGGAGCATAAATTTGAGGGCAAACATGGCTCTAAGGACAACTGGAGAGGGGTGGTCCTAGCCCAGGTGCCGATCATGAAGGACTGGTTTTACATCACCTACGAGAAAGATCCAGTCCTATACATCTACCATCTCCTGAATGATTACACAGAAGGTAACCTCCGTATCATTCCAGAGATTACTCCAGCAGAGGTGAAGTCAGACATTGACAGAAACATCTTAACCGGTCAATGTGTGCAGTTCACCAGAAGCGATGGGTCCAAAAAGATGGGAAAAGTTATTTAACAAGTACTAGGCAAGCCTTCCGTGTACTTCATCAAGTTTGATGGCGATGTCCACATCTATGTCTATAATCTGATGGAAAAGATCCGTTAAGGTGAAATTCACAAAGTTTGGGGGACATAGATGGGGAATTTATAGAATTGGGGGGAAAATGTTTGTTTTTCTGTGTTTCAGATACCCAAGGGCCTTTGACAACCCCAGTATCTTTTCCAGTGGAATTTGTTTTTGCTCTAAAAATTAAAATGTGCGATGTGACGTTCTGTGTGTGAACACTTTGGTGGAGGAGACTGACTGTGGTGGATGGAACATTGAGAGGAAGCCAGAAAGGTCAAGGTAAGTCTAATGTCACATAGGCTAAAACAAACAGGACTGAGCTGGTCTGGTCTTTAGGGAGAGGAAAGAACTGGAGATGAGGATTAAAGGAGCAGGGATGGCACGGGGGAAAAAAAAAGATGGATGTTTAGGAAGCAGTGGAGAGGGGCCAGAAATAGATAGACTCTCAGAGGTGAAGTTTGAGGGAGAAACAGACCGTTGGGGAAAGAGGGGCAGGTAACAGGGAGGTGGTCTTGGAACTCAAGGGGAAACCCAATAAACTGATCCAAGCAGACTCAGAATCAGAGAAGATTGGGGATTCTTTGACTAACAAAACTTAATGAAACCTGTTTTTCATCTGTAGAAGTATTATTTTTAATTATGTGTGTAGGGGCAGGGCATTAATACAGGAGACAACAGAGACAAGAATAGTCAGGTCACCTGGAGCTGAAATTAAAGGTGGTTGGGAGCCATTAGACATGAGCTCAAAGAAAAAAATCCAAGTTCTCTTTCAAAGAGGATGAGCTCTTAATCAATTGGTTTTCTCTCCAGGCCCCTAAAGTCATCTTTTTAAATAAATCCAAACTTCACATGCAGAGAAGAGACCAGGATGAGGGTAAGAAAGATTAAATTGATGGTGATGTGGAAGAAAGACTAAAGAACACATGAGGGAGTAGAGGATGCTGAGGGACGAAGGAATTCCAAGATGGAGTTCTCAAAATGTGAAGCAGGAGGCCCAGGAAGAACAGAGTGGGTCTAGAATGAGATGAACTTGGACCACATCCATATTGGTCTCTTTGGTTCCTTAAACAACAGCCAAGCCATCAATACAGAAGGTGGATGTGAGGTGGAGGCTTACCCGGAGGACATTTTGATGAGGATAACTAAAGATAAGTGAATGCCAAACTAAGTTTATATCTATTGATTCCTGAAAGTATCATGAAGCCCATTATTTTGTATGATCAGTAAAAAGTAATTTAAAAAAGAACATGAGGATGCCGTGAGCTTATGTCAGGTGTTACATGGTTTCTGTGTTTAGCTTCCCTGAGCACTGTTAGACTCCGTTGTATCCTGTAATATTTCAATGCCCCTAGATGACCACATAGAGCTCCTGCACTGGCTATTCTTGCCTGGCTCTCCTTCGTCTGGATGGCTTCCTACACAACTGTAGGCCCTTTTATCTTATCTAGCCTCAGGAAGTTCCCGTCTTTTACTCACATGTAAGCTTATCCTCAGAAAACTCTTGACGGTGACTCCAATGCAGAGGTGCTGCATTGAGCACTTTCATAGGCCATTTGCCATGACTTTAAAATCCTTTGTGGTTCCTGACCATGGAGCTCTCTCCTCCTGAGAAGCCCCTGTGCACTCCATGGGGTCTTTCTGAGCCACATCTACACTCCAAGTGTTTCTATGGAGGCAACCTTATCTTGGACTCATTCATTGCTGTTTCTTCTCTCAAGAATAAGTTTCTCACTACAGGACTTGTAAATACTTTCTATCGTTGATTAATTCTGCTATTTGGGAGTTTTTATACTGGCTGGTTGTCTGACGGTGTCATTGCTGTGAAAAGACAACATGACCAAGGCAACTTATAAGGGACAATATTTTTTTGGGGGGTGGTGCTTTTTTTGCAGAGCTGGGGACTGAACCCAGGGCCCTGCACCTCCTAGGCAGGGGCTCTACCACTGAGCTAAATCCCCAACCCCAAGGGACAACATTTAATTAGGGCAGGCTTTCAGGTTCAGAAGTTCAGTCTATTTTCATTAAGGCAGGAATCATGTAAGCGTCTAGGCAGTCATGGTGTTGGAGAAGAAGCATATCACCCCCACTGTGATATGCTTCCTCCAACAATGCCACACTTACTCCAACAAGGTGTCACACTTCCCATGGGACAATCACATTCAAACCACCACCCTGATTTTATGCCAACTTGACACAAGCTAGAGTCATCAGAGTAGAGGGTGCCTCATTTGAGAATATGCCTCCACAAGATCCAAGTGTAAGGCATTTTCTTAGTGATTGGTGGAGGAGGGCCCAGCCCAATGTGAGCGGCACCATTCCTAGGCTGGTGGTCCTGGGTTCTATAGGAAAGCAAGCTAATCCAGACATGAGAGGAAGACAGTAAGCAGTGCCACTCCATAGCAAATGCCTCAGTTCCTGCCTCCAGAATCCTGTCCTGTTTGAGTTCCTGTCCCAACTTCCTTTGGTGATGAGCAGCAATGTAGAAGTGTAAGCTGAATAAACCTTTTCCTCCCTAACTTGCTCTTTTGGTCACAATGTTACCTTACAACAATAGGAACCCTAAGTAAGACAATTTCTTATATAAACAGTGTTTCTAGTAGAGCCACAGGCTCTTACCTAATAACCACAAATAGAAAGTTATAGACAGTTTGTTTTAATTTAAAGGTAAAACTTGCTCATGTACTGATAATGTATAATAATGTATATAATGTATAAATATGCTCTATTTGCCTTGGTTATGGACTATTGGCTTTCAAGTTATTAGATATGGTTATAAGGGTATAATATTGGTAACAAAAAGTTGACATAAAGCTGGTAATCTGGATGGAGTCCTTCTAGATAGCGTGTGACACGGGCCAACCTAGGGAGACAGGTCTAAATTGAGGTAATGTTTTTATGGAATTCTTATTCTAGGAACCAGGCTTCTAAAAGAATTTAGGACATTGTCTCTTTGTAGAGGTATTGGAGACCATACCATCTTGCGTTCATATATAAGAATTGGCAGTCAAACTTTTTATCTGTATTTTAATGCTAATTCCACTGCCCCAAGAACAGTTGCCTAGTGAGTTTTCCTTTCCAAAGTTGTGGTTTACCCTAAAGCTATCGGTATTCTTTTTTTTTTTTCTAAGAAAATTCTTTATTACTTCCTCATAATGAAATTCAGGGTAAAACAGCCATGCATGTCTGTTGATGTACTAGTTTGATTAGACCATTTATATCCTCTCCTCCAAGAAAAAGACATATTTTCCCCAAAGAACATTAGAATTACTAGAATCTAGAAGCTTCAGAAGACAGAAGTAGAGCCAATAAATGCACATAACACGGTGAGAGACTGAAGCTCAACCTAAGGAGATTTTTGTTAATAAATAATTTGCTCTTTGCCCTAGAACATAGGAAGTAGGAGGCATTCAAAGCATTTACTGGGTGGTTTCAAGGATCGTCAACAGAGAATTAGCACAGTAGTGAAATCTTCAGAGGAAATGTTCACAGAACATTTTCACAGACCAACTGAGAAGAAATCTGAACAAAATCAAGTGCCTGATGAGAATGATCGGTTTTAAGAAAAGGAGAAATGCTAAGAGATTTTTGTCTTTGAATGAAAATGAAATAGCTTGGATGTAGCTCAATTGGCAAATACCTGCCTAGCACACAGAACACCCTGGATTCAATCCCTAGCAATGCAAAACTGGGTGTACACACTTGTAATCCTAGGCTATGGGAGGTAAAGCCAGGAGAACCATGGGTTGAGAATTATCCTCCAGAACACAGCAAATTTTATAGTATCCAGATCTATATGATCTGTCTACTTCTCCCCCAAATGGAAAATGAATAAAAAATAAATGAAAAATTCCTTAAAATATTTTAAAAACAACAGTGAAATTCCCATTTTGATTGTTGCGAAGATATAGAAAGAATATCACACATTACGTGGACCATATAATTTATGGGCATAGAGTATACAATATTTATATTTTCTTACTATAAAGTTTTAAAAGTTTGCCTGCTATATATTTAACTTTATTAAAATGCAATAAGTATACATTTTATAATCAGAATGATAGTTATGATCACTTACATAAATGGAATGCTCAAACATGAGGTGCTGTTGAAAATGTTTTGGAATACTAGATTGTAATTTAGTTTTATTTTCCATTTCCAATTAGACTTAGTTAGATGGAGTTTAAACATCACTGAAGACTGATGTTAGTATGTGTAATATCAAGATGAGACACTTTTACTAGGCATATTACTTGTTGCTATGCCATATTTTCCAAAATTATGAAAACTTGCTGTTGGTAATGTACAGAAAGCCTAACATCAAAATGTACGAGAATAAGAAAAAGCCTTATTTTGTCAAGCACGATTTACTATTTATCAGTCTTCTTGGAAAGTAGAATGTATACATTTCGGTATAACGCTGCCATCCAATAAACTGGATTGCATACACAATAACCTGCACTGAACTTTACGAATTTTTAACTTGCTATGTAGGAGTTCAGTATTTTAATATTCTTATAGCCAAGTGTTGGGGCAGCCAGATGGAAGGAATAACACTGCATATCATAAAATTTCAAAATTCCACAAGGAGGAATCTAGAATTTCCACAGAGAACTGTTAGGAAGCATACCCGCAAAGATGCAAACTGAGCGATATAAGGGCTTAATTCTTTTTTTTTTTTTTTAACATTTAGGTTCCCAAGTATAATATTTTTACAAAAAAAAATTCCTGTTTTAAAATGAATTCTTTATATATATATATATATATATATATATATATATATATATATATATATATTTTTTATTAACTTGAGTATTTCTTATATACATTTCAAATGTTATTCCCTTTCCCGGTATCTGGGCAAACATCCCCCTCCCCCCTCCCCTTCCTTATGGGTGTTCCCCTCCCAACCCTCCCCCCATTGCCGCCCTCCCCCCACCAGTCTAGTTCACTGGGGGTTCAGTCTTAGCAGGACCCAGGGCTTCCCCTTCCACTGGTGCTCTTACTAGGATATGCATTGCTACCTATGAGGTCAGAGTCCAGGGTCAGTCCATGTATAGTCTTTGGGTAGGGGCTTAGTCCCTGGAAGCTCTGGTTGCTTGGCATTGTTGTACATATGGAGTCTCAAGCCCCTTCAAGCTCTTCCAGTTCTTTCTCTGATTCCTTCAACGGGGGTCCTATTCTCAGTTCAGTGGTTTGCTGCTGGCATTCGCCTCTGTATTTGCTGTATTCTGGCTGTGTCTCTTAGGAGCGATCTACATCCGGCTCCTGTGCTATCGGTATTCTTATGCTAATTACCACTGCCCTAAGGACAGCTGCCTAGTCACTACTCAGAACTCAGGTGACCTCGTGGCTGTGTTCTGGTGTTACAAAGAGTACTTAAAGATTATCATTAGGATTGCCAGTGTTACATTGACTAACTCAAACTTATTTTTAATTAAGGAAAAATCATACAGGTAGAGATTGTTACAAGATTTACGAAGGATTGATGAGGTTTTGTAACTTGTGAGAACATTACAGCCATTTTACTTACTCCAACTGCCATTTCAGGATAGATTTAGAGGATTGCTAACAGCCTCATATAAGGTAATTTTGTTGCTTCTTCAGTGTAAGAAGTTAGAACTTAAATCTTTCAATGTATATGGAAATTTTTACTACAAACATTTGCTCTCAAAATGAGCTTTAATATTTGGGGAGTAGCTGTTGCAATACTCCAGAAAAGAATATTTGAAGCTAATTTGAAGCTTCTAAGGATATGTTAATTGGCTAAGTACCTCACCCTACCAGAGGAGTTAGGTCTTTCTTATGCACATTGGAGATAAAGCTTCAGCTGTGTTAATACAGAGTTGTGGACTGGAGTCATGGAAGTATTTTGAAAAGAAACCTGGTAAAACATATCTTATTCCAAACAACAGTTAATTGGTTATTACAAAATACTGATATTTGGCCTATTACATATACAAATTTTTCAGACAAAATTGATAATTTTACTCTTTGCATGCTTTTGTATTTCCTGTAAACAAAATTACATGCTGTAGCCACTGTTTTTAAATGTTAAAAAATCAAGCTTGCAATTCATATACTGATAGCCAATGTGTGGCTTGTGGTTTACAATTGATTAAAAGGTTTTATCTTTTTAGATACTACTAGCCCTCAAATTTTACAATTACTTAATGCTTTATTAGAGGCAGGTTTTCTACATAAAATCAGTGAGTGATGATTTCAGTGTGAATTGTTTGACAATTCACTGTCCTTTCAATGCTCTGGCTCAGACAACTAAACAAAACCATAGACCCAGCTCCTTGAAAATGGTAATGGAGTTGATAACACACCCTCACGAAAAGAGGAAGACTCCACTTACTTACTTTCAAAGCCCAGCCTCACCCTGACAGCTCATGGATTTTTAGTAAGACTGAATATGGACAATATTTACAAGATTTGACATTTCTAATTAATGCTTATATTTAGGTAAATAAAGTTTGTGAGGTGCTAGAGAAATGGCTTAGTGGTTAAGAGCACTAAATACTGTTCCTTTATAGGACATTTAAGAACTCAAACAGGATTGCCTGGGCTCTTTAGCAAGGGAGGACTAGATACCAGACAGATTATAGTCCTTACATAAGAACAATTAGTGAAAAAAATCTCATTCTTTATATATCCAATACAATTATGCTGGAGACAATAATTTGGTATACAAGTCAATTTATAAATACAAATGCTCAGTGTCCTCAATTTAATCCTCGAGGACTTACCTTAATAAATAATATCTTTACTATATCTTAATAAATAAAAAGGGGGAGTTATCCCTGTATGCTAAATAATGCTCCTTTTATTTCAATTTTAAAATTTTGGATGCCAAAGTTTATGGCACCCTACAACTAGGCATACTTCTGCCTAGGTGAAATAGAGAGATCCACTTATTGACATGATCCTGTCCAGATATTTTATATGGAGAAGAGGGAATGTTTGTGTTTTTTCTACAAGATGCTACAAGAGTATGCCAGCTGCCAGAGGTGGTTGCAGAGACTTGCTGATACTGGGAGCATGAAGATTCAGCTCTCGTGGTTCGGGTCCCTGGAGTCATTCCTGCCCTGAGAGGAAGATGGAAGATTCCCCCTCATCTTTTGTCATCACAGAGATTTTGGCGTTGCTGCAGTAAGTGTTACCACTGCGAGTGTCCCGTCCCACTGTGGCCTGCTCTCTGACCCTCTGTGCACTGCTACTTTCTGTAGAAGACTGGACTCCAGCCATTGCTGCCCCCCTCATTCCCCTGCTGACTCTTGCTGCCTTAACTGGTGTTGTCATCTTGCAGTCTGTAGCTTTACAGGAATGCTACCTGCGTAAAGCTACAGTGGACTAGGGAATTCTGTTATTCAGATCTCAGAAATGGTTCCATTGTCTGCTGGTTGTTCGAGAGAAAAATGACTGATCCTGAACTGTCCTGGAAAAGACCTTGACACTTTTGCTGCTATTGTAGCAGCCATTACTGCTGCAGACATTGTGTCTGCAGTGTCTGGAGTTATCCTCCCCCAATCTATTGTTAGACAAGCACAGTGGGTGAACTTTCTGGAGAAGTTGCTAACAATTGGGAATTCTAAATTTTATTATAGGAGCGGCTTGACTACGGCCCTTGGTGGTAACAGTTGAGGAGGACCAAATGAGGTCCCCACTACTTATCGGGAGTGGCTCTGTCTGGTGTAGCCCTATGCTGTGGATCAGTGTTCATACTTGGTTGGTTTGCAAACTCAGATCTCAACAGAAACGTGACAAGGCCGTTATCACTCAAGCACTTGTGGGCAGTGTACTAGGGGCCTCCCCTGGAATTTGGTTATCTTGCACAGGACTCTCTTTGTATCTGAGTTCTCTGCTCCTGCACCCCATGGATCTGTGCATCCATTGCACTGGGAGGAGAGGGACTCTCCCTGTATATGAGTTCTCTGCTCTTACACCCCATGGATCTGTGGATCCATTGCACTGGGATGAGAGAGACTCAGTGATCCTTTGATCAGCCCATGCACATCGCTGAGGTTTCCTCATTGCACGCAATAGGGTGATCATGACTGCTATAAAATTATATAAATTATAAGGGTGAGATGTAGAGGGCCGCAATAACATTCGCCACCACTAGATGGCGCTGGCTTCCACTGCGCCCCACGTGGAAGGCCAGGATAGCCTCCGCTATTACAAGATGGTGCCAGCCTTCGCCGCGCCAGTCGACTTCCTTTCAGGAAGTTAACTGGGTGCGCATGTGCAAGAGTGCCTTCGTGCCAGATCTTTGCCCACTCCAGGGCGTGACTATGAGATCATGGGTAAGCAACTAATCAGGCGTGGACACGCCACATTAGGGTGTATATAAGCAGCGCCATTCTGGGGTTCGCTCTCTCCTCGTCAAGATGTAATAAACACTTTGCTGCAGAAGGATCCTGGTGTCTGCGCGTGTTCTTGCTGGCAAGACGTTGGACAGGCAACATTGAGCTAACTAGAAACAGTCTTGAGAGCCAAGGGTACCGTTCTGGCTTTACGCTTGGTGAAGAGTTGGTGAAGATCCTGTTGTCTCCTTTCAGAATGATGAGTTGACATCTTTACATGCAAATGTCTGTGTGTGTCATTGATTGGAAGGCAGGGCCTTACCCATTGTAGCTGAGTGAAGTTGATCCCATATGGACTGGAGTTGGCTCCCACTCCATTGCTGTTGACTTCTGAGCCCATGAGAAGAATGGGAAGCAGAGGAGGTCACTATGTGACAAAAGAGGCAGGGATGGACGATTTGTCCACACGCAAAGAATAGTGGTATCCTGCAGAAACAAGGGGAGGGACAGGGAGCTCTCTGTCTCTCTCTGTTTCTGTCTCTGTCTCTGTCTATCTCTGTTTCTCTGTCTCTCTCTCTCTGTGTGAGTGTGTGTGTGTGTTAGGCACTAGACACTCACCTTCCAGAATGCTGAGAGAATGAACGTCTGTTGTGATATCCCCCATGTATGGGCATGTGTTGTAGCCACTTTAAGGCACTCACACTGAATCCATTGCTGCTCTCATCTGCTCCTGAATAGCCATGATAAGGCAGACCTGGCTAGAATCGTTTGTAGTTGGAGGCCTACATTAGGTGAACACACATTGTTCAGGTTTACCCAGGATAGGGCACATAAAATAAGCTGCTAGACATTCATGTAGGTTAAAAAGTAGCAGAAGTCACCTTATGTTAACATAACCAGAACCAGGTACCTAAGGCAGCAAAGCTAATGCTGGGTATTGGGCACAGGTTCTAGAGGACCCAGGGGAGGAAGGATGTTCGTCATCCTCGTCCCACATCCCTGCACCTCTGTGCTGGTCCGGATACCACCAGGCAGGAAACCATCCTACAATCCACTTCTACACTGGTTTACTGGCCAGATCCATAATTCAGGAACCTACAGCACTACAATGACCTCACTGGCTGCAGGGAGGACACAGCCAGTACAGAAGTTGCTAAAAGTTAAAGGAGAACTATCACTCTTGTAGGGAGAGGACATTTTCACTCTCCAGGAGCCTTGCCTGAGTGCTCAGGCCTCCTGGGATCCACAGTTCTTACTTCAGAGCTCAGCAAAGCTCAGGTCAAATGTAGTCATTTGTCGGAGCTGCCTTCCTGGCTAACTGAGGTGCCGTTCTTTCATTTTCTGCCACAACAAAATTAATGCTTAATTATGGTGGTATGTTTTTCATCTTGTGATACACAGTGCTGAACCACGAAGGCATAGGGAAAACAAACATCTGTTTGCACCTCTCTGCTGGAATAGGATGCTTGTTTTCTCTGGGGAAGTTGTGAGTTCCCCTGTAATACAGCTTACGTTCTGAACGGTCAACATCCAGTCTATTCTGCAGTAGTTGCATTCAAATACAATGCTGTCTATTTATCTTATTTGTCTGTCTGCCTGGCTGTCTATCTTATATATCTAATCTATCATTTGTCTATCATCTATCATCTATTTATCCATCCATTTATCCATCCATCAACTTAATATCTATCTATCTATCTATCCACCTATTATCTATAATTTGTCTATCTGTCTATCTATAATTTGTCTATTTACTATCTATCTAAAATTTGTTAACCAATATCTATCATCTATATATCTAAACTGTGTGCATGTGTGTGTGTAGATGCCTATGTGTGCAGATGTGTGTATATGTCTCCACATTCAGGCAGAGTCAAAGAACAACCTCAGGCCTCATCCTCTGGCATGGTCTGTGTTTACGAGACAGGGTCTTGAATTGGCCAGGAGCTTACCAATCATGCCAGCTGTGGTGGTCAGCAGATCCTGGGGATCTGGTCCTTGTTTCCCCAACTGGTATTAGAAGCTTTCTCCATTCACATTTTGATGTGGGTTTTGGGAATCAAACCTAGGTCTTCATGATTATGAGGTATCCTGGTTAGTTTTCACTGACATCTTGACATAACTTAGAAGAGACTTGAAATAGAGTCTCCTGGATGAGAGAACCTCTACTGAAAAGCTGCCTCCATCAGATTGGCTTGTGGCCTAATGTGTGAGAGACTGTCTCGACTGACAGTTGATGAAGCTGGGACCAGCCCACTGTGGGTGTCATCATTCCTAGGCCAGGGTGTCTTGGCTTCATGAGAACGCCAACTAAGCATGGGCTAGTGAGTAAGGCTGTGAGCAGTATTCCTTTGTAATTCTCTCCTCGAGTTCCTGTCTGACTGCCCACAAAAGCTGGTAAGCCAAGGTGCAATCCAAAGAAATGATTTCCTTCTACAAGTTGTTTTTGGCTAGAGTGTTTTATCAAAGCTTTAGAGAGGGAGACTAATTAATATGTGAGGCAGACACTTGACTGACCTAGTGACGTGCTTATTTGCAGTCATGATTTTTAAAGAAAAAGCTTTAGGAATGGGCACCAAATGGCTGACTCTTTCTAGGGTGAATACAGAAATCAGATACAACAAAACTAGGATTTATACATACATATATATGTATATACATGTATATATATGTATATGTATGTGTATGTATGTATATGTATATGTATGTATATGTATGTATATGTGTGTTATATATATATGTATATATATA